>NC_084839.1:67520347-67823378 GCF_033115175.1 Lepus europaeus | reverse complement strand
TCGTTCTCATGAGAAGGCTTACCATTGAATTTAAGATCTACCCAGTTAGTCTAGGATGATCTCAAAGACCCCTTTCCCAAACAAAGTCGGTTCACAAGAACTGAGCATTCGGACTTGGCTGTATCTGAGGATCACCATTCAAGCCGCTGCAGTTGCCAGATGAAAGAGCAGCCCATTGTTTCCAAATTCCCTTCTAGAGCTGTGATCTATGATTTTTGCACATTTTCAATAATGAAACTATCAGTAGTAGTATTAATTCTAAGTGTCAATGTCTTTTTTGTATTAATTATTCATTTAATTCTTACCACTTATAAAGCAAGTGTCATTGCTTTTAAATAGTTGAGAAACGGAGGCTTGGTACTGTGAAATGACTTTCTCAGTATTACAAAGTTTATGGCAGAACCTTCGTAAGAACCCTTATCTGTCAAATGACAAAACAGAGGCTTTTACCCTTTACATTATATTGCCTCCTGACCTTTTTCTCAGAATAGAGCTCATATGGAGATGTGTATCACTCTCATGATATAACAGACATCAGAGCCCCCCCCCCCCATACACAAAGAATGTTTACATAGGCAAGAGTGGCAGACATTTCACCCCTGTTTATATAAATACAGTTAAGTAAAATTATATCCTTTCCAAATATACCTGTATACCCTTCCCTGGCTTCAAAGCCTATCTTCCCTTGCCTGTGCTCAAGTGTTAGTCAGGAGTTGTTTAATTGGGAGATAAGATAACCTTTATGTAGTGATGGGAATGATCTGGCAAGGAAGATGATCCTAGCAATAAATAAGGGGAAAAAGCCCTTGAGTATTGAGATTTCAGGAAGGAGTAGGATTGAGAACACAAGTAAAGGGGCAAGGATAGCGCATTCCTTTTTTTTTTTTTATTAAACTTTTATTTAATGAATATAAATTTCCAAAGTATAGCTTATGGGTTACAATGGCTTCTCCCCTCCCACAACCTCCCTCCCGCCCGCAACCCTCCCCCCTCCCGCTCCCTTTCCCCTTCCATTCATGTAAAGATTCATTTTCAATTCTCTTTGTATACAGAAGATCAATTTAGTATATATTAGGTAAAGATTTCAACATTTTGCCCATATAGCAATATCAAGTGAAAAAACTACCATTGGATTACTAATTATAGCATTAAATAGCAATGTACAGCACATTAAAGACAGAGATCCTACATAATTTTTTTTTCAAAATAATTAATTTTCTATGCCATTTCCATTTTAACACCAGGTTGTTTTTTTTTTTTTCATTTCCAGTTCTCTTTATATACAGAAGATCACTTCAGTATATAATTAGCAAAGACCTCATCAGTCTGCGCCCACACAGAAACGCAAAGTATAAAAATACTGTTTCAGTACCAGTCATAGCATCACTTGGCTTTAGACGACACATTAGGGACAGATCCCGCATGGGGTGTAAGTACACAGTGACTCCTGTTGCTGACTGAACAATTTGACACTCCTGTTCATGGCGTCAGTAATCTCCCTAGGCTCTAGTCATGAGTTGCCAGGGCTATGGAAGCCTTTAGAGTTCGCTGACTTTGGTCTTATTCCGATAGGGTCATAGTCAAAGTGGAGGTTCTCTCCTCCCTTCGGAGAAGGGTATCTCCTTCTTTGATGGCCCCGTTCTTTCCACTGGGATCTCACTCACAGAGATCATTCATTTAGGTCTTTTTTTTTTTTTCCCATGATATCTTGGCTTTCCATGCCTGCTATACTCTCATGGGCTCTTCAGCCAGATCTGAATGCCTTGAGGGCTGATTCTGAGGCCGGAGTGTTGTTTAGGACATCTGCCATCCTATGAGTCTGCTGTGTATCCCACTTCCCATGTTGGATCTTTCTCTCCCTTTTTGATTCTATCAGTTAGTATTAGCAGATACTTGTCTTGTTTGTGTGATCTCTTTGACTCTTAGACCTATCAGAGCTATCAATTGTGAGCTGAAATTGATCACTTGGACTAGTGCGATGGCATTGGTACATGCCATCTTGATGGAATTGTGTTGGAATCCCCTGCACATTTCTAACTCCACCATTTGCGGCCAGTCCGATTGAGCATGTTCCAAATTGTTCATCTCCTCCCTCTCTTTTTCCACTCTTAGATTTAACAGGGATCACTTTTCAGTTAAAATTTAAACACCTGAGAATAATTGTGTGTTAATTACTGAGTTCAACCAATAGTACTAGAACAACAACAACAAATACTAAAAAGGATAAAGTATTACATTGTACATCTAAAGTCAGGACAGGAGCTGATCAGTTCATTGTTGCTTATAGTGTCCATTTCACCTAACAGGTTTCCTCTTTGGCGCTCAGTTGTCATCGATCAGGGAAAACAAATGATATTTTTCTCTTTGGGACTGGCTTAATTCACTCAGCATGATGTTTTCCAGATTGCTCCATCTTGTTGCAAATGACTGGGTTTCATTGTTTCTTACTGCTGTATAGTATTCTATGGAGTACATGTCCCATAATTTCTTTATCCAGTCTACTGTTGATGGGCATTTGGGTTGGTTCCAGGTCTTAGCTATTGTGAATTGAGCTGCAATAAACATTAATGTGCAGATGGCTTTTTTATTTGTCAAATTAAATTCCTTTGGGTAAATTCCAAGGAGTGGGATGGCTGGGTTGTATGGTAGGGTTATGTTCAGGTTTCTGAGGAATCTCCAGACAGACTTCCATAGTGGCTTAACCAGTTTGCATTCCCACCAACAGTGGGTTAGTGTCCCTTTTTCCCCACATCCTCTCCAGCATCTGTTGTTGGTAGATTTCTGAATGTGAGCTATTCTCACCGGGGTGAGATGGAACCTCATTGACAGGCAGAGTGGACAGTGAGAGAGAGAGAGACAGAGAGAAAGGTCTTCCTTTTGCCGTTGGTTCACCCTCCAATGGCCGCCGCGGTAGCGCGCTGCGGCCGGCGCACCGCGCTGTTCCGATGGCAGGAGCCAGGTGCTTATCCTGGTCTCCCTTGGGGTACAGAGCCCAAACACTTGGGCTATCCTCCACTGCACTCCCTGGCCACAGCAGAGAGCTGGCCTGGAAGAGGGGCAACCGGGACAGGATCGGTGCCCCGACCGGGACTAGAACCCGGTGTGCCGGCGCCGCAAGGCGGAGGATTAGCCTGTTGAGCCACGGCGCCGGCCGATAGCTCATTCCTTTAATGGAAAAAAAGGGAAAAGACACAAGGATAGATGTAAAGGTGCTGTTAGATTTTATGATAAAATCACAAAAAAATAGTTATCTGATACTGATCATGTTTGAATTTATTTTACCTTTATACTTACAAGTTAAATGAGAAATTTCTTGAGTTTTATTTGTTATAGCTACACTTTTTATTATTAAACATAAGGATAGTTATACAAACATAAGCCAAGGAAATACTAAGTGTTATTATGCCCAATGATCAGTACATTTAGGAAGAATCACCAAATGGCAATTGTATGTTTGCCTGAGACCCAGTTATCTCGAGATAATGAAGTTATGGCTTCAAACTCTATCATTTGTCCTACAAAAATTAAAATGTTTTCTTCAAACGCATATCCAGCTAATTAATCTCTTAGCACATCTGTTTTGCAAATGAAAGCTTTTAGTCTCAAATGGGAATGGATTTCATTCACATCTATTCCTAGCACAGGAGAATAAACTTAGCCAACATGCATGTAACATCAGATGTGTCCCAATATCCAATTCTTCCAGATAAGACATTTAAATTAATTACTTTCTTAAATTATTAGAGTCTGATAGAAAAAAAAGTTATGCTACCTAAACATAAATTCCCATGACTTTGACATACAGGCACCTAGGAACTCTATTCTAAGTGGTTGGTTTATGATGAAAAGCTTGCAATCCAACTGGGAAAAGTTCATCAAAGAACAAGATCAAGAACAAGCATGCTAAAGAAATAAAATAGAAAAGAAGAAATAGAACTCTAAAGATATTGTCAATGTGAAATAGAAAATAACCAAGTGAAATTATGAAGACCTGTACTTCTTTCATTTTCAGGAAACAAATCAAAATTGAATTTTCAACAAGTGATCAGAAGAAACGGAACTATAAATTTTTTAAACATCATATTAGATTTCAAACCAAGTAAATTTATTAGCTTACAGAAATCTGGCTTTTGCCAAGTATGCTCATGTCTAGACAGTGTTGTGAGGATCAGAAAGGTACTGACCAGTTTGGTCCAATGTAATAGAGACTGTAACTAGGCAACACATTATGTCTTTGATTGCTGCCATGTTTATTTGAGAATTTGAAAACTGTTTTCATGAAAAAATTGTAAAAATGATTGAAATTTGATCATGTATCTCTCTACAATGTCTTTCAAACTTTTTGCTACTTTCTGGATAATAGATCTTGAAATAATTTAAGGAATAAAGCATCCATTTATTCAAAAAGTCAGTTAAACCATGATCAAGATATTAAGGATTCATCAGTGAATGACACAGGCCAAGTCACTACTTTCAGGAAACATATCCTACTAGGCAGTTGTTGATAATATAATCAAGATGGAGTTTCTTCACCCTTGTTGTTTAATCTAAATAAAGGCTATCATATTGTATGGAACTGTATAAAACTACCCGCTAGTCAACAAAACAGCATTTCATGCAGTTCAGTTAGGTGAATATTATTAAAGAAGATTACCATTTTCCCCTCCACCATTGGCATAGCTTTATTTCATAAACCAGAATGATTGTAAGAAAAAAGTAAAACCATCAACTAAAGGTTTGTTCTCAACAGTTGACTCACTTAAGCTTGTTTCTTCAGCAGGCATCCATTGAGCGCCTTCTCTGTGCCAGGTATTCTTTTCTGAGTGGGGGATTCAATTTTGAACAAGACAGACAAGGTTCCCAATCTGTTTATAAGCCAGTAGAATCAGACAATTAAAAAATGGCCTTACAAATAAATAGTGAATTATCAGGTCATTATAAGCTTTATGCTGAAAATAAATCAAAAACCTTTGATTTTTATAAATGCCAATATTAGAAATAGCCATTTGGAATCAATTTTACAAGTCTTTATACAGTTAAAGATAAAAACCCTGCATAGCTTTTTTTTTAAATCTACTATCCCCCCATGTAAGAGTTCATGCAAATATTTCTCTCCCAGAATTCCATGCCAGGAAGATGTTCATGTCTTTAGATGAACTCTATCAAAACTAGAAATACCTGACATTTTTCTCTTTTTCTTTGACTCTAAAATTAAATATAGTGTTCCATTATAGTGATGGATTTGCCCACATTCCTCTTCATCTTTCTTCCCCTCCTTTTTTTTTTTTAATCTATATTTTTCTCATTTTGTGTGTTTTAATACTGCAGACCACCTTATATCCTTTTGGGTAGTGGGCAGAGAAGGTCTAACAATGTAATTAGCTGTGACTATACAACTTCTTCATTTATTCTTCAAATACTTATTGAGCCTTTATTGTACTGAGCACAATAGAAAGCAGTGAACAAAGACAAACTACGGCCAGCGCCTCGGCTCAATAGGCTAATCCTCCACCTTGCGGTGCCGGCACACCGGGTTCTAGTCCCAGTTGGGGCGCCGGATTCTGTCCCGGTTGCCCCTCTTCCAGGCCAGCTCTCTGCTATGGCCCGGGAGTGCAGTGGAGGATGGCCCAAGTCCTTGGGCCCTGCACCCGCATGGGAGACCAGGAGAAGCACCTGGCTCCTGGCTTCAGATCAGTGCAATGCGCCGGCTGCAGCGGCCATTGGAGGGTGAACCAACGGCAAAAAGGAAGACCTTTCTCTCTGTTTCTCTCTCTCACTATCCACTCTGCCTGTCAAAAACAACAAACAAACAAACAAACAAACAAAACTACATAAAAATACTTCTAATGTGAAAATGGACTTATGGGGTTCCCAAAGAAATGAGCAGTTAGAGTTCAATGTTTTGTAGGAAGATTCTTAGATATTCAGAAAACCAGTAATTCATATAATGCATAATGAAAACTGGGATAAATGTAAGCTAAAGTGCCCCTGCCAGGGCCAAATTTGTGGCATAGCAGGTGAAGCCACCACTTGCATCCCATATCAGGGTGCCAGTTCCAGTCCCGTATGCTCCACTTTGATCCAGCTCCCTGCTAATGCCCTGGGAAAGCGGAGTAAAATGGCCCAGGTGCTTAGGTCCCTGACACCCACGTGGGAAATCCAGATGTAGTTCCAGGCTTCTGACTTCGACCTGGCCCAGTACCAGCCATTGCGGCCATTGCAGCCATTTGGGGAGTGAACCAGTGAATGAAAGGTCTCTCTATCCCTCCTCCCCTTTCCCTCCCTCCTTCCCTCCCTCCCTCTCTCTCTCTCTTTCTGTCACTCTTCCTTTCCAACAAAAATATTTCCAAAAAATGCCTTCACCTACAAAACTCTACAAATCTAGATAAAACTAATATTTTTAAAGGTCTCTACTAAGTGATAGAATGATGATTTTTTCAAGTCTACATCCTGCTTTCAAAGACCTTCATTGTAGTTGGTAAATTAAAAAAAAATACAAACACAAATATTAGATTAAAGGAATTAAGGTATATAATACAGGTCCATATACTTGTCATGGGATATTGAATCTTAATAATGAAAAAAAATAAGTTTTTTTAGTTGTTGTCATTGTCATTTTTCTATTTCTAAGCAGCTAACCCTCTGGCAGAGGGAGTTGGATAACATGAACTGTTTCTAAGAGACTAGATAACAAGCCAGTATATCAGGACCATTGGCCAGAATAACCACTGATAGAATCATTCTGAAATTTGGTTGTATATTTTTACAGAATCTTCGGTGAAAGTTTCTTCAGGGACAGAGAGTACATCTCCCCCATTTTCCAGGCATCCTCCACCTACTGCATAAAAGATAGATGAAAGCCTTTCTAACTGTCCAAGATTCTTAAGAAAGGTCCAAGTTCAAGTTCAGAGAATCCTAAGTCACACAAGATGAATCAAAATGAATATTAAATCACCAAAAGTATTTGCTTTGAAAAAACTACCAACTGCCCTCACTCTCCTCCCCCCAAAAATCTCATGTATGTCTCCATCCTCATATTCTAATAAATTTGCGAATTTCCCATGTTTGCTTTCCAAGGCAGCTGTAGAAGAGGATCTGGGAGTTTACATGAGTAGTTACAGTCACAGACTTCAGCCTGCCAAATAGTGTCTTAATTTCATAGCAGATCTAAAAGGGAGGACTTTTGACATCTGGATGGAGCTGGAAAGTCCAGGGACACACCAGCAGGTCATCACAGTATATTATCCTTGGAAAACCCTGGAAAAAGGAGCTAGAGGAAGATTAGAAACTTTTTAAAAGGCACTAAGCAAACACTGCATCTGTGTGATAATGGCAGCAACTCCAATATCTTTTCTCTCAAGCAGTTATCTCTGCTGAATTCTTTCCCCTCCTGCTTTAGGCATCCTACTGCTGTACCCTCAAAGACTTATGGATCCTGTCATGGTAGGAGTCATAATTCTGTAGTATGGACACATGATTTTATCCACAGTGCAACTCCCAGTGTTTGCCCAAATCTTGCCTTTCATCTTTTTGTGCCCGAAATAAACCAAGTAATACTCCTGACATAACAGAATTTGTGTTCATTGAATAAATATTTTTTAAAAATTCTTATCTATTTGTAAAGATTTCTGAAGATTTATTTATTTTACTCGAAAGGCAGAGGAAGTGAGAGAGAGACAGAAAGTCTTCCATCAGCAGGTTCACTCCCCAATATGACTACAGCAGACCAGGCTGCGCCAGGCTGAAGCCAAAAACCAGGAACTTCGTTTGAGTTCCCCAAGTACTTGGGCCATCATCTGCTGCTTTCTCAGGCACATTAGCAGGCAGCTGGATTGGAAGCAGCCAGGACTTGAACCAGCAATCTGACAGGTAATGCTGGTATCACAAGTGGTGCCTTATCCCGCTGCACCACAACACTGGCCCTTTTTTTAACTTATTCTTGATAAAAAAAAAAAAAGTCCTACCTTCTGCACTTCTTGGTAGCAGGTTTTGTTAGCCCCTTGTATAAATACATGCTTGGTACCATGTGGACCACTTGCTTTCTATGCAGATAGCTGTTAAGTTGTTAAATATGTGTCACACCGTGGGGAATTTCATTTTGTAAACTTAAATATCTCAACAAAATGTATTAAGAAGATCAACTATTTCAACTCCTTGCCTTCAATTATTTGAAGATGAAAAAATATCTCAGAAAAATGTGCTCCAACCTCTTACCCTGTATTTTAGATGTGTTAGCTCTATCTCCTTGGACAGAGTAGTAGTCACTTCCTAAATGAACCTATTCTGCGATGTCAGTCAGTCAGTGCTGTGCACTGCAGATAAAACAGTGAGCTGCAGGCCCTTCCTTCATGTAGTCAACATTCTGGAACATAAAGCAAGCAATATAATAAGTATGATGGCTTCTATAAAAGGGAAGTATTATGGAAGCATAATTTATAGAGACCTATTAGAATTTGGAGGACTTGGGAACAGTGTTTATGAAATAGTGACATCTGAACTGAGACTTGAAAATGAAAACTGATGAAGCCTGATGTGTTTGTGGAATTAAAAGAACTCAGTTTCTTTAGAGCTTGGAAAGATGAAAAAAAAATGATAGGCTTTTTATAGCAGACAGACCATGGTTCTATGAGGTATATTAGATTTCTAATTCTTAAAAATTTTAATCAATAAAATAATTAGCCATCAACCATGTTTAAGCAAGGTACTGATATAATCAGATGTTAAAAATCAATCTGGGGGCCAGCACCGCGGCTCACTAGGCTAATCCTCCGCCTGCAGCGCTGGCACACTGGGTTCTAGTCCCGTTTGGGGTGCCGGATTCTGTCCTGGTTGCTCCTCTTCCAGTCCAGCTCTCTGCTGTGGCCCGGGAGTGCAGTGGAGGATGGCCTAAGTCCCTGGGCCCTGCACCTGCATGGGAGACCAGGAGAAGCACCTGGCTCCTGGCTTCGGATCAGTGCAGTGCACCAGCTGCAGCGCCCTGGCCACAGTGGCCATTGCAGGGGTGAACCAATAGAAAAGGAAGACCTTTCTCTCTGTCTCTCTCTCACTGTCCACTCTGCCTGTCAAAAAAAAAAAAAAATCAATCTGGGGGCTGTTTCTGTGGTGTAGTGGATAAAGCCGCCGCCGCCTGCAATGCCGGCATCCCATACAGGTGCCAGTTCAAGTCCTGGCTGCTCCACTTCTGATCCAGCTCTCTGCTATGGCCTGGGAAAGCAGTGGAGATGGCCCAACTCCTTGGGCCCCCGCACCCATGTGGAAGACCCGGAAGAAGCTCCTGGCTCCTGATGGGTGCAGCTCCAGCCGTTGCAGCCATCTGGGGAGTGAACCAGTGGATGGAAGACACACTCTCTCTCTCTCTCTCTCTCTCTCTCTCTCTCTCTCTCTCTCTCTGTAACTCTTTCAAATAAATAAATAAATCTTTAAAAAAATCAATCTGGCTACAGATTGGAGATATTTTTATGTAGTTCAAATGTAAAAAGAAAGAAAAATGATAATTTCAACTACTGTACTTAGAACAAGGATAAAGAAAAGTAGGTAGATTAGAAAGAAGTAGAGTTATCAGTATTTGGTGAAAGATTGAAAAGCTAGGAAGAAGAAAGAATGGAGAATGATAATAGAGCGTGTAAAACTATGAGTGCTTAGAAGGCTCTGTTTTGTGTGTGAAGCCATGTTTTTTGTCTTTGTTGTACCTGAGTGTCTACAACATATGAGACATTTAAATAATTTTGGAATGAATGAATGAACACATAAACACACAAATGCCTAGATTTTTATCTTGAGCAACTGGATTAATGGAGATGTTACTTATTTAGATATAGTATAGAAAAGGATGAAAAGATTTAAGGGGAATACGAGTACAGTTTCTCACTTATCTGGGTATGATTATTACAAAGAGCCATGGTAGATATAAAGCAGATGTAATTCACATTTTACAAAGAGTTGTTTTTCAGAGCAGTTTTAGATTTACAGAAAAATTGATTGGCGAGTACAGAGTCCCCACATGCCTGCTCCCTGTTCTTCTTCTTTTTATTTATTTATTTGAAAGGCAGAGTTACACAGAAGCAGAGGCAGAGAGAGAGAGACAGATCTTCCATCTGATGGTTCACTTCCCAAATGGCCGCAACAGCCAGAGCTGAGCTGATCTGAAACCAGGAGCCAGGAGCCAGGAGCCAGGAGCCAGGAGCTTCTTCCAGGTCTCCCACATAGATGAGGGGCCCATACTTGGGCCAGCTTCCACTGCTTTCTCAGGCCATAAGAGAGACCTGGATCAGAAGTGGAACAGCTGGGTCTCAAACCAGCGCCCATATGAGATGCAGGCAGTGGCTTTACCCACTATGCCACAGTACCTGCCCCTGATCCCTCCTCTTTGCCCCTGCCACAGCTTTCTGTATTTATTTAATCTCATGTTAATATAATATATTTGTTAAAACTGATGGATGTCTATTGAAATGATATTTCTAACTAAATTTCATAGCTTACATTAGAGCTTCCTCTTAGTATTGTACATTCCATGGGTTTTGACAAATATATAATAAGATGTGTTCACCATTATTTATCATGCAGAATAATTTCACTGCCCTAAAAATACCCTGTGCTCCATCTATTCTTCCCTTCCTGGCTTTGTTACCCCCTTCAACCCTACCCCTAGGTCCCTGACAGCTACTGATCCTTTTATTGTCATCATAGTTCTGGCTTTCCTAAAATGTCATGTTATTGGAATCAAACAGCATATACACTTTTCAGATTTGCATGTTTTTACTTAATATACGTTTATACATGTTCCATGTCTTTTCATGGCTTGATAGCTCATTTCCCTTTTTTTAATCATCATATGAGAGTCCATTGTGTTAATGTATCACAGTTTGTTTATCCATTCACCTATTGAAGGCCCTCATGGCTGTTTCCAATTAATAAAGCTGCTATAGGCATGTTCAGGTTTTTATATGGATATAACTTTCATCTTATTCAAACAAACTCTAACAAGTACAGTTGCTGAGTTATATACTAAAAATATGTTTAATTTTATAAGAAATTGAAAACCTTTCTTCTCATTGGAAGTACTTACTTTTGCATTCTTAACTAGCAATGAATGAGAATTCTTATTGCACCACATCCTCAAAGGCATTCCGTGTTGTGATTATTTTTATTTTAGCCATTGTTAAAAGTGTATAGTGGAGACGGCCGGCGCAGTGGCTCACTTGGCTAATCCTCCGCCTATGGTGCCAGCATCCCATATGGGCGTCAGGTTCTAGTCCCGGTTGCTCCTCTTCCAGTCCAGCTCTCTGCTGTGGCCCGGGAGGGCAGTGGAGGATGGCCCAAGTGCTGGGGCCCTGCACCCCATGGGAGACCAGGAAGAAACACCTGGCTCCTAGCTTCGGATCGGCGCAGCGCCGGCCATAGCGCCCATTTGGGGAGTGAACCAACAGACAGAAGACCTTTCTCTCTGTCTCTCTCTCTCACTGTCTATAACTCTACCTATCAAATAAATTTAAAAAAAAAAAGTGTATAGTGGGAAAAAAAGTATATAGTGGTATATCACTACTGATTTTTCTTTAAAGATTTATTTTTATTTATTTGAAAGTTAGAGTTACAGAGAGAGGTAGAGACAGAGAGAGAGATCTTCCATCGCTGGTTCACTCTCCAGATGGCCCCAATGGCTGGAGCTGCACCGATCCGAAGCCAGGAGCCAGGATCTTCTTCTGGGTCTCCCACGTGGGTGCAGGGGCCCAAGGACTTGGACCATCTTCCACTGCTTTCTCAGGCCATAGCAAAGAGCTGGATCAGAAGGGGAACAGCTGGGTCTAGAACCAGTGTCCGTATGGGATGTCAATGCTTCAGGCCAGGGCTTTAACCTGCTGTGCTACAGCGCCAGCCCCTCACTAGTGTTTTAATCTGCAATTTCCTGAAGATGTGCAATGAAGTTGAATGTCTTTCCATATGCTTGTGTAATATTGTGCATCTTATTAGTGAGGTGTCCAGATCTTTTGACCATTTTTAAGTAGACTGCTTGCTTGCTTATTTTTGAAGTTTAAGAATATTTTGTACATTTTGGACTTAAGTGCTTTATGAGGTATGTATTTGGCAAATATGTTCTCCCAATCTGTGGTTTGTTTCCTTGTTCTCTTGAAAGTGTCTTTCACAGAACAGAAATTTTTAGTCTTGTAAAAATCTGACTTACCAGTTTGTGCTTTTGGTATTGTATCCAAAAAGTCATTTGCAAACCCACTCACCAAGGTTTTCTCCTGTGTTATCTTCTAGGAGTTTTAAAGCTTTGCATTTTACACCTAAGTCTATGATCCATTTGAGTTAATTTTTGTGAATGATATAAGATCTATGTCTAGAGTTTTTCTGTTGTTTTTTTTTATGTAGATGTCTATGTATTAAAGACTCTATTTTCATTAAATTGCCTTTGCTTCTTCATCAAAACTCAGTTGAAAATATTTGTACATGTCTATTTTGCTCCATTAATCTACTTGTCTGTTTCTTTTTTAAAAATAAATTTATTTATTTATTTATTTATTTGAAAGTCAGAGCTACACAGAGAGAGAAGGAGAGTCAGAGAGAGGGAGAGAGGTCTTCCATCTGCTGGTTCACTCCCCAATTGGCTGCAATGGCCAGAGCTGTGCCCATCAAAAGCCAAGAGCCGGGAGCTTCCTCTAGGTCTCCCACACAGGTGCAGGGGTCCAAGGACCTGGGCCATTTTCTACTGCTTTCCCAGGCCATAGCAGAGAGCTGGATTGGAAGTGGAGCAGCCAGGATTCCTGGCACTCATAAAGGATGCTAGCCCTGAAGGTGGTAGCTTCACTTACTTCACAGTGCCAGCCCTTTGTCCTTTTCTTTTGCTAACACTATGCTGTCTTGATTCCTGTAGCTTTGTAGTAAGTTTTCAGCTCAAGCAGTTTCAATCCTCTGACAATCTTTTTTAATACTCTGTTGGCCATTCTAGGTCTCTGACTTTCTATATAAACTTTAGAATCACTCTGTTAATTTTTGCAAAATAACTGTGGAATTTTTATTGGAGTTTTATTGAATCTGTGGGTCAAGTCAGGAAGAACTGGCATCTTGACAATATTGTTCTTCTATCCATGAACATGAAATATTACACCCTTTATTTAGATCTTCTTTGATTTCTTTTGTTATATTTGTGTAGTTTCTTCATATAAATGTTGAACATGTTTTATTAGATTCAGACTTAACCATTTCATTCTCTGGAGTGCCAGTGTAAATGATACTGGGTTTTTAATTTCAGATTCCTGTTCTTCAGTTCTGGTATGTAAAGTGGCAGTTGACTTTGACATTTTTTTTTTTTTTTGACAGGCAGAGGTAGACAGTGAGAGAGAGACAGAGAGAAAGGTCTTCCTTCCGTTGGTTCACCCCCAAGATGGCCACTACGGCTGGCGCACTGCGCCAATCCGAAGCCAGGAGCCAGGTGCTTCCTCCTGGTCTCCCATGCAGGTGCAGGGCCCAAGCACTTGGGCCATCCTCTACTGCCCTCCCTGGCCACAGCACAGAGCTGGACTGGAAGAGGAACAACCAGGACAGAATCCGGCACCCCAACCGGGACTAGAACCCGGTGTGCCGGCGCCGCAGGCGGAGGATTAGCCTAGTGAGCCATGGCGCCGGCCAGACTTTGACATATCAATCTTATATCCTGCACACTTGCTATCATTGTTTAGTAATTCCTATAATATCATTTTAATGTCGGGATATCAGTGGTAATAGCCCCTGCCTTCATTTCTGATATTGGTAAGTTATGTCTTCAAAGAACCAGGTTTGGGTGATTCTCTCTATTGATTTTCTCATTTTAGTTTTACTAGTTTCTGCCCTAATTTGTATTATTTCTTTCCTTCTGCTTATTTTGGATTTAATTTGCTTTTCTTTTTTCAAGTTTCCTTTGGTAGAAGCTTAGAGTATTGATTTCAGATCTTCTTTGATAATAAATACATTCAATGCTATCAATTTCCCTCTGAAAACTACTTTTGCTGCATCCCATAAATTTTGATAAATTGTATTTTCATCTTCATTTAATTCAAAATATTATGTAATTTCTCTTGAGACTTTCATAACTCATGTATTATTTAGAAATGTATTGCATAATGTTTTAAGTATTTTGAGATTTTTCCACAATTTTTTTTACTTCTTATTAATTCCATGTGGTCTTTGTATAATTTCTAGTCTTAAATTTTTAAAAGTATGTTGTATGATGCAGAATGTGGTCAGTTGTAGTGAATGTTCTATATGACCTTGGGAAGAAAGTACATTTTTCTCTTGTTGGATGAGAAATGGTATAAATGTCAGTTAGATCCACTTAATTGATGGTGCTACTCAATTCAGCTATTTCCTCACTGATTTTCTGCCCACCCCTTCTGTCAATTACTGATTAAAATTTGTTGAATTCTCCAATTATGATAGTGAATTCATCTGTTTTTCCTAGCAATTCTATCCATTTTTGCCAAGCATATTTTTATATTTTGTTGTTAGACACATGAACATTAAGGATTGTTGTGTCCTTTTGGATATTTGACCTCTTTATTATTCTATAATGACCCCTCTTTGTTCTGAAATTTGCTCTAATACTAAAGTAGCTACTCTTGCTTTCTTTTGATTAATCTCAGCATGGAACATCTTTTTCTATCTCTTTACTTTGCGTCTTTATACTTAAAATTAATTTCATGAACAGATAATTGGGTCGTTATTTTATCCACTGTGACAATTTCTGCTCTTTAATTGGTATTTAGACCACTTAAATTTGAAATGATGAATGATATAGTTGGATTAACATCTACCATACTTGTAGCTGTTTTCTATTTGTTGCGATGTTTTTTTCTTTGTCTTCCACACTTTTTCTGCCTTTGATGGTTTTGATTAAGCATTTTAATGATTCCTTTTTTTAACTTTCTCTTAGTATATCAACTGTACTTCCTTTTCTACTTTTTCTAATGGTTGCCCTACAGTTTGCAATATATATTTATAAGTAATCCATGTCCACTCTCAAAAAAGATGATGAATTCATTTATAGTACAGTACTTTATAACAGCATTTCTAATTCTTCCTTTGTATCCATTTAATATTACTGTCATTTATTCTATCACTTGTTCATAGCTATAATTGCTGCATATATTTTTGTTATTTTTATTTTTTAAAAACTGCTGTTAGATCAATTAAGAATAAGGAAAATACTGTTTTCCATTACTCTCATTTAATGTTTTTTTTTTTAGTTAGTTCTGATTTTCTAAACTATATTATTTGATTTCTTTCTGAAGAACTTATTTTAAAAATTTCTTGCCAAAAGTTATGTCAGCACAAATTTCCTCAGTATATGTTTGGTTCTGAAAGTATTTCTCCTTCACTTTTGAAGGATAATTTTACTGGGTATAAAATTTTGGGTTGGTGGATTTTTTTTTCTTTCAGACTTTTAAATATTTCTCTTTATTCTCATCTTGCTTTCATGATTTCTCAGGAGAAGTCAGATGTAATTTTCATTCATTCTCCTATATAGGTAGGATATATTTTTCCTTTGGATTCTTTTAAAAGGTTTTTCTCTTTGCTTTTGATTTTTCTGAAGTTTGACTATGATGTCCCTAATTGTAGAAGTTGTTAGTATTTATGATGTTTGGTGTTCTCTGAGTTTCCCAGATCCCTGGTTTGATATCTGTATTTGGGAAAATTCTCAGTTACTGTAACTTCAAATATTGTAACCTCAAATGTATTTCTTCTGTTTCCTTTTTTCTTCTCATATTGGTGTTCCCATTACAAATAAGTTGTACTTTCTGTAATTTGCTCATAATCCTTGGAAATATTTTCTATCTTTTTCATACTTTTTCTCTTTGTTTTTCAGTTTTGGGAAGTTTCTAGTAACATTTCCTCAAGCTCACTGATTCTTTCCTTGGCTGTGTATGGTCTGTTGATGACTGCTTCACGAACATTCCTCATTTCTGTTGCACTGTGTTATTTCTAGCATTTCCTTTTTATTGTTTCTTGGAGTTTCCCTTGAGGGAAAGCCTTGCTAAGAAGAACAGAATGCTCTGATTATATTTCCATTTCTATTTACGTTAGCCATCTGGTCTTGCATGTTGTCCACTTTTCCCATTACAGCCCTTAGCATAGCAATAATAGTTGTTTTAAATTCCCAAACTGGAGGCAGGCATTTAGCACAGCAGTTAGGATGCACTTGGGACACCCATATCTCATATTGGAGTACCTGGTTCAGGTTCCAGTTCCTCTGCCTCCAAACCAGCTTCCTACTAATGCACACCTCAGGAGGCAGCAGATGATACTTAAGGTGCTTGGGTCCCTGCCATCCACATGAGAGACCCAGACTGAGTTCTGGACACTTGGCTTCAACCTGGTCAAGACCTGGCTGTCGCAGGCATTTGAGGGCATGAACTAGCAGATGGAAGATTCATCTCTCTCTCTTTTAAATAAATAAAGATTTTTTGAAACTTCTCAATTTGATCATTGCAACATCTTTGCTGTATCTGAGTCTGTTTCTGATACTTGTTCTGTCTTCTCAGACTGTGTGCTCTCCCTTTTAGTATGTCTTTATAATTTTCAGCAAAGCCAGGCATGATGTACCAGGTATAAAACAAACTGATAGGGATTAGGGATTAAGCTATTTTTATTGTTTGCTCTGTCAGAGGCTAACATTTCCTCTGTATATTTGTTATTGTCTTCCCTGTAGTCTTTAGTCTATTTTTCAATTGTATCCTCTTGCTATTATATAGGAACTCTAATTATAGGTCACAAGGTATGGGTGGGGAAGAGAAGCAGCATTCCATATTCCTGTGGTTGATTCTTAGACTTTAGAGCACCCATGCCCCTGGGATGGGACCTTCACAATTGCTTCTCTGTTGTGCCCCAATTTCCTGTTCGGTAACATGTGAATGCTAGAGGAGACTGAACTTGAGTATTTCCCTTACCCCATATGGAAGACTACAGCAGGCTGGAGTGGACTATTTTCCTTTTCCCAGGTTGCCTAGTCTCTGATAAAACCCCATTCAGAGGGCCCCTAGCAGAATTTCCCCTGAGGGCAAGCCTTATGAAGAGGTAAAGAATGCTCTGGGTATATTTCACAATGACTCCTTCTTTCTTCCTCCTGCCAGTGTTCACTGGGAGAATCCGGTTAGGTTCCTGGAGGTAAAATGCAATCAACTATGGGGGTCCTCTAAGACTGGGCAGCCCTGGGGTTTGTGACTCTCCAGCTTGTCCTCAGTATGCCTCCAGCAGTTCAGCAGTAACAGTTGTGTTCCTACACTGGTACTGGCTGCAGAAGTGATTTCTGTTCATGCCCTACTGATCCAGTCAGAAGTATTCTCCATAGCCACCTGTCTTCTAAGTTTTGAAGCAGTAGTTTGCCCTGTGACTCCAGTGGATCTTAAAAGAGCTATCAATTTTCAGCTTATTCAATATTTTCTTGTTGCAAGAACTATAGTGACAACTTAAAAAAAAAAAGAAATTTTATTTATTTATTTATTTATTTATTTGAAAGAGTTATAGAAAGAGAGGGAGAGATACAGAGAGAGAAAGATCTTCCATCCAGTTGTTCACTCCCCAGATGACTGTAATAGTCAGGGTCTGGACCAGGCCAAAGCCAGGAGCCTGAAAATCCATCCAGATTTCCCACACGGATTGAAAATAGTGCAGCCAGGACTTGATCTGGTGTCTGTATGGGATGCCAGAGTGGTAGTCAGTATTTATCCTTCTCAATTGCACTACTTCTTTCGTTTTTTTGTTTTTCTTTTATAGTATATATAGCACTCTTATTTAGTTGGCTAGAAAGTATCTTACTCTGTCCATACAGATGGTTCTGGGCCAGGCATCTGTCCAATAGCTATTGTTACTCATCTCAGATGGACCCTTACGGACAACCTCATTTTTCATGTGATGTTTGTTTACCTCAGGGCTCAAGAAGACTTTGGAGCTAAGGATATTTGGAATATATGTTGATTACTCCTCTGCTTAGTTCCATGTTTCTTCAACAGTTTGGGTACTACCCATTAGTGTATCTTTAGACATTAATTTTTTTCAGTAGGTGTTAAATTAGGACTAGTTTTCTGTTTTAGGCTTTAGAAGTCTGGAGAGTAGGAATCCAAATACATTTCCCCTTTTAGTTATATTGAGTTATTAGTTGTTTTCTCCCCCTGAAGAAAACATTTCAAAAACTAATTGACAAAGCAAAGCCTAACCTATGATCAAAAACAAGAATGCCACTCTTACATATCTACTCAACACTGTCCTGGAATTGTTAACTAGGGCAATTAGGCAAGAAGACGAAATAAAAGACATTAAGATTGGAAAGGTTGGCTGGCGTCGTGGCTCAACAGGCTAATCCTCCGCCTTGCAGCGCCAGCTCACCAGCTTCTAGTCCCAGTCAGGGCACTGGATTCTGTCCCGGTTGCCCCTCTTCCAGGCCAGCTCTCTGCTATGGCCCGGGAGTGCAGTGGAGGATGGCCCAAGTTCTTGGGCCCTGCACCCCATGGGAGACCGGGCGAAGCACCTGGCTCCTGCCTTGGGATCAGCACAGTGCACCGGCTGCGCCGGACATTGGAGGGTGAACCAACAGCAAAAAGGAAGACCTTTCTCTTTCTCTCTCTCTCTCTCTCTCTCTCTCACTGTCCACTCTGCCTGTCAAAAAATAAAAAAAAAAAAAAATTAAAAAATAAAAAAAAAGAGCAAACACCTTAAAAAAAAAAGATTGGAAAGGTAGATTTGATACTATCTTAATATACAGATATCATAATTTTATATATTGAAAATCCCAACTAATCCACTAAAAAGTATTTCAGCTAGTAAGCAAATTCATCAGGGTTGCAGAATATAACCCCATACTTTCAGCTTTGTATACACAAGGTACACAAAAGCAATATATTTCTATATAGTAGCAGTGACCACACCAAAAATAAAACTAAGAAAACAACTCCATTTATAATAGCATCAAAAAATAAAATGAATAGCAATAAATTTAGCAAATATAGTACAAGATTTATACACTAAAACTGCAAAAGTATTTTGGAAAGAAATTGACAAATACCAAAATGCCTGAAAGATATTTCATATTCATGGGTTAGAAGACCTGGTATTATTAAGATGGTAATATTCCTGAAATTGAGCTATAGATTCAACACCATCTCTATCAAAACCAAGATGGCCTCTGCAGAAATTGATAAACTGATCCTAAAATTAATATGAAAATGAAGATGACTTGACACAGTCAAAACAGCCTCGAAAAAGAACAAAGTTGTAGGATTTTTTTTAAATTTATTTTTATTATTATTTTTTTTTTGACAGGCAGAGTGGACAGTGAGAGAGAGAGACAGAGAGAAAGGTCTTCCTTTGCCGTTGGTTCACCCTCCAATGGCCGCCGCAGTTGGTACGCTGCGGCCGGCGCACCGCGCTGATCCGATGGCAGGAGCAAGGTGCTTTTCCTGGTCTCCCATGCGGGTGCAGGGCCCAAGAACTTGGCCATCCTCCACTGCACTCCCTGGCCACAGCAGAGAGCTGGCCTGGAAGAGGGGCAGCCGGGACAGAACCGGCGCCCCAACCGGGACTAGAACCCGGAGTGCCGGCGCCGCAAGGCGGAGGATTAGCCTAGTGAGCCGCGGCGCCGGCCAAAGTTGTAGGATTTGTATATCTCCATTTCAAAACTTACTACAAAGCTACAGTTTTCAAGACTCTGTGGTACTAGTGTTAAAGACAGATGTGTAGATTCAAAAGAACACACAATTGAAAGTTCCAAAAGAACCTTTGCATTTATAGACAATTATTTTTTGACAAGTGTACAAAGACAATTCAGTGGGAGAAAGAGTAATCTTTTCAACAAATGGTGCTAGGACAACTGGATAGCCAGGGGGAAAAGGAAAAAGTTGGACCCTTTGGTATCCCATGCTATACCGAACACAAAAACCAACTCCAAATGTATCGAAGTCCTCAATTTAAGGACTAAAACTGTAATTCTTAGAGACAAACACTGGAGTAAATCATCTGACTTTTGGTTAGCACCATCTTAGGTATGACACAGCAAGTAAAAGTGAAAAAAAGGATATTCAAAATAAAATGAAAAACATGTGAGCTACCAATAATACCATCAAAAAAGTGAAAAGACATCGAATGGCAAGAAACACTGGCAAATCAATTATCAGATAAGGAGCTTATATTCAGAATACACAAAGAATCCTTACAACTCTACACAAAAGGATTTTTAAAAACAGAAATAGAGAAAATCAGAATAGGCATTTGTACAAAGAAGATACACAAATGGCTAATTTTCTTTTCTTAATGTCACTAGTCATTGGGGAAATTAAAAACCACAAGAAATATCATTACATACTCATTAGGATGGGTGGAATAAAAAAGGACAAGCAGCAACAAGTGTTGATGAGGATGTGGAAGAAACAGAACTCTTGCACATTGTTGGGATCAGTATAAAATGAGTATAAAATGATGCAACCACTTTGGAAAAACAGTCTGGCAGGTCTTCAAAAAGTTAAACAAGGGGTTACCATATGTCCTAGCAATTCCACTCCTGGGTATATACCCAGGAATAATGAAAGTATTTTCCACACAAAAGCTTATACATGAATGTTCACAGAAGCATTATTCATAATCACCAAACAACCAGAAATAAAGTGTCCATACTATGGAGTATTATACAGTAATAAAAAGGGATGAAGTAACAATATATGCTACAACACAGATAAACTTGGATAACACTTTGTTCAGCTGAAAGAAACCAGCCACAAAAGACCACAACCTGTATGATTCAATTTATGTGAATGTCCAGAGTAGGCAAATCTGTAAAGATAGAAAATGGCACCGTGATTGCCGGAGGCAGGGGAGTGGAGAGTGCATGAGGGGCGACTGAAAATGGGTACCGGGGCCGGCGCCGCAGCTCACTAGGCTAATCCTCCGCCTTGCGGCGCTGGCACACCGGGTTCTAGTGCCAGTCGGGGCGCCGGATTCTGTCCCGGTTGCCCCTCTTCCAGGCCAGCTCTCTGCTGTGGCCCGGGAGTGCAGTGGAGGAAGGCCCAAGTGCTTGGGCCCTGCACCCATGGGAGACCGGGCAAAGCACCTGGCTCCTGCCATCGGATAAGCGCGGTGCGCCGGCCGCAGTGCGCCAGCCGCAGCGGCCATTGGAGGGTGAACCAATGGCAAAGGAAGACCTTTCTCTCTGTCTCTCTCTCTCACTGTCCACTCTGCCTGTTAAAAAATAAATATAAAAAATTTAAAAATTTTTAAAAAATTAAAAAAATTGAAAATGGGTACTGGGCTCCTTTTTTTGAGTGAAAAAAATGTTCTCAAGTGATTGTTGTTTGCACAATTCTGTGAACATCCTAAAGACCATTGAGCTGTGTACTCTAAATGGGTGAATTATATGGTATGTGAACTATATCTTAACTAAAGCTTTTTTTAAAAAAAAAATTCTTCCCCAAGTCCAAAGTGAGAGAGATTTTTTGCTGCCTTCTTTCTTTCCCGGTCTTGGCTCTCCTGCCTCTTCTCCACCCACACTTCAAGTCAGCAGCCTCCAAGGAGCACTCAGTTTACAGCCGGTGCTGCCACAATGTCAGATGCTGTAGAAATATATTATACAGTGCAGAAGTCAGAGTCATAGCAATGTGAAGGCCGACACATACTGGCAATTACACAGATCCAGAGGTCAGGCAGAAGGCGAGGGCAAGAAGGACACAACCGACTCTGGAACACATTTCAGTTGTCTGCAGAGCAGCTTGCTTCTCACTGTCAGCAAGAGACTTCACTTAGACTCAGCGTTGCACTTTTCTTGGTGTTTTGTTTGTACTCTACCTGTTGATTTCTTTCTACGTCTTCTTAGCAATAGTTTCTGAAGCTTCTTCATTCCCTTGAAGAATTTGCCCTTTTTCTGCTATTAAACATATTTGAAATGAAATTTTCACCTGTACATTTCAACTTTCTGATGTATTCTCAGAGGAAAAAAATGTATTTGGTCAATCATAAAAATCAAAAGATCAGAAATAAGGAAGATGGCATCCCAATTGCCAGATACCTGTCACACAACACACATAACTTCCTACCTTGCATGAATTCCCAACTTAGTAATATATTGAACTTTAGGAGTTTGACATTTTGCATTCCCACAGCCTTATATAACACCTGTCATTTCATGTGGGCATCATAAATATTTATGAGTGAATGAATCAATGAGTGAATTACCTGCAGAGCTTTAATACTGATGCTTCCCCTCCTTTATTATCTGCACAGGCCACTGTGAACTTTTTCTTTGCTTTTCCCAGACTGCCTTTCTGCCTTGAAGTCTCAGGAAGTATTGACTATGTGTCGAGATTATAAGCCATGCCATCTCTCTATCCAGCAAGAAGCAAATCATTCTAGGAGAGAGAAAACATAACAACTCTTTTGCTGTGTTTAAATGTGAAACTTGTCATCTGCTATTAATAGTGATCAGGGTAGCACAGATTTTGCCAAAGATCAGTGGAAGCACCTGAGATTGTATAGGAGAAACAGCGACTCCTGAATGTACTCCAGCTTTTGATGTATCTCTCTGTTCCACTATTTATCTGTTTGCACCAGATCTATCTAGATGTCAGGGTTGCCAGGAAAATAACCATGTCTTTCAAGCCCCTTCTGCTGAGTCACAGAAATCCCAGGCACTTCGCCTGTGGAATAGCATCACTAATTGATCGAGTCATCATGGGCCAAACATGTCAAAACAATACCAAGACTAGAACATTTCTGGTATCAAGTTTCTAGGGGATTCTGCAGAGCCTAAAAATTTTAGGCAGATATTTATTGGTAGATAACTTGCAGGAAAGTGTGTTGAAAGTTACATTGTGTTTGAAAACCAAATATTCAGTGATTTTTGAAATCTAGGTTCAAGGTGGTAATGACAAGGCAATGCCAGGATGTGATTTTGCTTCCCTTTGCCCTCAGCGTAGTGTGTCAAGGAGGTCATTTTTGAAGCTCAGAGAAAATCAGGACTCAGAATATTTCATGCTATTTCAAAATCTCTTGAGTATTTAGTGGCCTGATGGTATAGCCCTCTTCTCTAACTGCTGCTTGCCTGTATGCATCAATCAATAGCAAGAATGCTGGTAAGCAACCAGTGCTGCTAAAGGGATCATATGCCTTCACTCTAGTCGCGAGAGGAGTGGTGGCTGTCCATTTTGGTTCAGCTCAGGAATCTAAAGGAAGGAAATTAACTCCTCTAAATGTCAGTCTTCATTTCCATAAAATGTGAGTAGAAATCCTTGCTTCTCATGATTAATCAGAATGATTAATACAGCACATGTTAGATGCTTTAAGCACTGTCATCAACTGATACCTGTTGAGTACTTTTATATGCCTGTGTTAGCTGTGAAGGGGATATAGTACCCTTGAAGGGGAAGGAAAATATACCTATAAAAAAGGAGACACAATGCACAGGGGCGTATGATAAAGGCCAAATAAATGATATAGCAAGAAAAGGTGAAGACAGAGACTACAATGATGTGGAGGGGTGCTTGGAGAGACCAAGGGCCTTAACCTTGCAGCAAATAGAAGACAAGAAGCATGCCTTATGTAAGGAGCCCAGCACAGCCAAAGAACCATGGCTGGGTAAGAGGGCTGCAGTAAAGGCAGTTGCCAGTCCCATACACCTACGAAGTAGGATTATTCCTACATTTCCCTCAATAACTAGAACTATGTAGAAGCAATATTTGTCAGGTCTGCCTGAATTTCCTAGTTCCTTTTATTTTATGAAGAGAATTTGGTTTCATAGTTACATGATCTTTTGAGATTCTTCATCCCCATTTTAGCTTTTTGAAAGGTTTCATATTTGGCCGGTGCCGCAGCTCACTGGGCTAATCCTCCGCCTGCGGCGCTGGCACCCCGGGTTCTAGTCCTGGTTGGGGCACCGGATTCTGTCCCGGTTGCCCCTCTTCCAGGCCAGCTCTTTGCTGTGGCCCGGGAAGGCAGTGGAGGATGGCCCAAGTGCTTGGGCCCCTGCACCCGCATGGGAGACCAGGATAAGCGCCTGGCTCCTGGCTTTGGATCAGCGCAGCGCGCCAGCCGTAGCAGCCATTTTGGGGGTGAACCAAGGGAAGGAAGACCTTTCTCTCTGTCTCTCTCTCACTGTCTAACTCTACCTGTAAAAAAAAAAAAAAAAAAAAAAAAAGGTTTCATATTTAATAGGATTTTCTCCCTTTGATTATAAAAGAAATACATACATATTTTGAAAATTTTGAAATATGTGGAAAAGTATATTTATAAATTTGAAATAATATTGAAGATATTATTTATACAGATTTGTGTCTTACATTTTTTACTTAATATTTTCTTATGACCATGACTTCATATTATTCAAAACTACATAAACATGGCATATAGTTAGTAACTATTTTTCTGTGGTTGGACATTTGAATTGTTTCTGGTTTTGCTGTAGTTTAAAACAAAAAAAAAAAAACCTGTGATGAGGGGCCTGTGCCATGGCTCACTTGGTTAATCCTCCACCTGCCGGGCCAGCACCCTGGGTTCTAGTCCCGGTTGGGGTGCTGGGTTCTATTCCCGGTTGCTCCTCTTCCAGTCCAGCTCTCTGCTGTGGCCCAGGAAGGCAGTGGAGGATGGCCCAAGTCCTTGGGCCCCTGCACCTGTATAGGAGACCAGGAGGAAGACCTGGCTCCTGGCTTTGGATCAGCACAGTGCCAGCCATAGCGGCCATTTTGGGGGGTGAACCAACGGAAGGAAGACCTTTCTCTCTGTCTCTTTCTCCCACTAACTCTACCTGTCAAATAAAAAAATAAAATCAAATAAAAACTGTGATGAACATACTGTTTCTGTATCTGCCTAGATTTACTCAATAGTTCCTTAGAATTGATCCCAAGAGGTAAGATTATAAGGTTAAACCATGTGAACATTTTGTGGCTCTTGACATGTATATTAACAAATTATTTTCCTGAAAAGTTTTGCCAATTTACTCCCATGAATAACACACGGCAGGGCCCATTTCAGTCTCACTGTGAGTAGTACTAAATATTCCATTATTTTAAAACTTTGCTAATCTGATAGACAGAGGTATCTCATCATTTTAATTTGCGCTTTCCTGATTTCTCTTGAGGCTGAACATTCTTCGATGGTTATTAGCCACATAGATGTTTGTTTATCTAAGTACCTAATAATTGCTATTGTCTTTAACCCATGTTTCATAAGCATATTAAATTCCTGTCAGTTATAGCTCTTCATATAGTAGGGTTACCATTCCTTTGCCATGTTTACTAAAGATGTTTTCCATGGTTTATTTGTCTTTTATTTTTGTGATTCAACATACTTAACTTTCATACTTAACTTTAAATTTGTGTAGTCAAATCTATAATATCCTTTGTGATTTCTCTTACTGCTTGTAATCTTCAAAAGTTCTTCCATATTCAAAAATAAGATTAACTGCCCCTGTTTTCTTCTTTATTGTTCCATTTTTAAATATTTATATTGCAAATGCATCTAGAGTTTATTTTGGAAAAAAAGTCTAACATGAGATTTAATTTGTTTTTGTTTCATCCAGTTAATTTTCCCAGCACTGTTGACTAATTCATGTCCCCAGATTTAGCAATCAGGTCTTTTTAATTCACAGGGCTATTATTATTTAAAGTGTGTGTGTGTGTGTGTGTGATAGGAAGTTGCCAAAGTTGAGAAAATCTTCCACTGTGTTAAACCAAAACTAGACTCTATTTTCAGAGGGAACTAAAGAGTCAGACATTCTCTGTGAGGTTGATTGTATCAATTCATTCAGTGTTAATTGCCTTATTCTTTAGCTATTCTCATTGATAGGAAAAGCATTTTAGCTGTTTATTTATTAACTTTTTTTTAATCACTGTTCTTCAACACATACCCATACAGCCTGTTTCTTCAGTCTTAGGAATATATGATTTTATTTGTTTTCATTTATACTGTTCTTCCCTGAATTGCCCTCTATCTAACCAGCTTCTAGCAGTACTTCTATACCCACATCAAATTCTAATTATTCCAGCTAGCTTTAATATTCTCCTCTGACTTACAATAGCACTGATAGTTAATTTTCATAATTTAGTGCTTAAATTCATTTTATCCTATCTAAATCTTATTTGACCAGATATTATAAGCTTCCTGCAGAAACTATTTCTTTTTCTTCCTTACTACCTAGCACTAAGGCTTTTTTGAAAGCCTTATTTAAACATATGGCTGAGGTCATTAGTTAAAATGTTAGGCTACAGGGGATCTATTAGTATTTTGATCTCTACTGGCAGGATCTCTTGCAGCTAGTATAAGAGACTGTAAAACAGGGTTCATAGTTATTATGCTCCCTTGACACAAGAAGGAATTTCTGTGCAAAAAAATAAAATAAAATAAAATGATATGCCGTCAATTACTTAGAATCACTCAGAAGTCAGCCCTCCTCAATGCTACCTTACTTTTTCCAGGTCAGGAGTGGATGGCCTGCTTATTGTTGCAACCATAGATTATTGAACTGAACTTGTCTTGCTGCAGAAAGATGGTAGTTTTAAAGCAGTTGATAACAGGATCCTGGTTTCCTTAATTTCAGCCAGCTCCTGTCTTTCTAGCTCCTCATAGCCACCTGCTTCCCCTTGCTTACTAATGCTTCCTCTAAACTCTCCCATCACTGCTTGGGCTAGATCTTCTTTTTTTTTTTTTTAAGATTTTATTTATTTATTTGAGAGATTGAGTTACAGACAGTGAGAGTGATAAACAGAGCAGAGAGAAAGGTCTTCCTTCCATTGGTTCACTCCCCAGATGGCCACAACGGCCGGAGCTGCACCGATCCGAAGCCAGGAGCCAGGAGCTACTTCCTGGTCTCCCATGAGGGTGCAGGGGCCCAAGCATTTGGGCCATCTTCTACTGCTTTCCAAGGCCACAGCAGAAAACTGGATTGGAAGAGGAGCAGCTGGAACTAGAACTGGCACCCATATGGTATGCCAGCGCCTTACTGCGCCACAGGCGCTGGCCTGGGCTAGACCTTCTTAAGGATGTCTTACCAATACTTCATATGCAATATTTCCTAAACCCACTTTACTTTTTCTCCTTTCCTAACTGCATTTCCTTCTTACCTCTATTCTTTATCCATCTTAAAGGAATCACCAACCAGTCATCCAAAGTAACAAACTTTAAATTTATCTCTCATTTCTCTTTTTCTCTTACTTAACTCATGTGCCTAAGCAGAGGGCAAGTTATCAAATGACGTGAACTCCATGTCCTTGCTATCTCACATCAAGCCCACACTTAGATGCTTTGATCCTTTCCTTTTGCCTGAATGGTAGAAGCCAACTTACTCTGAACAAAATCCAAACCTCCTGACTCCAGTCTACCTTAATAGCCTCTTATCTACTTTTCCCCTCTCATCCTATGCTTCTGCCATGCCTTTCCCAAACTGTCTTGCTCTGTCATTTTTTTAACCTATTTAAGCATTTTCTCCACAAGCACTACTCTTCTTGGCCTTAAGTAACATTTGGGGGCCACATTAATTGGACAGCATTGAAATGGAGCCATTACCTCCTTTGCCTTTTTAACCTCACAAAGTTGTTCTGCTAAGTTGAGTAAAATTATAGGCTTCCAAAATGCTATTGTGTTATAAAAAAGGCATGCAAATTTAAGTTAGTTATATACAATTTTATTGCAGTGATTTAAAGGAAGTGATATATGTTGGTTTTTGATTTATTATGTATTTATGGCCAGTTTTTGTAAATGCCCCACTAGCACTTCAGTGATTCTCTAGTAAGTGAAGTCCCTAGTATATGAATGCAAAATTATATATCCAGATCAACCATAGTGATTGTGACATTCAGAGCTTCTGCATCTTTACTAGCTTTTAAAAATATTCCTCATCACATACTGAAAGAGTAGTATTAAAAATCTCACTTATGAATATCAGGTTTTGCTTTGTATAATTGTATATTTTGAGATTATGCTATTGGAAATGTAAAAATTTGGAAACTTTATGTCTTCTTGGTGAATTGTTAGTATGTAGAGACCTTTTTTGATAAAAAAAACTATATATTTTTATTTATATATAGAGAACAGATTTCATGTATTACATATACAATCCTAAGAACATAGCTATACTTTTCTCCCTTCCCCCCTTCTTCCTTTATCTTTTTTTTAAGATTTATTTTATTTATTTGAAAGCCAGCGTTACAGAGAGAGGTAGAGACAGAGAGAGAGGTCTTCCATCCACTGGTTCACTCCCCAGATGGTCGCAATGGCCAGAGCTGCGCCTATCCAAAGCAAGGAGCCAGGAGCTTCTTCTGGGTCTCCCACGTGGCTGCAAGGGCCCAAGGACTTGGGCCATTCTCCACTGCTTTCCCAGGCCTCAGCAGAGAGCTGGATCGGAAGAGGAGCAGCCAGGACTCAAACCGGCACCCATAAGGGATGCCAGAACTTCAAGCCAGGGCTTTAACCTGCTGCACCACAGTGCAGGCCTCCTTCCTTTATCTTTTAATTTTTGTGATAATATACTTTTTATTTGACAGAGTTTTAGACATTGAGAGAGAGACAGAGAGAAAGGTCTTCCTTCCCTTGGTTCACCCCCCAAATGGCTGCCATGGCCAGAGCTGCGCCGATCCAAAGCCAGGAGCCAGGTGCTTCCTCCTGGTCTCCCGTACAGGTGCAGGGGCCCAACCACTTGGGCCATCCTCCACTGCCCTCCTGGGCCACAGCAGAAAGCTGGACTGGAAGAGGAGCAACTGGGACTAGAACTCGGCACTCATATGGGATGCTGGTGCCACAGGTGGAGCATTAACCAAGTGAGCCATGGCGCTGGCCCCTATGATAATATACTTTCAGTTTACTTTATAATCATAAGCTTAACCCTCCACTAAATAAAGAATATAACATTGTTCTGCAGGAGCATAGACAAGGGCCATAAACAATATTTAAATCCAAAGGTGTCAATTTCACTCATATACATTATATTTTTTGTACTCTGTATATGAACTATCACAAATCAGAGGAAGCATTTGAAACTTGTTTTTTGGGGGGGTCTGGTTTAGCTCATTAAGGATAATGATCTGTACTTGCATCCATTTTGTTGCAAAAGACAGGATTTCAATCTTTTGAATGGCTGAGTAGTATTTCACTGTGTATATATACACCACATTTTCTTTCCTCAGTCATCAGTTAATGGACATCTGGGCTGATTCCATAGCTTAGCTATTGTGAAGTGAACTGCTGTAAACATGGGGGAACAGTTAACACTTTCATATTCTGATTTCATTTTCTTTGGGTAAATTCCCAGCAGTGGGATGGCTGGGTCATATGGCAGATCTATTTTCAGATTTCTGGGGAATCTCCAAACTGTCTTCTGTAATGGTTGTACTAGTTTATGTTCCCACCAGCAGTGTATTTGGTTACCTTTTTCTCCACATCCTTGCCAGCATGTTATTTTTTTTTATTTTTTTGGATGCTAGCCAATCTAACAGGGGTGAGGTGAAAACTCTGTTTTTTATTTGCATTCCCTAGATGGTTAGTGATCCTGGGTATTTTTTTCACGTGTCTGTTGGCCATTTGAATTTCATCCTTTGAAAAATGCCTGTTCATGTCCTTTGCTCATTTCTTAACTGGATTGTTTTGTTGTTGTTGTTGAGTTCCTTGAACTGCATGTATATTCTGGATATTAATCCCTTATCAGATACATAGTTTGCAAATATTTTCTGTTACCACTTTACTTTGTTGAATGTTTCCTTTGCTGTGCTTAGCTTCTTAGCTTGATATAATCCCATTTGTCTATTTTTGCTTTTATTGCCTGTGCTTCTGGGTCTTATCCAAGAAGTCATTGCCTATGCCAATGCCTTGGAGTGTTTCCCCTTTGTTTCCTCTAATAATTTGATGGTTTCAGGTCTTAAGTTAAGATTCTCAATCCATTGTGAGTTGATTTTTAAAAGATTGGTTTATTTTGAAAGTCAGAGCTACAGAAAGGGGTTGGGGGGAGGATCTTCCATCTTCTGATTCACTCCCCAGATGGCTACAATAGCCAAGTCTGCCAGGACAAAGCCTGGAGTTTCATCCTGGTCTCCCACATGGGTGGCAGGGTCCAAACACTTGGGCCATCTTCCACTGTTCTTCTCAGGCCATTACTGGGAGCTAGATCAGAAGTGGAGCAGCTGGGACACAAACTGATGCCCATATGTGTTGCTGGCATTGCAGGTGGTAGTTTTATCTGCTATGCCACAGTGCTAGCCTCATGAGTTGTATTTTGTATAGGATATAAGGTAGGGATCTTATTTCATACTTCAGCATGTAGAGTTCCAATTTTCCAAATATCATTTGTGGAAGAGACTGTTCTTTCTCCAGGGAGTGATTTTAGCTTATTTGTCAGACTAGTTGGTTGTAGATGTGTGGATTAATTTCTGGGATTTTTATTCTGTTCCGTTGGTCCATGTGTATGTTTGTGCCACTACCAGGCTGTTTTGGTTATAACTGCTGTTTAGAATGTCTTGACTGGATAAAGAAATTATGGGATATGTACACCATGGAATACTACGCAATAGTTAAAAGGAAATTAAATCCTCATTTGCAGCAAAATGGGTGAAACTGGAAAACATCATACTTAGTGAAATAAGCCAGTACCTAAAGGACAAATACCCTGATCTATGATAACTAATAGAGCACCTAAAAGGTAATCTGTAGAAGTGAAATTTGGATGCAATGACTTTGAACAGTCCTTGTCTCTACTGATGAGGAACAGGTTTTTTTTTTTTTTTTTTCATACTATTTGTTGAACTCTTTACTTAGTATAGAGTTAATCATATGTGTATGAAGTTAATTGAAAGTAGATCTTAGTAAAAAATAAGAATGAGAATAGGGAAGGGAAGAGTAAGAGGTGTGGCAGTGTTGATGGGGGGGTGGGCTCAATGGGAAGAATCACTGTGTTCCTAAAGTTGTACCTATGAAATGAATGAAGTTTATATTCCTTAAATAAAAGGTTTCTGGAAAACAAAACAAAATGTACATGGGTCAAAAACACTAAACAGCTCTACCTGACACATTTCCCTCCCATGAAGTACACATTTATAATCAATGTCTGTCTTCCTTCCCCATTGAAAAAAAAGTTTCGAAATCTGATATTGTGATGCCTCTGGCTTTTTTTTTTTTTTTTTTTTTTTTTTTGACAGGCAGAGTGGATAGTGAGAGAGAGAGACAGAGAGAGAAAGGTCTTCCTTTGCCGTTGGTTCACCCTCCAATGGCTGCCGCGGCTAGCACACTGCGGCCGGCGCACCATGCTGATCCGAAGGCAGGAGTCAGGTGCTTATCTTGGTCTCCCATGGGGTGCAGGACCCAAGCACTTGGGCCATCCTCCACTGCACTCCCAGGCCACAGCAGAGAGCTGGCCTGGAAGAGGGGCAACCAGGACAGAATCCGGCACCCCGACAGGGACTAGAACCTGGGGTGCCGGCGCCGCAGGCGGAGGATTAGCCTATTGAGCCGCGGTGCTGGCCTCTGGCTTTGTTTTTTAATGTTCCATATTGCTTTAGCTATTCAGGGTCCCTTATATTCCTATATGAATTTTTGGATCATTTTTCTGGATCTGAGAAAAATGTCCTTTGTATTTAGATTGGGCTACCACTGAATCTGAAAATGGCTTTGGGCAATAAGGGGATTTTGATTATATTAATTCTTAAGCAAACCTGGAAGATGTTTCTTTTTTGTGTGTGTCTTCTTTTATTTCTTTCCCCAATATTCTGTAATTTTCATTGTAGAGATCTTTCACATCCTTGATTAAATTTATCTCAATATATTTCAATTTTTTGTAGCTATTCTGAATGACACTGATCTTACAAGTTCTTTCTCCGTATGATATTTTTGTACATATAAATACTATTGATTTTTGCATGTTGATTTTTTAAAAGATTTATTTATTTATTTGAAAGGCAGAGTTACAGAGAGGCTGAAGCAGAAGAGAGTCTTCCATCTGCTGGTTCACTCCCAAAATGGCTGCAATAGCCAGAGCTATGCCAATCTAGAGCCAGGAACCTGGAGCTTCTCCTGGGTCTCCCATGAGGGTGCAGGGCCCAAGGACTTAGACTATCTTCCACTTCCCAGGCCATAGCAGAGAGCAGGGTTGGAAATGGAACAGGTGGGTCTTGAACTGGCACCCATATGGGATGCCGGCACTGTAGGCAGTGGCTTTACCTGCTATGCCATAGCGCAAGCCCCTTTGTGTTGATTGTACAACCTGCAATTTTGCCAAACTATCTTAATGAGATCCAGTGGTCTCTTAGTAGAGTCTTTTGGATCCCCTATGTAATGGATCATGTCCTCTGCAAACGGGGATATTTTGACTTCCTCATCTCTAGTTTGTATCCCTTTGATTTCTTTTTCTTGCCTTATGGCTCTGGTTAAAACTTCCAGAACTCTATTGAATAGTAATAGTGAGAGTGGACATCCTTGCATTCTGCATCCTTGTATTCTGGATCTTAGTAGAAATGCTTCCAGCTTTTCCCCATTCAGTATGATGCTGTGTTTTTGTCACATATTGCCTTGATTGTGTTGAGGTGTGTTTCTTCAATACTCAATTTGATTAAGTTTTTATCATGAAAAGATGTTGTATTTTATCAAATGCCTTCTCTATACCTATTGAGATACTCATATGGCTTTGTTCTTCAGTTTATTACTACGATGCATCATTTTTATTCATTTGCATATGTTGAACCATCCCTGCATTCTTAGGATAAATCCTGCTTAGTCCAGGTGAATAATCTCTTTTATGTGTTGTTGGATTCAATTACCTAATATTTTGTTGAGGATTTTTGCATCTATGTACTTCAGGGATATTGGTCTAGAGTTCTCTTTCTTTTTTGTATCTTTTTTGGGTTTAGAATTAAGGTGTTTCAGGTAATTCCCTCCCTTTCAATTGTTTTGAATAGTTTAAGGAGAATTGGGATTAGTTTTTCTCTAGAAGTTTGGTAGAAGTTATCAGTGAAGCCATCCAGTTCTGGGCTTTTCTTTGTTGGGAGGGTCTTTATTACCAATTCAATCTCCATCTTGGTTATTGATCTGTTTAGGTTTTCTATGTCTTTATGCCTCAATTTTGATAAATTGTGTGTGTCCAGAAACCTATCCATTTCTTTTAGATTTTCCAATTTGTTGGCATATAAATGGATCAATAGGGAGACATATGCTCCAATAATAATGGGGAACTTAAACACTTCACTTTCATCAATGGAAAGATCAACTAGACAAAAAAGCAACAAACAACCAAGAGAGCTAATCTACACTAGCAACCAAATTGATCTAATTTGTATCTATAGAACATTTCATCCCACAGCTACAGGATACAAATTATTTTCATCCATGCATGGAACTTGCTCTAGTAGAGACCATATATGGTAGGCCATAAAACAAGTCTCAACAAATTTGAAAAAAAAAGTGAAATAATATCATGTATCTTTTCTGACCATATTGGCTGGAAGTTAACAACATAGGAAACTCTAGAAAATATACAAACACATGGAGACTGAACAACATATTCCTGAATGAGCAGTGAGTCATAGAAGATATCAAAAGGAAAATTAAAAAAAAAATTCCTAGAAACGAATGATGATGGCAACACAGCATATCAAAACTTAACAAGATACAGCAAAAGCAGTTTTAAGGGGAAAGTTTATAGCAATTAGTGCTGACATAAAAAAGTGGAAAGCTATCAGATAAATGACCTAACAAGTCATCTTAAAGACCTAGAAAAACAAGAACAAATCAAACCCAAAATTAGTAGGAGGAAAGAAAAATAAAAATTAGAGAAGAAATAAACAAAATTGAAATAATAAAAAAATCCATACAAAATATCAGTGACATGAAGAGCTGCTTTTTTACAAAAATGAACAAATTGATCAACTAAACAAAAAAAAAAGAAGAAGAAAAGAAAGAAACTGAGAGAATACCCAAATTAATAAAATCCAAGATGAAAAAGTATTATTACAGTTGATTCTACAGAAATAAAATCATCAGGAACTACTACAAACAACTACAGGAAAACAAATTGTAGACCCTCTTATTATGTATTTTTGCCTGTCTAGTCCCTACTGCATCAACTTTCTTCTTTTAGTATTTGCATTCGCTTTTTTAATGCAATCTGACAGTCTCTGTCGTTTGTTTAATTTTAAACCAACCATTGTTACCATATATTTATTTCTAGCATCTTATTTATGCTACTTATTTGCTTTTTTTCTTTTGTATTTATCTGTTTCTATTTTTTGTTATTATCTTTTTCTGCCTTCTGTATTTTATATTTTGGCTTTCTTTTTAAAGATTTATTTTATTTATTTGAAAGACAGAGTTACAGAGAGAGGTAGAGACAGAGAGAGAGGTCTTCCATCCGCTGGTTCACTCCCCAGATGGCCACAATGGCTGGAGCTGTACCGATCCAAAGCCTGGAGCCAGGAGCTTCTTCCGGGTCTCCTACATGGGTTCAGGGGCCCAGGGACCTGGGCCATCCTCCATTGCTTTCCCAGGCCATAGCAGAGAGCTAGATCAGAAGAGGAACAGCTGGGACTTGAACCGGCACCCATATGGGATGCCGGCGCTTCAGGCCAGGGCTTTAATCCGCTGCACCACAGCGCCGGCCCCTATATTTTGCTTTTAAAGGTTAGCATTACAAATGTAAATGTACAGAGTACAGGAATATTTTTAAGGTATTTTACACCTGGAATTGCTTTTTATCTTTGACATTCATGTCAAAGATTTTATCATCTCTTTTAATTCTTTTGGTTTTAATGTAGTGGTTGTCAATTCCATTGCATCCTGCTTACCTGAAAGATGTAGAGACAATTTATTTCTGCTTAAAAGGAGAGAAAACATATTGTCCCTAATCTCAAAAGCACATTTTTTGCTTTTAATGTTATTTAATTGACTGTCAGAGATGTCAAAGTTATATACAGTCACTACCACCTGGTTGTTCACATACTTTGGCAACCTGTTCACTTGTGTGCCAAGTCTACTGACTTACTGAGCGAATTAGTCCCTTCATAGATGTTACTAGAATAACTCTGCTAGTCATGTTGAACATCAAACCTAATTTCACATTTTGTCTTTAAAACATAGCAGCCCAAGTAAACCTAGATCAACATTTTTTTTAAAGAGACAGGAGGACAAAAAGAAGAAAACAGTTCATACATTGAAATGGTGCTGTACTCTCCAGGAACCCCAAAGTGCCCACAGTTTCCTTGCACAGGTAGCATCATTTTTCCCCTCCATGTCTTTGTTTCTACTACCCGCCTGCCCTGCTTGGATGGTCTTCCCTGTTTTCCCTCTTTTCTGTAAAATAAAATTTGTGGGGAATAAGTTTCAATTTACAAAAATGTTGCGTAGATAGTACAGAGAGTACTTGTGCACTATTTTTAGTACAGCAATTCCCCTCCAGGGACTCATATTCATTTAAATAATTGTATGCATATACCAAGTTATTCACTGCATTATTATTATAGTTTCTTAATAGGATGCTAATGTAGTGTTTTATACATGAATATGAAATGATACCCAATATATTATTAAGTGCAAACAGGATGCAAAATGTAGAACAATGTACTTAGTACACTGTGATAAACAGGTTTTCTCACTGTAATAAGGGATTGATTTGTTTTTTTTTTAAACAAATATTTATTTATTTAAAATGTTTTTATTTACCTGAAAGGCAGAGTTACAGAGAAAGAGGGAGGGTCAGAGAAAGAGAGAGATCTTCCATCTGCTGGTTCACTCTCCACATGACCACAATGGCTATGCTGGACCAGGCTGAAACCAGGAGCCTGGAACTCCATCCAGATCTTCCACATGGTGACAGAGACCAAGCAGCCTTCCCAGACACATTAGCAGGAAGCTGAATGGGAAGTGGAGCAGGCCAGGACTTGAACTGGCACTCATATAGGATGCCAGTGCTACAGGCAGCTGCTTAACCTAGGGAGCCACAATTACAGGCCCATAGACTTTTTTTTTAGATTTATTTGTTTGAAATCAGAATTACACAGAGAGAGAAGGAGAGGCAGAGAGAGAGAGAGGTCTTTCATCTGCTGGCTCACTCTCCAATTGGCCGCAATGGCCAGAGCTGCACAGATCCAAAGCCTGGAGCCAGGAGCTTTCTCTGGGTCTTACCATGCAGGTGCAGGGGCCCAAGGACTTGGACCATCTTCTGCTGCTTTCCCAGGTCATAGCAGAGAGCTGGATCAGAAGTGGAGCAGCGCCGGCTCCGTGGCTCAACAGGCTAATCCTCCGCCTTGCGGCGCCGGCACACCGGGTTCTAGTCCCGGTCGGGGCACCGATCCTGTCCCGGTTGCCCCTCTTCCAGGCCAGCTCTCTGCTGTGGCCAGGGAGTGCAGTGGAGGATGGCCCAAGTGTTTGGGCTCTGCACCCCATGGGAGACCAGGATAAGCACCTGGCTCCTGCCATCGGAACAGCGCGGTGCCGCGGCAGCCATTAGAGGGTGAACCAACGGCAAAGGAAGACCTTTCTCTCTGTCTCTCTCTCTCTCACTGTCCACTCTGCCTGTCAAAAAAAATAAATAAATAAATAATAAATAAATAAATAAATAAAAAAAGAAGTGGAGCAGCGCAGCTGGGACTGGAACTGGCACCCATATGGGATGCCAGCACTGCGGGTGGTGGCCTCACCCACTATGCCACAGTGCCAGCCAGCCCCATAGACTTGTTTTCTTCTGCCCTTCTGCCAAGGTTCTGGTCTTGAAGAGTCTCACCTTTACATAGGATTCTCAGTCTAACCCTACTCCACAGGCCAGTCAAGTTACTGTCTCCAAGCCTCAGACACTTGCCTGCTGTCTCCAGCAACCAATAGAATTTGTCATGTTACTGTCTGGTTCTGATAATTGTTTTTCTTAATAGATGTAAAATAATCCAATAAATCTTATCACCAAGGGATTTAAAAATTAAGTACATAATAATGTCTGAAAATAACTTGGGCAATACCTGACATATGAAATGCTCAATAAACATTAACTACTGTCGTTATTGAGTTGTTTTGTTATTCTTTACAGTCTGTTATTAGACTTCCTACTGGTATTTAGATTGCTGCTTCTCAAACTTCCATTACTTACACTTCTTTTTAATAAGCATAAAAATATCATATCCTGTTTAGCATTATTTAAAATTATAAAGTCAAGCAATTTTATATGTAAAGGAAAATAAAAGCAACAGTAATTCTCAATATTCTTTTTCAAACTGAAAATATGTTTATTTCCTATTCTTTTCCCTGAGATGATTCTGATGCACTTCCCTCTCCCTCAAAAGCAAACCTGTACCTTACTTGAGATCCATTTATTTAGCTTATTTCCAATTCTGCTTTTCTTTTCTTTTCTTTTTTCTGAGAAGTCTGCAACATATGTCTTGTTGCATATATCATTTGTAAACTAGTAAATTATTCCCTTCAGATAAATTTCCAGGAGAGGAATCATTGTGCTAGGGAGTCATTATTTTAGTGATTCTAAAAAATATGATAATATTTCTTCCATAATGATTTTTCATATTACAGTGCTATTTGTAATACAGAAGTATATTGGTTTTACCAAAACCTTGCAGATATCAAGTGTTAATATTTTTCATTGATTTGCTAAGTCTTACATGTAGAATAGCAACTTCTCATTGCTTTAATGTCCTAGTGAATGCAAACTAAATGTTTTACAACATGCATTCTCTTATCTCATTGTTTCAGTGTATATTGCCAGGCACTAATCTAAAAAATTCTTATGTAGCCTCTTGTGCTGTGAAAGATTTGGAGTTTTAAACAACCCAAAAAAAAAAGGGGGAAGGGGGAGAAATTGAACTAGAAAGTGGCTGTGTTTATAAACAAGCAGTCTTGAAACACAAGACTATTGTGGTAATTGGAATGGTCTGTATTGCAGAATGTCCTGCTTAATGGATGCCAAGCTCACCAACTGGCTGGGAGAAGACAGAGCAATGTGTTTACTCCCAAGGTGGCCAGACAAGGCAAATCTGAATTCCAAAGCTCCACAATCACTTTCTACCCAAAAAATTCCTATGTCCCAGCCCATCTGAGTGTTTGCATTAAGGATTTTACCCTTCTGAAGTGTTACAGCATTCTCACTTAAAAAATAAATAAATAAACAAGCAAAAAACAAGATTCCACTAGATCTAAGAACAATCTCTTTTATAAATGTATTTAATAATAAAACAGAAACACATGTTCTTTTTCCAAATGCCATGTTAATTCAAAAAAGGCCTTTTCATTAGATGATATATACACAAGGGCTACAGATTACAAAGGCAAAAAATTAAATTGTAAACTATACAAAGATGCTTAGGAGAAAGCCTTAACAGGGTAGTAATCAGAGATGCTAACCCTTCTGGCTTGCTCTGTTTGTAATCTAACATTCATAGAGAATAATGTCTAGGGAGAGCCTGGAATGGTTTCATAATCTGTAACCACAAAGGGATGACTCAGATCTTTATCTTTTATAAACTGCACTCATAACTTGGTGCTTTACTCACTTTCCCAAAGTCTAAATGTGTTTTATCCAATGATTTAAAACAAGCTAAAGGAGTCTTTGTGTGTTGTTTTATTTTTTTCCACTGCATTTTCCGAATAGTCGTCTCTCAATGGCTGTTAGCTGTTGAGATCAGTTAACCTGCATAACTTCATCTGCCTCTGGGGCTCGTTCTACCTTCCAGCCAAATTAGAGTGGGGCCCGGAGACCAAGGAACAGACAGCAGTGTTTGCTGGGGAGGGGAACGGGGCCGAGAGGATGGACCCCAGGACACCGTGAATACAGATGCTGGTGATGCCACACGTTTTCAGTGCTAGTAACACCTTTTCAGTGCTGCTAGCCTCTGAACAGAGAACGAGTGCATGGCAAGCCCTCACATGCAAGTAAGTCTCCCCAGCTCCTCTTAGTGTCTTAGTCTTCATGTCGCTTCAGTTACGAAGGAGTAATGAGAACATGAGGAGATGCCTGAGAGGTCCCTCTGCCCACTTAAGATTCAGAGTAGCTTGTGATGAGTTGTTTGAAGAGTTTGGGATGTGTTAAGTGATTAAATAGCTCATTGTGCCATAACAGCATTTTCCAAGAAGATTACCCATATTGCACAGCCAGCTACATGACCCATCTCCAACACAGGCCAGCATCGGATATTTCCTGAGCAAGGTACTGGTGCCCCCATAAGGACCCAGTTATGAAACACTATCTGGGTATTGCAAGAAGGCCGTGTGCTCTCTCCAGCCGATAATCAGGTTAGCTTCTAGCCCAGGGCTTTTTGTTCATTTTTGGCACTATCCAGAATCAGGATACTGACATTCAAATATACAATAAAGTGTTTACATTACAAAATGATTAAGAAGCTTTTTTTATTATTTAAAAGCAAGATTTACTTAAGTCAGAGACCTCCAGCCAGAGTGGCCTGGAGGGGGGCTCCAACAGAGGAAACACCCGAAGGGGCTTGTGGCAATGGGTTTTTAAGCACAATTTTGGAAGGAAGAAAAAAAACTTGACAATCAGCTTGACAAGGACAAAGCCCACCAAAAGTCCTGATTTGTGTTCTTTTTACCCTGTCAGGCTTGCTCATGATAAAACAAAAGAGCCATCACAAGGGTGGGTACCTAATTTGTTTTATAGTAAACTGGGAGCTCAGAAGGGTGGAGTCACCACTCCCTCGCTATTCTCATAAGATCAGAAGCTCCCGAGAAGTGGGGCAGGCACTTTGGCCTTGCTAAAGATAACTTTTTGGGGAAGAAAGCATTTTGCACCCTAAATTTCCACTGGGACCAACCTGACTGCCTATTAACCCGTCTGACTCCTCCCATTCCTTCCACCAGAAGCGGTTATGGGACCACAACCGCTCTGGCTTCTTCAGGCTGAGTAGGGGTGGAGTAAGGAACAAGATGCTTTTTCAAGGCATTGTCCCTTGCCTTCAGATCTACCTGTAAATATAGTTATTATATGCACTTGTTCTTATGTCTGAACAAAAATATTCCTTTCCATCCTGAAGACCCTCCTTTTCTGTAGAAAGCCTGCTCGGATGTTCCACACATTTCCTTTACTATACTATAGCAGGTCGTAGGTATTCATCAACTTGGTGTAGCAGTTCCCTCTCTCTGGTTAGATATCCTCTACACCTTCCAGAACTCACTCACTATTCAAGTGCCTAGAACACACCAGGTAGTGGGATCCAGCCAACCAACAAAAGGACAGAAGTTAAATACCTTCGAAGTCTCCAGCTTCTCTGGCTACTCCATCAGTGAAGTTTCCCAGTTCTTGAGGCCCTTACGGACTTGTGTCTGGCTGTTTCTGCTCACCCCAGATCTCTGCTCGGCATTCTGTATCTGGTTTGGGACAAGTCTTGTGAACTGGCCAGCTAGGTAAGAAGGTCAAGCTGGCCAGTTCACAAGACATGTCCCAAACCAGAGAGAAAACAGGCCAAAGAATTTAGTGACAGAGGATCTGTGGTTTTCAGGTACGCCTGTCAATCAAATAGAACAGGTTTTAAAAGCTCTTCTGTGTCCAAACCCTGAGCTGAATATCATGACTATTCAAAAAAAAGTTAGCTTCTGCTCTTGGGCAATTTAAAATTTATTTTTCTGCCCGGCACTATGGCGTAGTGGATTAAGCCTCCACCTGCCATATGGGTGCTGATTCAAGTGCCGGCTGCCCACTTCCCATCCAGCTCCATGCTAATGTGCCTGGGGAAGCAATGGAAGATGGCCCAAGTGCCTGAGCCCCTGCACCCATATGGGAGACCTGGATGAAGCTCTGGCTCCAGGCTTCAGCCTGATCCATCTCTGGCTAGTCCTCGCAGCCTTTTACAAAGTGAACCAGCAGATGGATGATCTCTCTCTCTGTCTCTCCCTCTCCCTCTCCCTGTCTGTAACTCTGCCTTTCAAATAAATAAATAATCTTTTTTAAACAAGTTATTTTTCTTAGAGGATCACTCAATCATTTATTCATTCAACAAATATTTGCTGTGCCATTGCTGTGTGCCAGGCACTTGGGATCAATCAGTGAATAAAACAAGCTAAGATTCCTGACCTTTTAGAGCTGCATTTTAGGGTACAAGAGTGAAGAAATGATGACTAATGGACATAAGTAGTAAATACTATAGTGGTAGGTAGGTGACAAACAGTATGGAAGGAATAAGAAAGTAGAACAAGAAATGTGTGTGTTAAATACAATATTGTGTTAAATACAGTATTTATTGTGTGTATTAAATACAATAGCCAGAGTAGGCCTTAGTGGAGTGAGGGATAATGACACAGTCAAGCAGGTGTCTGAGAGAGAAGTAGCATTCCAGGCGATGGGAGTGGGAGAGCCATCATGTATCATTTAAAATTTACAGACATTTGTACATTTAGTAATTTGACATAGGTTACCCTATCCCTATTTTACAAATGAAGAAACTGCAAGAATCAGCCGAATAGCAGCGCTGGCTTAAAATGACTTTCAGTTGAGGTAGATTTTGTTTAATTTGTAAAAATTTTATTTGGATAGCAGAGAGGTAGAAAGAGGCAGGCAAACAGAAAGAGCTCTTCCATCTACCAACTCACTCCCCAAATGCTGACAGCAGCCAGGGCTGGGCCATGCCAAAGCTGGGAGCTTGGAATTCACTCAGTGACAGGAATCCTCTGTGGATGTCAGGCACCCAAATACTTGGCTCATCACCTACTGCCTCCCAAGGTGTACATCAGCAGGAACTGGAATCCAGAGCAGAGCTGGGACTTGAACTCAGGCCCTCCAATATGGAATGCAGATCCTAACCCCTATGCCAGACACCTATCTTGAGGCAGAAATCATTGCCTTTGTTCTTATAGGTTGAGAAAGATGAGACACAGAAAGGAAAGGTGTACTAACTTCCTTAGAATCATAAAACTGGAGAACATCGGCCGGCGCCGCGGCTCACTAGGCTAATCCTCCGCCTTGCGGCGCCGGCACACCGGGTTCTAGTCCCGGTCAGGGCACCGATCCTGTCCCGGTTGCCCCTCTTCCAGGCCAGCTCTCTGCTGTGGCCAAGGAGTGCAGTGGAGGATGGCCCAAGTGCTTGGGCCCTGCACCCCATGGGAGACCAGGAGAAGCACCTGGCTCCTGCCATCGGATCGGTGCGGTACGCCGGCCGCAGCGGGCATTGGAGGGTGAATCAACGGCAAAAAGGAAGACCTTTCTCTCTGTCTCTCTCTCACTGTCCACTCTGCCTGTCAAAAAAAAAACAAACAAAAAACAAAAAAAAAAAAAAACAAAAAAAACTGGAGAACATCACCCAGGACGCAGTGTTTTACGTGAGCATGGCTGTAACCTGTCATGGCAAGCTAGTCTTCCTTGGGCCGTAGAGATGTATTTTCTTATTAAATGATTTCAGGGGTGTGTATTAGGCTTAGCAGTTAAGGTGCGCACACCCTGGTCCGAGTGCCTGGGTTCGATTTGCAACTCCAGCTCCTGATTCCGGCTGATCCCGAGAGGCAGCAGTGATGCTCAGATGATTGGGTCTCTGTAATGAGTCCCCAGCTCTGCTCTGACTGCAGCCAGGGCCTCTGAGGGCATTTGGGAAGTGAACCAGTGGACAGAAGTGCATTAGTTCTCTCTCTCTCAAATGTATATTTTAAAAAGTCTTTGTGATGTTTTCTTGGATGTTAAATTATAACCAGTTTTGCTGTGCAGTATAATCAACTTGTGATAAAGCAACTTAAGTGAATTTCAATGAAGAGAAGAAAATATAGCCTGGGGACCTTAGATGTAAGTCCAGGTAATTTTTGTGTGTGTCCGGTACCACACTGCAAAAGTTTAAATGCTCTGGAAGTTAATAGAGTTTTCTTGGAGGTCCATCTGGAGGGGCCAGAAGGGCTAACGGGAAAAGCCTGCATGTGCTCTCCCCTGTTGCCCACAGGGGGCATTGAAGAGCCAGCTGTCCCTCCTGCCTTGGCTAGGTACAGAGCAACCCTTCCAATTGGGTCCTGGTCAGGGTGGCCAGCAATAACAGAACTTGCAAGTCTCAGGACCAGCACCTAGAGGCCGTTTAGAGAGAGCTGAGTGCATTCTCTAACCAGCTCAATCCAGTTTAGGTACTCTCCAGACCCTGGAAAATAGCATGCTGACAGATAAATTCACCCAGCTTGTACCTATGGGTACCTAAAGGGACCTGAACATTAAAAGCTTCTTAAAACATTTATGTAACACTTGGAATTTCCAAATTCCTTTATAATTATTTATTGGCCAGGTAATCTCTGCAGCTCCCCTGGGAAACAAGTTGGTACTTTTATCCCCATTTTAGAGATTAGGCCCAACTAGGTTAAGTGACTTACCTGCGGCTATCCCATGAGTCAGGCCCCCAGTAACTGCTCTGTTCATGAACCAGTTTTCAACTGTGCTTCCACCAGCACAAATCACTTTACCTGTCCCAGCCTTCATTTTCTCATAGATTCCTGAGCGAGATACTGATGTGCTTTGCCCGAAGGCTGACTGTGAGAATAAAATGAGGCCCACTGAACGTGCTGCAGTGCTAGTTATAATTAGGTACGGGATTAAGGCAGAAGGATGCAGCTGCCTCATTATTTTGTATCTAGGAAGTGCTACCTGTTTGGGACCAGAGTGGAAAAAAAAAAAATGAAGACAGATGTTCTGTGGCCTGACTCCCCCACCCCCCATTTGACTCGAATAGGGAAGAAAAGGAAAACAAGAGTAAACTAAAGATTAGAAGAATGAGAGGGGTCGGTCTTGTGGTGCAGTGGGTTAAGCAGCTGCCCACATAACCACATTGGAGTGTCTGAGATCAAGTTCGGCTTCCACTTCTGGTCCAGATTACTGGTAATGTGAGGAGGCGGCAGATGATGGCTCAGATACTTGGGTTCCTACTACCCACGTGGGAGGCCCAGTTCCTGGCTCCTGCCTGACCCAGCCCCTGCTGTTGCAGGCATTTGGGGAATGAACCAGCAGATGGAAGATCTCTCTCTCCCACTCTTCCTCCCTCCCTCCCTCTCTCTCTGTCCCTCCCTCCCTGTCTGTCACTCCGCCTTTCAAATAAATAAATAACTTTTTTAAAAATTAAAAGACTGAGAGATACGAGGAGGAGAAAAAAGAAAGTGGGAAAATTAGGAGCCTTCAGTTCTAGGACAGCAGTATTGTAAACTGCTGACCTTGGCAGGAGAAGCACTGTATGAACTCAAGCAGTGTTGTAGATGGAGAGAGAGGCTTGCAATTCAAGAACAGAGGATGCTTTAGTAGTGAATCTGCTGTCCAAGCTCTTGGTCTCTGTCCCAGGTCAGATAATGATCATTTAAGATCATGTAGTCCTGGACCTCTCTGCAAACCTCTTGCTCCCTCTGGCCACTGCCTGGGCCAAGCTTTAGAAAATGAGACCAATAACTTGGTTGTCAGTGGCCACTCAGGGGCTGGCCACTTGTTAACTGCAGCTGTTGGTCCCTCCAGCCTTCTCTTCTCTGGCCTTCAGGATCACCAAGCAGCCCTTTCTTTGAGTATTATCACTGCCCAATACCAGTTCCTCTGCTGCCTTCAACAGCACTGCCCCGATAAAAACAACAGCAGGGAAGTCAGATTACCAAAACACTGCTTCTTTTCATTCTTTCTGTTTTTTTTTTTTTCATTTAAAAAAATTAAATTGGGCATATAAAAGTAGAATTAAAGGATAAGGAAATTAAAAAATTGGAGCAGACAGTGAGGGGTAAAAGAAAGGTCTTGGAACAAATAAACGTTTAGCCAAGGGAGGACCAGTATCAGAGGACAGTGGAAAAAAGAGTCATTACTCACCAGTGATTAGTCATGGTTGTAGATAGAAACACGCAAGTATGTAGGGTACTTCAAAAAGTTTATGGAAATTGAATTAAAGGACTTATTGAATTCAATGTTGGTGCATATTTTGGTATACAGATTTTTTAAATCTGTGCATTTCTAAATATTTTTTCCATGAACCTTTCCCTCATATACTTAGCCTTTAAAACTTTGTGCACTAAAATAAGTTTGTCTTTTGATTTTATTTTTCCACAAATATTTTGAAATACTTTAGTACATTTACAAATATACATATTTGCATATAATCCCTGTTTGAGCACCCTTAAGTGGAGTTTCCTTGTTTTAGCTTGAGCCCCTAGAAATTAAGCCAGCATCAAAGAATCAAGGAATATGTAAATGTTAAACTATAAAATGACTTCATACTTAGGATTAAAGCTGTGTAGCTCCTAGAGTCATAAGTGACCCCAAAAAAATTCACCTTGCTGATAAGTTAAACGCTAAAGTAGCCGCTCTGCACTCCTTACTGTGCACATCCATATGAAACACCTTTATAAAATAGTCTCTGTTGACAAAAGGCAAGTAATGTTTTTCTTTTTCCTCTGAGTACATATTAGAAACCAGCAAAGCCTTCTCCCCTTCTCTCTCCTAATACCATGCATCCTCATTTTTCTAAAAAGGTCTTTGGAAAGGCCTTTGGAAAAAGGCTTTTGATTTGGAAAAAGTTAATTTAACTCTCTGCCCTCACATTCTCATCTGTAAGATGGGTTTATTATAAACCCTGCCTCATAGGACAATTAAAATGATACATAAAAATGTTTAGCAAAATGTCTGGCACATAGTAAACCTATTAGCACTGTTCCTGAAAATTATGTGTGAGATCCTGTCCAAGTTGAGTCTCTCTCTCTCTCTCACACACACACACACACACACACAATGCGTAATCAAGAAGTGTTCAAGAAGCTCATCATCTTTTCAATTCTTGGAAATTTCTAACTAAAAGTACCAGACAGCACTGCCTGAAAGCAGCCTCCAAGCTGCCCAAACACTCCAGTTACCCATGTTTGCACTTCATCCTCTGTCTGTCGCCCGGACCTGCACTGTTACGTCTGGCCCTTGGAAGGCAGCTTCTCCTCTCCTGCTTGAACAAGGATTGCCCCTATTCTGGAAAATGGTGTCTTGGCCACTAAACCAGAAGCTCACCTGAGAGAGGGGTTTGTTTTCCATTTCTGCTAACAGGTACTTGGCAGGTGGTGATTCTTGTGTACAGTGAGTGCTCTGAATGCCCCCCCCCCATTTTAAACCAGCTCCTTTCTGTAGCTGCGGGATGATGGAGCAAGGGCAATCAGTGCCCTCATGCTGTGACACCGAGATTAGAAGTCAACTTGGATATCTGCTGCACCAACTCAGAAGATCCTGTTTCTTCATCTTCCTCTGTGTTTCGACTTTATCCTACTTTGAGCAAAAGGAAGAGAAATAACTAAAAAGGAGGGATTGTAAGGTGTAGGTATCAGAATTACATAATGCTTTTTAAATCACCACCTTCTCCTGACCTGAAAATATTGGTATTATCCAGAGTGAGTCAGCAGTGGGAAAATGAAGCATAATAGTGGGAAACACACAATATAAATCTTTCATGAACAAAGCTAGGCCTGTAGGAGAAGAGGAAATACTTTGGTGCAGGCCACCTTCGCTTAACCTTGATGACCACAACTTTTCTGAATGGTCCCCTGCTGCAGTGTTGGTGTCTGCTGCATCATCCTCTGCCTGGTGGAAGTCATCCCTCCTCTCTCAGACGTCCCATAACCGCAACTCTCCTGGATGACAGTGACTGCTTTCCACCCTTTGTTTAGAACCATATGTGCATTTCTTGGCTTTGCCGACTAGAAGGAAGCAAAGTCACTGCACTGCGGTCTTCCACCTTTTTGCTCATCAGGGTTCATTCTTTTATAAACTGTCCAGTCTAACCTTCTCTATGGATTCACTGGCCTACATTCAACCCAGCTTTGCTACATGCTGGTTGTTTGATCCGAAGTACACTAATCCATGAGGGCCTTAGGTTCTTCATTTGTAAAAAAGAAGGTAATAGAATCCTGTAGAGCTCCCTCGTGGATAAATGAATATGCAACCATTACCTGGCCTATAGTTAGTACTCAACAACTGTTGGCTGCTAGTGTTACTGCCACTTCTAATGCTACTATTAGTCAGATGACAAAGTCCTGCCTCACGGCTTTTGAGGTTCTATGCTTGCTTCTAAGGTGATGACTTTCCCATAAAGCCACTCACTTTTTGGTCATGGGTATGAGTAGCTGTTATAGTATTAGCTCATTAAAAGCAGGATCTATCCTTACTTAACTTTATATTCCTGACAGTACTATGAACATAGATGCTAATTAATGTTTAAGATTTAGCTGTTGCATTTTAAGGTTCATGCATGCTCATTAAATAAATTTAGAAAATATAAGGGTATAGTTCAGAAGGGAAAATATCGCCAAGTCATTTCACTCAAAGATAATTACTGTAAATACTTTGGTGCATCTTCTTTCTTCACTGAACATATACTTTTGCATAGTTGAGCTCATACTCTATATTCAACTTTATATACTGATTTTTAAGTATTGGATATTTTAAGGACAATTTACCATATATTTTTATAAATTCATTAAAATTATCATGGCTATATTCTCCTATTTCTGAGTGTTGCCAAATTTTAGTTATTACAAATAAATCTCTAGTGACCTTTTTGGTATATAAGATTTTTTTTCATGTGTCAGACGATTTAAGTACAAACCATCAGAAATAAAATTACCATGTTAAAGAATATCAGTTTGGAGATGTCCATTTTATTTTAGTTTTCAGCATCCATTTTCTTTCTTTCTTTTTTTTTTGAAAATTGAGGCAACAACACTAAGATTCCATGATTGTTATTTGATAGTAGTCCTTAGTGTTTATATAGAATATTTCTCATTTATCTGAGGAGGGGATGTTCTAAGACTCCCAGTGGTTGATTGAAACCTCAGGCAGATCAAACCCAATAGATATTGTTTTTCCTGTGGATACATATCAATGATAAAGTTTAATCTCTAAATTAGGCACAGTAAGAGATTTTAACAGTAACTAATAATAAATTAGGACAATTATAATAATATACTATGATAAAAGCTATGTGATTTTGGTTTCTTTCTCTTTCTCAAAAAGTCTTATTGTACTTCCACCTTCTCACTTAAAGGAAGCACTTTAAAGCTTCCCTTTGGCATATGTGAATCACCAGCATCGCTGCTTTTGTGCTTTGAGGGCATTAAGTAAAATGAGAGTTACTTGAACACAAGCAGCACTATACTTCAGCAGTTAATATAATAAGAAGGCTGGCTATTAAGTGACTAATGGGTGGCTAGTGTACATATTGTGGATTCTCTGGACAAAGAGATATGCATGTTGCTGGTGGTACAGAGCAGGATGCTGCAAGATTTTGTCACACTATTCAGAATGGTACACGGTTAAAGCTTATGAACAGTTTATTTCCGGAATTTTCCATGTATTATTTTTAGACCTTTATTGATCTCAGATAACTGAAACCACAGGAAAGCAAAGCCATGGATATGCCAGGGGAAAAGGGTAGCTACTGTCTTCAAAAAAATTAAGGGTGAGGAGATTGTGTCTACAAAGGAATGGACTGGCATGAGATATCAGAGTCTGGGTGGGGTGAGGAAGATGCCTGCTGTGGACCTTAATAAATGTTATAAATACCAAACTATTTTCCAAAAGGTATATACTATCTTTTCTAACTTGAACATTTCTAATATGGTATACTGGAATCTTATTGTGATTTAGGTTGTGTTTCCCAAATGCCCAATGATGCCAGGTACCTTTTGATGTGCTTGTTTGTCATCTGTATCTTCTTAGATGAAGTCTTTCCAAATCTTTTCCCCATTCTTAAAATTAGGTGGTTTTCTTATTACCAAGCTTTGAAAATTCTTTTACAAATCTTTTATCATATATGTGATTTGAAAATATTTCCTTACAGTCTTTGGCTGTCTTTTCATTCTCCCTTTAAAGAGCAGAGGTACTTAATTTTGATGAAATCTAGTTTTATCAAGCATTTATTTCATGGATTAGTCACTTTATGTTAGATCTAAACATAAACCAAACTCATAAAGATTTTCTTCTAGAAGGTTTATAGCTGCTGTTTTTACATTTAGGTATATGCTCCATTTTGAGTTCATTTTTCTGTGTGGTTCAATATAGAGATTGAAGTTGCATTTGGTTTTCTTTTTTGGTGTATAGTGATAGAGGGCTGAGTGGTGGGCCCCCAAAAGATATGTCCACATTCTAATCCCTAGAAAATGTGAATATTACTTTGTATGGCAAGTGGATGATAGAGCAAGGAGTTTATTCTGTGTTATCCAGGTGGGCCCTACATGTACTCATTGGTGTCCTTATAAGAGACAGGTAGAGGGATATTTGATCACACAGAACAGAGCAGACGGTGTGAGCACAGCAGCGGACATCGGCAGTGCGTAGCCACAAGCCAGTGACTATCCAGAGCCACGAGAGGCACAGGCGGCAAGGAGCAGATTCTCCCCCGAGAGCCTGTTGAGAAGGCAGCCCTCCTCCACCGTGAGTGCAGACCTCTGGTCTCCAGAACGGGGAGAGAGTTCTGCTGTTTTAAGACACCCACTTTGTGGTGATTTGTTACAGTATCATAGGGAACTAAAGTTTGAAAATAGGTAATGGGAGAGGCCAGCACTGTGGTGTAGTGGGTAAAGCCGCCACCTGCAGTGCCGGCATCCCTTATAGGCGCTTGGTTCAAGTCCTGGCTGCTCCACTTCTAATACAGCTCTCTGCTGAGGCCTGGGAAGGCAGTAGAAGACGGCCCAAGTCCTTGGGCCCCTGCACCCACGTGGGAGACCCGGAGGAGATTCCTGGCTCCTGGCTTTGGATCAGCACAGCTCTGGCTATTGCAGCCATCTGGATGGAAGACCTCTCTCTGTGTAACTCTGACTTTCAAATAAATAAATAAATCTTTTAAAAAAATAGGTAATGGGAATCCTCCAACTTTTTCTTTTTTGAAATTTTGTTGGCCTTTCTAATTTCTTTGCTTTTCTCTGTAAATGTTAGAACCAATTTGTCAATTTCTACCAAAAAATATCTTGCTGGAACTTTAACTGGAATTGTGTTACATCTATAGATCAGTTTAGGAAATTTGACATCTTAACTTTTGAGTCCTCTGATTGATGAAAATAATACATCTCTCTGTTTGTTTATATCTTCTTTGATTTCTTTCATTTTATAGTTTCCCGCAGACAGATCTGGCACCTGAGTATTTCATGGTTTTTAATGCTATTGTAGGTAGTGCTTTAAAAAAGTTGTTTCAACTTCTAAAAGTTTATTGTTAGTATATAGCATTACGATGATTTTTTTTTTTTTGTATGATGATCCTTTATCCTAGGGTCTTACTAAACTTACTTATTAGTACTAGTAAATTTTTTGTAGGTCTTTGGAAGATTGTCTACATATATGCTCTTATCATTGGAGTCGTGCCATTTCTTCCTTTCTAACCTGGAGCCTTTTCTTTCTTTTCCTTGCTGTATTGCATTGCCTTCACTACACAGCCGGAGAGAACTAGTAGAAGAGGCCATCCTCGTTGTAGGTCTTTCCTTTGTGCTTCATCTCAGATCTCAGACTGTCGCCTCCCCAGCACGTTCCTGCTGACGTTGCTTATCCCTTGCTTGCTACTTTGGTGACAAGGGCTGGGGGTGTTCATGTTTTCTGTTCTTAGTGACCCTATCCCTCCCTCAGCAGTAAAGAATCTCTACTGGTCTGGACCCAACTCCTTGGATACAAAAGATTTTTGTTGTTTTCTGTTCCTTTCCTCTATGCCTTGAAGGCAATGGGGTTTTCTGCCCTCTCTTTCCTCAGCAGCTTCAATAGCTTTTGTTTTGTAGTGGACAAAGGGTAGGAGCACCTAGGGCAAGGCTTTGTTCCTTTCCTGGAGTGTCTGCTATACATTGCCCCTGCACCTCCACCAAAAATGAGATGCAGCTGCAGGGGTGATGTAATCTCTAATCTCCTGCCCGTCTTCCAATCTGAACAGTGAAGTCTGTGAGCATCCCAGTGGGCGCAGGTTTCTCATACACATTGTTCCCAAAGGCTCTGTCCTCTCCGACTAGACCACACTCAGCCTTTAGCAGTGTGTTTACAATTGTAGCTGACTTCTCACCAGCTCACCTGACATCCAGCATCTGCCCAGGTAAGCAAGTGCTCATGTCCCACTTCTGCCTGAAGGTGCCTGCCTTTCTGTAGGTTTCTTCCTATGAAGTTTCTAGTCTGCTTTGATTTCCTCGGTTATTTTGTGGAAGGTAATGATTTCTTTCTTGAAAGTTAATTTAGATAATAAACATTGTGTGAGTAAGAAAATGAGAGAGGCTAGGAAGGTCATGTGAAGTACAAGATGAATCTGCCTTGGCCTTTTGGGTTGCTGAGTGCTCATAGAGCAGTAAATAAAAGAGATGTGATAGAACTTGTGCCTAGCCCGGGGCAATTCCAGAATGAAACGAGATTTCTTCTCCATCCTACCTCATAGAGCCATGAAATAATAAAACCCACTAAGTTGAATGTCTTCTCTTCCTGTGCAGAGAGGTGCTCCCGTGTAGGCAGTGAAAAGAAGATGGGATTACTTGGCCCTCTTTCACTACAGTACTCAGCACAAGGAGAGGTGTGATGGCCTCCTGAGTAGCTCTTGCTCCTCATGTCCAATGTAAGCCAGAGTCTGATGATTAATGAGCGAGGGCATTCACTTGTGCTTTTGAAAGATGGATCATTGTAAAAAGGCCCAACCCTGTTTGCTGCATTTCCTCCCTAAAAGCAGTCAGTCTTGACAGAAGCTATGCGAGTCATCCTGTCTCCCATTAACAATGACCTCAGCTGTTTGTTTTAAAGAGTTCACAACCCCAAGCAAAATTTTCACATACAAAAACATAACATCAACCAAACGTTTCGGGAAAGCTTCCTCTGTGCTCTCAGCTTGTGCTTCTGTTCATGACATGAAATTAATCCCCTAATGGTAGGTAGGAATCTCCCGTCAATGACATTAATGTGACCTTAAATGAGGAAGCCTGTAGGTGACCAGCCCTCCACATGCCTGCTGCATTCTAAATGCAGATCAGCTGAGGAGTGGAAAGGATGTGTGTTGGGAAGGAATTCGAAGAGAGGATTCCATGGAAGCATGATGGGTTGGCTAGGGAACCACAGTGCTTTTCAGAAGAGATGCTGGAAAGTAATGTGGGTTACTAGAGTTGTGTAATGCAACAAAGAGTCGTAGGGAGGATAGTGAGGAGCGCATCCTGTGCCCCAGGCAGCAGGAACAATTCACAATAATGTCAAGTGACGACATGAACAGAAATGACTCATCCTTCAGTTTTCCAGAGAGGAAGGGCATCTAGGGAGTTCATGGGCAGAAGGGTACCATTGGAGTCCCTTCTTGGGCAAGAACAGAGTTTCTGTTCCAAGAGTGACCATCCTGCAGAGAAAACCCAATGATGTCTTACGCCATTTGGGCTCCTATATCAAAATACCATAAACTGGACAGCTTTCAAACAACAGAAATTTATTTCTCACACTTGTGGAGGCTGGAAAGATCAAGAGAAAGGCAGATTCAGAGTCTGTTGAGAATCCACTTTTTAGCTCTTGGTGCCTTCTTGCTATGTCTTCACATGATGGAAGAAATGAGAAGTTGCTCACAGATCTCTTTTGTAAAGGACACTAATTCCACCTGTGAGAGCTCTGACCCATGACCTTGTCACCTCCCAAAGCCCCCCACCCACCCAAATACCATCACCCTGGAGGCTAGGATTTCAGTGTATGAATTTTAAGGAAATAAAAACATTCAGACCCTAATAGCTCTTGAGGGCTTCCTATCAGGAAGTCGCACCCAGAAGTCCTAACACGACTTCCTGTAGAGATTCTAAGGCAATATTTTCCTCCACTTTCTGCAGGTCTAGTGGGTCATTAAAGCAAGAAAATTGAGCTTGAGACCTCAGATTATCTCTGCCTAAATTCCCTAGACAGAAAACCATCCCACCTGTTCCTAGAATTTACGAGAAACATTTCCAGGCAATTTGACTGTCTTTCACTACATTAACAAGCTACACCAAAACTCAGTGACTTTAATCAGCCACCATTTTGTTTGTTCACAACTCTGTGGGTCGCGAATTTGACCGAGGCTCAGCTGAGAAGTTCTATGTGGTGATAGCTGGCATGTTTCATGGTGTTGCAATCAGATGGCAGCTGGAGCTAGAATACCAGGATGGCTTTTCTCTCTCAAGTCTGGCATCTTGGCAGGGGTTGGCTGGGAGGCTGGGACCTCTCTCTGATTCTCCACATGGCTGGCTTGGACTTCTTCAGTTGGCAATCAGATTCTAAGAATGAGCATTCCAAGTGGTAAAGCAGAAACTACAATCTCTTAATGATCAGCCTCAAAAGGTAGACAGTGTCACTTTCACCATATTCCCTTGATGAAATCAAGTCCTAGAGCTAGACTATATTCATAGACAGGAGAAATAGACCCCTCTTGATGGGGGTGTGGCAAGGTTGTTGTGCAGAAGAATCATGGAATGGGGGATAATACTGCAACCTCCTTTGGAAACACAATCTACTATACCACACCACCTATGGCTCCTGTGTGCCTCACACTGCTGCAGTATTGAGTGCTGTGATTGGCGTTTATATTCTTTATTCTTTTAGAGATTTATTTATTTGAAAAGTAGAGTGACAGAGAGAGAGAAAAATCGACCTTCAATCCACTGGTTCACTCCCCAGATGGCCACAACATCTGGGGCTGGGCCACGCCAAAGCCAAGAGCCAGGAATTCCATCATGGTTTCCCACATAGATGGCAAGGTCATCCTCCACTGCTTTCTCTAGCACATTAGTAGGGAGCTGAATTGGAAGCAGAGCAAACGAGAACTTGAATTGACACCCATGATATGCGATGTACCACAGTGTCAGCCCTGGAATTTCTAACTTTTTGTTCACTCTAAAGTGGAGATGGCAAATGTGGGAGTCACTGCCTTCCTTCCATACATCCCTGAAAGTCTGGATTATCTGATAGGCTTGTGCTCTGCTTCTCTTAAATGAAGGTTACAAGTTGCAAGGGAAAAGACAAGATGCAAATTTTCGGCCCATTTCTCACATTATTATCTATGTCAGCTGCACTTTTATTATTATTAAGTTGAAGGTGTTTTATTATCCACTCAGGGATCTTCAGTTCAGTTAATATGCTTGATACTGACATTTAACTTTTTTTTTTTATTGCTCTGTTCTTTTACCCCTTCTCAGCACTGGCAAGTCCTAGTCCTCTTTTATAGGGCTGTTATTTTCTAGGGCTATTCTGTTCCTGTGTGTGTTGGAAACCAGGGTTTATCTCTATGATATGTTAGTAATTAAAGCAAACCTCTACAAGAAGTCGTAAAACAGCCTGCCCTGCCCAGAGGAACGTAAACTGTGGAGGGGACCAAGGGCTGCATCAGGCCCAGCTTTGAAAACTGTCAGTAGCTGGTAGATACCACTAGACCTTAGAGGTTTTGCTCTCCCATGGGCACAGATGACACAGATGCCACCTTCCTACAGAGAGATGCACCTGCTAGGCCTAGGGCTCTCATTTGGACACACCATTCTTGAGCCAAAGGTAGAAATGCCCTCAGCAGATTCCAAAGCCACGTAGCCTCTTTTTTCCCACCTCAACACACCTGAGGGACTGCACACACTCCTGTCAGTGTCAGAGGCTCATGGCTCATTAGGGCAATAAGTCACGGGGAGGCCTATGTGGTTTGGAAAAAGTCCACCACTGAGAATCCCTGGGCTCAGACTCACAGCGGCATAAAGCAGCACTGGCTGACCGAGAAAGCCAAAGCAAACCAACTGGTAAAACCCAACTGATATGCAACCTCCTAAATCCTTCACACAACCTCTAAGATTGAGAAAGTAACACGAAAATGAACTTTTATCCCAAACCACCTTGTAGTAATCCAAGATTGTGCTACCTGACCACATAGCAAACGTACAGTGAGAAGTGAGGAGCTGTCTGATAAAAATCGCTCATAAACCTGCACACCACCTTCTGGTAACCTCACTGTGTATGGTGCCTCATGCAAAATCTCCATAAGACCCAGCCTGGGGTGAGTATGGTATAATGTTCCAGCTGAAGCAGGGGTCAAGTTTTTGTTTCTGATACAGCTTTGCACTGTTTGGGGGCAGTCAGTAGGCATTTATGAAGTGGTGAGTGAATCAATGAGTGTGTGTACAGAAATAACAGCCCTGGGCTCACATACCACACTTCTCTAAAGGCTTTCCTTTGCTGGACCGTGCAGCTCCAGCAGAAGGGGAGGACTCAGACTCCACTCCGTCTCTCATTGGAGAATACAGCACACTTCCAGATTAAGTTTCAGAGCTAGCAAAGGGCCCTTGGAAATCAATTAGCCCCAAAACTGTTTTCCTGGGGAAATTGAGTACAGAAATATTATGATTTTTTGGAGGATCACCTGTCAGGTCATCTGTAACTGAGTCTCTGCAAGGGGCCATGTAAACTGGTCCCCTGGGGAATGCATCTTAGAGGTCACAGGTGCCCAGGTAGTTGGTGCAATCAGGAAAGGGAGGAGAGCAAAACTGCTGATACTTTCCAGTTTCAGCTCTAGCAAGAGGAAGCTGTGGCTGCCTGTAGAGGGCAGGAGATGGTGTTTTTTTACCTTCTGCACATACCACTGGACTCAGTCTAATCAGCACCTTCAAATAAGTGCTAGGCAAAAACATTTGGAGGAAGTGCCTCTGTAAACAAGTGTTGCTGCCTTGTAACCCAGCTGTAATACCCAAGATTCCACAGCTGGATGCCTTTGCAGGATATACGTGTGCTTTCTGGAGGAAATTAGGACACAGATTCCAAGGGTTCTGCCTCACCACTGAAGACCTGCATTTCTATCTCACTGCTTCCCACCACCCTCCGGAAAAAAAAAAAAAAAAAAAGTCTCGTTAGACGTGCAAACCAGGCTCCCCTGGGCACTGTCCCCAGAGAAGCAGCACATGCTGACTTGTTAGGTGAGGCATAGCCCCCTCTGGGATGGCTGCCAGAAAACTGCACAACCTTATGGAAATTGTAATGACTCGAGGGTCCTTTGGGGAAGGTAGGTGTCCTGGAAAACACCTGGTCCCTTAGCTTTGAAATCGATAGCAGATCAAGGGAGGAGAGAGAGTTCATTCTATAAATATTTGTTGGGTGTCTACTGTGTCAGGCACTGCTAGGAAATGGTTATCCAGTGTGAATGAAATGTTTTCCTTATCCATTGATCTTCCTTCTTAGCCTTCCTTGGTGACCCCTGCCTTATTTCACACTGACATCTTCACTTTATTTCATATTAATGGAAAAGTGAACAGTATGCAAGCCATAAAAGTAGTGTTTTAGTTGACTTAAATTCGGGAATCTGGCTCCCCAACTAAATCAAGGACAGAAGTCATAGCTGCTGCTTAGTCGTTCTCATACCTTTTCACATGACGGAGAATGTCATAGAAAGCGCTCAGTAAAGGTTGATTGAATGGATACCTAAAAATACTGTCTGCAGATAAACCCCGGGAGGGGGGGTGCTAGCAAGGAGGCTGACAGCGAGCAAAGGCCAAGGACCTAAAGGGGCAGGCATACGGCAGCTACAGGTGCCTGCCAAAAGGTAATCTCACCATTGTTAGTGCTCTAAAACTTCTCATGCCTTCCTAATCTGTGTATAGCAGCAGCATGAGGTCTATCATATTTGAATGTGAAGAGCAGTAACATCAAATCTTATTACTGAAGACCTAAATGAAATCCCATGTATTTTAAGCAAGAGGAGACTGCCTTGATGATGGCTCTAGGTAAGTTAGATTGTATTCAGCTGTCCACAGTTGTGTTTTCTGTGCCATAGCCTGGATTTTAACACCCAGAACACAGGGTGCAGCACTAATTCTCTGGTAGAGACTTACCCTTTACTTCAGCAAATGCTCCAGTGATCAGAAGTGTAACTAGAGTTCAGTTTTTAAATGAGTCATTGTTCTTTTCTTCTGTGGGCATAGATCTGCACTGGTCGTTGGCTGAAGCACTTACAGTTCTAGCATGGGATCTTTAGCATTCCTGTAAACTGGCATAGGGGCTAAGATAGAGAATTTTAGGGGAGACCTAAAGACTCATACTGAGCTTTGCTTCTTTAGAAACCTGAAAATTTAAGAAAGATTTTCTTAGCGTAGGAGCAACAGGATAGAAGCACCTGAGAAACTTTTACTTGTTAAATTCTAGGAAATGCTCACATTTGATGAAAGGAGAGGCAACCCCATAGCTATAATAGCTTAGCTTCTTTAGGTAACCAGATTGTGTCTGTAACGCCTTTGCCTGTGTGTTCATTTGATGTAAGAATTTCTGAAAAGATGTGGTTGCAAGGTTGAAATCCAAAGCAAGGAAGTCTCTTGATGTCTGGCTAGTGGCAATGGAAGATGACTAGTGAAAGAGCCCTAGAGAGCTTCTCATCTGAGGATGGTGACATAAGGACGCAGGCATCCGGGGTCTCTCATTCCAAGGCATAGGGCTGCTTCTTAGGAGCTAGCAAAGGGTTAAGAGGAGACCTGACATCGCTTTGGGGGTTCCACTCCCCACCATGTGACTTTTTAAATTATTTATTTATTTACTTACTTACTTACTCAAGAGGCAGAGAGACAGAGACAGAGAGCTCCCCCATGTGCTGATTCAAGCCTCAACTGGCTGCAATAACCAGGGTTGGGCCACACTGAAGCCTGGAACTGTGATCTCAGTCCCCACGTGAGTGGTAGAGACCCAGGTACTTGAGCCGTCACCTGCTGCTCTTGCTGGGGGTGGAGTGGAGCCAGTACTCAAATCCAGGTTCTCTGATACAGGATACGGATGGCCCAAGCAGTGTCTTAACCACTAGGTCAAGCACTCACCCCACTTTGGTGATTTTATAGCCTAATCATCCGTCACTTGTTGTAGCTGGAAATTATAAAACTGCGTAGCCAACAAGTTAGGTGGTATTTAGACCCCAAATGTGAATCTTTGAAAATACCTTCAAGCCATAAAGCACTATCTGAATGGCAAGTTAGCACTCTCCTTTCAGGTATTTGCAATGTGTTATGATTTTCATTAAACATTTATGTGATTTAGGGATATGGAAGGCGGAATGGGATTTTATGGTAGAAAAGAATCATTGAGAACATGAGCTAAGGCTTTTATTTAATGAGCTAGTCCTCTAATGTTTCTGGCAGCTGCTCATCTAGGCTCAGCTCGAGTATTTCCATTCAAAAACACTCTGATAACCTGCTAATGGGAATGTAATTATTACACCCATTCTGGAGGGAAGTTTATAAATGGGTATGAAAAACTTTGGCCTAAAATACTTCACCAGAAATTTATCATCATCGTCATCATTGTTGCTAATATTTGTTAAGCATTTACCGTGTGGAAGGTGCTGTTCAGGGTACTCTGCATGAGTTAACTTGTTCAATCGACGTATTATGTAGATGATGAAACTGCATTTTAGAGAACTTAGATAACTTGCACAAGGTCACAAAGCTAGTAGGTGGGAGATCTAACTCAGACTGTCTAGATCCAGAATCCACTTTTTAAAATCTCTCTCTCTCTCTCTCTCTCTATATATATATATATATATCTTCAATTAAATATAAATTTAAATATATATTTAATTTAAGAGAGAGAATGCACTCTCATCCACTGGTTCACTCCCCAAATGCCCACAATGGCTGGAGTCAAAGCTGGGAACTGGCAATGCAAGCAGGAGCCCAACTATCTGAGCCATCATCTGCTGCTCCCAGGCTCTGCATCTGCAGGAAGGAGAAGCAGGAACCAGAGCTGGGGACTGAACCCACATACTCTGATGTGAGATGCAGGTGTCTTAACTAGTTTCTTAACCACTAAGTTAAATGTCCACTCTCAGGGTAGGTACTGTGACACGGTAGGCTAAGCCTCTGCCTGTGGTGCCAGCATCCCATATGGATGCCGGTTCATGTCCCAGCTGCTCCTCTTCCAATCCAACTCTCTGCTTATGGGCTTGGAAAGTGGTGGAAGATGGCCCAAGTGCTTGGGCCCCTGCACCCACATGAGAAACCTGGAAGAAGCTCCTGGCTCCTGGCTTCAGATAAGCCCAACTCCAGCTCTTGTGGCCACTTGGGGAGTGAGCCAGCAGATGGAAGACCTTTCTCTCTTTTTCTCCCTCTCTGTGTCTGTAACTCTTCCTCTCCAATAAATAAATAAAATCTTTAAAAAAAAATGCCCACTCTCCAGAGTCCACACTTTTAACCCTTGTGTTATATATTGTAACTCACAAGTGATTTCCTAAAGAAATACTTGACGAAACATACAAAGAAGTACAGTATACTCAAGTGTTTTCATGAAAGCATTAGGTAAGATAGGAAAAGATTGAAGAAAAAAAGCCCATTCAATTTAGTATGATATAGAACCATTAAAATTAGATACTATGGAGTCTTTAAAGGTATTGAAGTTCAACTGTGTGTATTGTTTACATGTAAAAGATATCTGTGCTGCATTAGTGTGGAAAAATCAACTTTTGACACTATGCAAAATTTTTTTTAGTGAGTAAAGCATCATAAAGATCATATATGAATTGTTGACAATGGTTGTCTCTAGGAGATGAAATTATGGATCATAGTTTTCCATTGTATTTCTTTGAATTAAAGAGGTTCTTTTATTTTTCAGTTGTTTGTTGTTTTCCAAAGAGCATAAACAAGAGTACTTCCAAAAGTTCATGAAAAATAGATTTAGAAGATAAGTTTATTTTGGTGCAGAATAATATGAAATTCATGCAAATTAGGTGTCCTAAAAGCTCATGAAAGTAGCTCCTGACTCCTGCTTTGGGTTGTCGCAGCTCTGGCCACTGTGGCCATCTGGGAGTGAACCAGCAGGTGGAAGACCTCTCTCTCTGTCTCTACCTCTCTCTGTAACTCTTTCAAATAAATAAAATAAAAATCTTTTTTAAAAAAGTGTGTATTAAGAAAAAACTATGGATGGACTTCAAAATTATTCTGCACCAAAATGAATTTATTTTTAATTCCATTTTTCCATGAACTTTATGAAGTACCCTTTTATTGTTTTATAAAGAAATACATGATAAAGTTACATCCTTCTAAAAAAATGATACACAAAAGAAGTAGAACTCATTATACTCTCACATAAATATCTCTTTCGCTGCCTGGTCTAGCACATTCCACTGTTGAACTGTTCTCTTTATTATATAGGTCTTTCTTATTTTGTAGATCAAGAGCTTTTCACTAGTTTATGGGGAAGTTAGTCATAGTATGTTTAGGTCCCGCTGTTTGTTACTTGCTGAACTAGGCATTCTGCCTCTCTGAGCTCTAGAATATCCTATTCTAGGAGATGCAAACACAAAACCCTTATGTTTCTCTCTATATCAACATCTGGTTTACTGACATAATCAACTGTCTAGCTGTAAGGGACAAACAGTTGGAAGAATAGAAAAATATGTGATACGGTGCTTCCTGTGCACCATAAACAGTGAGTACAAATGGAGTTTAGAGAAAGGATGAACCTAAGAAGCTGATAGCAGGAGTCAAGGTTTCCTAGAGGAGCTGGGGACTAAGGTCGTGAAGCATGGGAGGAAATGGAGGAGGGCCTTTTATTCAGTCTGATGGCATGAACTTTTGGAAGTTCCCTTAATTCGATGTTTCTGAGATTCTACTCTCCTATTTAAAGATGCACTGGACCACACTGGACCTTCGTTCCAATTCCGACTTCCCTGCTTACTAGCCGTGTGATTCTGAGCAATTGTTTACATGGTTGTGTTCCTTGATGACCTTACCAGTGAACTAGGCATGATAATAGTATTTTCTTCTTAGGATTACATTAAATAAGACTGCACCAAGAAAGCATTTAATATAGTGCCTGACCCATTTGGGGCTCACAATACATGTAAATTTTATTCTGCTTTTTTCCTCATGTTCCCACTCAGTGGTCTCCTCTCCTTTTGAACTCTTGGTCCTGACTTGCCCGCCTTGCTCTTGTGTATGTCTTCCTGTTTCCTAGCTGCCCCATTGAGTCTGTCTCTTGCCGTTGGCTGATTCCTGTGTGTAGTGTGATTTCAGACCATCAGCCTCAGTACAGCCCCTTGCTTGCCTTCTCAGCCTTCCCATAAGTTCAGACTCCTGGACTCAGCACCAAACCCAGAACTCACATGGAGAGGAGGGAGGATCCTGTTCTCTTCTCCAAAGCCAGAGTTTTGAACACAAGTGGCCCTTCAGGCCAGAGTGTAACTTCAGAACTTCTCTACCCGACTTAAGTGTCCCCAGTCCTGCCCTGACACCACGGCCATTTCACTTCCTGGCTCCGAGACCATGCCTGAACATTCCCAGGGGCCTGTGTGCTGACTGCTGGCCGAGTCTTACAAGCAGTGAGAGATCTTGCCGGGAGTCGCTGCTGAGCTCAGCCCTCAGCTGCCTTCCTCTTGTGGATGGACCCTGGGCTTTGCTGCTTTTATGGACTAGGCCTTGCCAACTGTAGAAACAATGAGCCTCTTTAGCACCCCGACACTGCCATGGGGTAACCAGAGACAGAATGACTCCTTTCCAAAGGTGACTTTGCTGGCCAGCATCTATCACCTCAGTCTGGGCTTCCTGACCACTTTTTACAATTCTTTTGGATCAAATAGAGCACTCCCTGGCCTTTTCTGGTTATAGAGGTCTCATTGTTTCATGGTCAGCATAGGCCTTTTGCAGGCTATCTTGGCTTTGGAATCCTAGAGAGTTTAGCAAACGTTGCTTCAGTGGAATATCCTTTTTTTTTTTCCTATTTAAGCATAAAACAGTGAATCATAGAAATAAATGTTCTTAGGTCATCTGGTCAGTCTCTTGGGCACAGCTACAGGGTGTTTCCTTTATAACACGGTCCCGTCTTTGTCCAGTCTGTTTAAATGTCCCAGATGTTGGGCCTTCCTCGTCTGTTCTAGCAGCTCCGAGAATAAAACAAACTGTGTTTTCTTGCAGGCATCTTTCCCCTGCCCCTACCCTGTCAGCTGCTCATGCCATGGAGCGAGGCCAAGGAAGAGCAGCTCTCGCCCTCTCAGGCAGAAGTGTTACTCCAGGGATACCCTTCAGGACAAGCCAGGAGCATTTAGGTTTTACCTGCCAACTTGCCAATTGCCTGGAAATGGGGCCAGGGTCACCGCAGCTACTCTGCTGATTTTAGGGCTTTTGCAGTCTTCTGGAGCATTAATTTCTCTCACATGGCCAAATTTCTTTCCTCTTCTTTCTGGGACACCTATGCAATGTTTCCTCTTTTGTTCAGAGCTGTGAAAAGGAACTGTTTGTTTGACTATGGATTTCCCTTTTTTTAACTCCCCCCACCCCAAACCCATTGCTCTCTTCCTCTCCCAAAGAAGAGAAAGGAAAGCAGCCACAATAATACTTCTGTAAATTTATGGCCACTCTGTAATGTTTAATCACAGCTACGTGACTGGGGGCTTCAGAGCAGGCGTACAAGTTCAGCGCAAGGTGAATCTTGTCTGAGATAATCTGAAAGTTCATTCAGAGGTGAGGGCAGCAGCCTCTTGCAGACGGGTGAGGTTAACAGGAGGTCACCTGCTTTTTTTTTCTTCTGGTCTTCTCCCCTTTAATGTGTAAACAAAGGGAAAATGTAACTTCCAATGAACTTGGCATATGTTGTGCTCACGCTAATCTTGGCCCGGCCAACTGTAAACAGTCCAATATCCTGTGGCTGAGCCTTTCCACCCATTCTTTGCCTTTTGGAGAGCATGAAGAAACACCAACAGAAAACAGAGACAAGCACCTTGTTCAACTGTGCCCTAGTACCTCAGAAAACCTCAAGCAGTTGGGGAGGAGATGGTTGGGGGCGGGGGCAAGAAGGGGAGACCTCAGGCCTTGTTTGATGTGATACATTCAGAGCTTTCCAGTGCTTTCTCACAATCATCCGTTGGTGTGCTTTTAGTGAGCTCCTTCTCTGCCCCCTCACACAGTGCTAAACAATGAGAATACAAAGATGGACATGCTTACATGCTGAAGGTTGAGAGTATCTATGATCCGGCCCTAGAGCTATGAGAATGAAGGAGTGGGCTTTGCTGGTATCTAGAGAAGGTTGAGGATAGAGAGGGCCCTGTCAGAGGTTCCCTCCATTTGCAGAAATGTCTCTAGGCCAGAGAATTCCAGAAGCTTCTAGAGGCAGTGCATACTACACTGTGGGCCCATAACCTGAGCATCAACTGTTTGCAGAAGAGCAATGGCTTCTTGATTTCTGACCAACTTTGATTTACCATAAGCTCAATACCTTGGCAAGCCAGAGCTGCTGGGCTAGTCCAAATGTGCAAGGGGAACACACCTCTGCTACACTTCAGCAGCTGTATTGGGAATATTCACCATAATCAGTGCTCCAATACCTGGAGCAGGAATAATGACTTAGTGAATTATCATTGGCAAGTGTTAAGTCTCAAACTAGCTTCTAGAATTCCCTGCTCAGTGAAGAGTATTCAGGGAATGTAGACTTTGCACCTTTTAGCCAATATGTAGAAGACCATTTTAGTTGTGTGAGTCAGTAAAGGAAGGCTAGTGTTATTGAGCAGCCAAGAAGACACAGCCCTTTAGCCCCAAAATTCCCTTGTACTGTGCTTGGTACCACTGTGCACCCAGCAAATAGAAATTCCCATGACTATTCTTGATGCTAAGTATTTCATAGCTACCATGGACCCAGATGTGTGCCAAATAGAAGTAGAGAAAAAGATCCTGCCCATGAGGAGTTTATACTCTGCTGTGGGAAGAGAGTGTTTGGCTTTGTGGTCAAGACACTCACATCCTGTAATAGAGACTCAGCTCTGCTCCCAATTCTAGCTTCCTGCAAATGCACACTCTGGGAGGCAGCAGCAGGTGGTGGCTCAAGTGGTTAGGCACCTGCCACCCATGTGGGAGACCTGGATTGAATCCCCAGCTCCTGGCTTCAACCTGGCCCAACCATTGTATTTGGAGAGTGAACCAGCAGATGGGGGAGCTCACTTGTTTCTCTCTCTCTCTCTCTCTCTCTCTTTCTCTTTCTCTCTTTCTCTCTCCCCCCCTTTCTGTCTGTCTCTCTGTCTCTCTATCTCTCCTCCCCAAAATAAATAAATTTGTAAATTGACTTTTTAAAAGATCTCTCTGAGGAAGCAAGACAAAAGGAATAATTTGTAATTTAAGATAAAGTTATAAAACTACCAAGTAAAGTATTTAATCTGAAACTGATTGAAGAAATCTTCTCAAGGGTCTTGTAGAATGAGAGGCTCTAGATGGAACAAAGAGAAAAGAGGCATTCCAAAGCAGAGAACAGCAAGAGTAAAGGAGCAAAGTTGTAAAAACAGGAAAGAATGCTTCCAATCATTGTCATTGTCATGATCATCACTGCTAATGTCTGCTAAGCACTCACCATGTAACAGGCACTAGGCTGGGTATCAGTCATATTTTCATTATTATAGCAGAATGCCTGAGGCAGGCTGCTATATAAAGAAAAGAGATTGATTTTGATCCATAGTTGTGGAGTTCAGAGACTGAATAGCATGACACAGGCTTCAGCAAGGTCGCACAGGCTGCATCCTGTCCTGACAGCTCGTGTCCCTGTCCATGTGTAGGTGGTCTCTTTCTCTCTCCTTATTTAAAACAAACAAACAAACAAACAAACAAACAAAAAAAAAACCAGTATTCACACTAATGACCTAATCCAATCTAAGCGCTTCCCAATCCCTGTGCCCCTAGTACTACAATTGGATTAACCTTCCATCCTGTTAATACCATTAACATACGACTTTGGGGATTGAACTCCTTCCTGAGTTCAGGGGGCAGAAATTCAAACCATAGCAGTGTCATTTCCACTTGAAAGATGCCTCAGTAACTTGCCCAAGGGCACCCAAGTGAAGAAGAATGAAAGTCCTGAACTGACTTCACCTCCTAAGCAGAATGACTTGGATTTGCCTCAACACCACTCTGAAGATTTCCTAACCACATCCCTCCAGCCCCCGCCACCTGCTGGGCGCTGTAAAATGCTTGTCTGTGAGTTCCAATAAGGGGACAAGAGGTGAGAAAATGAGAAAACTTAGCTGCTAAAGGCAATATCTGCAAGTCAGTAATACAGTTTGTCATGAGGTGGAAAGGACTAGTCAGAGGGACAGGCTAACACAAGATGATGGTGATTTTCCACTGTCACCTTGATATCTACTTTTGGTTGACTTTCCTGGAGCTTGGGAGAGATCCCAGGTAAGAGGATAGATTCTTTCTCCCACAGCTTGTTCATGGTATTTAAACAGTGGGTGGTCCCTTCCAAAAAAACCTCTATTTAGGATCTGGCCCTTATTAAGGTCCTTGAAGGAGCTTTGCTCCCAGAGAACAGGCTGCATGGACAAATGCTAATCTGGAGCTTGTCCATCTGGCCCAGGCTCACAGAGAATATGGACATGATATCTCTGGGGTTGAGAGAAGGGAGTTGTGCCTTGGAAGGGAGCCAGGGGCTCCAGTCACATTACATTGAAGCAAAAGTCAGAACAACTGTTGCTTTAGAGTTCACAAAGGGCAGTCTCTAGTTGCTTTTTAAAAATCTCTCTGAATAATAATAATACCCTGTGGTAATTGTGTTATTAACTATAACAACAATGTGAAATTTTCAAGTGCTTTCACTTACTGTATCTCTTTTCATATCCTTAGTCAACAAATTGGAGTCCATTTTCCCAGCTGAGAAACTGAGTTAGAAGCCTATAATGATTTATTTGAGACCTCACAACAAGCCATTCTATAACTCAGAGATAACAAATACGAGAATCTAATGTGGAATAAAGGCTCCCATGCTGTCAAAGACCGAAGACCATATTGTTCTAGCCACAAAAGAAACTAGAAGAGTAAACTTGTCTATGGAGAATGAGAGAAGAAATCTTCCCATCCTAGGATGTCTGAGAATGAGTGATACAAAGTCTCCCACAATGAAGCTTTCTTCCCCTAATTTCTCCTTCCCACGCAATTCAGACACTAGCTAATGAGCATTCAGATGCTTCTTGGAGAATTTCAGAGACTATCTTGCCAAGTTCAAGGAAGATATAAACTTAGCATGAAGGATAGTAGCTATGGAAGCAGAGTTTGTCCCTTCCCTGCCATTCCAGATCAATCTGAAACACCTTAGAAAATTCTGTAGAGGATGATTCATTCCCAAAGGCTCAGAGTGGAATGTAGCTTAGAGAAGTATTTGGTGTTTGTCTTCATTCTGGTAAGGGTAAGCTTTTAGTGACCTGGGCTTGACTGTGCTGCTTTCTTTACACCTCTACATGTTCTCTTCCAAGGAAAGATGGGCTTCTTTCAGTTATCCTGTTAAGAGTCTTGGTCTGGACTCTGAGTTTTCTCTGTGCCACTTGCTGTGGGGTAAAATTCCGAGTGTTTAAGTTGGCCTTCTAAGTGGCCTGGCATTTTTATGTCATTTCATATGTATGGTGGTAAAGACTCACTAATAATCCCTTCTCACCATTCTACATTTTGTTGTTTTTTTTAAAGATTTATTTATTTATTTGAAAGTCAGAGTTGCACACAGAGAGGAGAGGCAGTGTGTGTGTTGGGGGGGGGGGTCTCCCATCCACTGGTTCACTCCCCAAATGGCTGCAATGGCCATTTGCTATGCCAATCTGAAGCCAGGAGCCAGGAGCTTCTTCCAGGTCTCCCACATGGGTGCAGGGGCCCAAAGACTTGGGCCATCTTCTACTGCTTTCCCAGAACTGGATTGGAAGTGGAGCAGCCAGGACTCAAACCGGTGCCCATATGGGATGCTGGTACTGCAGATGACAGCTTTAAGTGCTATACCACAGTGCCAGCCTCACCATTCTTACTTTGCACACGGTGTGCTCCTTGGGTACAGGCAAGCACCCCATTCACCTTTCAACCAGAAACATGGTTGTACAAATTCCCAGCATAAATAAATTGATAAATATATTCTAGTATATTTAAGTAAACTTGGTAGTTTAAATGAATGACTTAGATGGGTCAGTATGCATACATCTTGAAATAGTAAGATTGAATGAACAAAGCAAGGTGCAGAATGTTATGTATGGTGTTATTTTATACAGATACAAACATATTGCCATTTATGGTTAATCTGTTAAAAGCATCAAAACATGCAGCAGGTACATAACAAAGTCATGACTGCATTCTTCTTCAGAAAAGTGAGGGGTGTTCTATTCCTTTAAAACAAAGACAGCATCTGAATTAAGTTATGCAGACCCTCAACATGTTTTACTAGGGATAATGTGGGGTTTATATTCTTTTTATGTTTTTATTGTTTTTTAAAAAGAGGTATTTATTTACCTGAAAGACAGAGTGATAGAGAGAATGAGAGAGGGGGGGGTAGAGAGAGAGAGAATCTTCCTTCTGTTGGTTCACTCACCAAATGGCCACAACAGCTGGGACTGAGCCAGACTGAATTTAGGAGCCAGGAACTCCATCTGAGTCTCCCATGTAGGTGGCCAGGGCCCAAGTACTTGGGTCATCTTCTACTGCTTTCCCAGGCATGTTAGCACAGAGCTGCATTGGAAGCACAAAAGCCAGGACTTGAACCATGGGATGCCAACATCAAAAGTGGTGGCTTCACCTGCTGAGCCACAGAAGCAGCCCTTACTATTTTATTGTTAAATTAATGCACAAAACAAAATTCCCTTTCCATATCTTTGGGCATCTGACTGGTGCATTATTCTCAGAGTTTGATCCTCTACCAGATAATTAGGTTATATCATGTGGTAGAAGGGAGAGTGGAACAGAAATCCAGGACTTGTATTTCTAACTACAGCCTCATTCATAGTAGATTTGCCATACTGAATCTTTCCAGATCTCAGTTTCCTGCTCTGTGAAACGAAGGCATGGTGCATTCTTTGCACTTTCTCTACAGCCCAGTATTTTAGCGGCCTCATTCCTCCTAAGTGAGGAGATCTACTCTCTATCCCATAGATAAAAAGGAATTATTAGACCCAGAATCGAAGAACTGAAGGGCGCGTTGGGTGCATTAGGTGTCTGGTCTTCAGTAACAGTGAGTTTTAGAGGAGTGCGAGGTCACAAGACCACTGGGGACAGACCCAGGGCCACGTTGCTTGCTATTTTCTATCTTCTATTTTTGGAGTCTGAAAACCTTTCAAAAGCCAAAGGAATGCATCTAAAGCTAGCAAAGGAAAGAAGGATGACTGAAAGTATGTTTACTGACCAAGAGACAAGGAATATGGAGCTCACTGGAAAGGTTTGCAGTCCAGGATGTTTTTAAAACATTCTGCCAGACAGAATTCAAGCAAAACTTCTACCACGTAGGATTCTTATTCCCTCAAAGAATTCTGAGAAGTAATATTGTGACAGTTTTTGGCACGATGACAATTTTAAAGATTCTGATACAAAAAGAAGGATATTCAGGGTGATAGGGGACAGGGGTAGAAAGGAGACTATTGGCCCAGGGTTTGCATTATTTCGAAGACTTCACTGTTTATCTGAATCTTGATTGCTTTGGTCATTGAAATCTGCCACAAGCCTTTGACCAGCCTTACTCTTGGCCTGTGAAAATTCAATGAGCAAAAACAGAGAAAATCAAGACCTATTTCTTCACCTCCCCCCACCGCCCAAACACACATCTCAGAGCTGTCTTCATCAAATTGTGTTGTACAGACTTGGCCATGGCTTTTAGCAAATCCTATTGGACTGCTCGTTTGTTGCTTCTAAGCATCTTGGAACTGAGTGTGGTGTCGAGCAAAGGTGTGAGATGTTCTTGTCCTCTAAGTCAGTTGTCTAATAAAATCATCTTGAAAATCTCAATTGGATTTCCCATCTCCAAGGGGGAGGGCTGGTTCAGCATTGCTGCCTAGTTATTATCAGAAATCCCTGGGTCACAGAGACTCCCTAGGCAGCTCTGGGTGGGACTGCTGGTTCTCCAGTCTGGTACTCACATTGTGTAGCACCATGCTCTTTTCATGTGGATTCCTTAGTAAATCCTGCTGCTTCCTGGAATCTCATTGAGTCTCTGTCCTGCCCTTCTTGGTGATTATTTCTAGCTTTAAAATTCTTGCTCATGAGTAAAGGCTGGGAAACTCAGGCAGGAATTTATCCAGCCCTTGTTACATTCCCACAGTTGCCTCATACCAGGATTTAAATATGGCCCCCAGTTTGGCCTTTCCTGAGCTCAGACCCCCCAGATTTGTATCTGATTTCAGTATTGTTTTCTGTAATGACTAGACATGTCCTAAGAAAAAGGCAGTTATGAAGGAACTGAGAGACGTATCGGTACATTTACTTTTGTCTGAAACGATAACAGTTGTGGGTAACAATGGAGACCTGAATGCATGACATCTTTTTTTCTTTGAGATGTAACTTGGCATAGTCAATAGAAGTCATTTTGTAATTAAAGAGACTTAAAAGCAAACCCGAGTCCTGCTATTTACTAACTTTCTTCTTCACATCTATAAAAATGAGTGAATAATGACTCAAGACTCAAATGACATATCTCACACGATGAGTATAAGTGATCAAGTAAGATTATCTACATAAATCACATTCCACTGAGCCAATACTTGGTAGACTTTTAATAAATATTTGTGACCTTCTTTTCCCCTCTAACTTGATTGGAGAAGTCATTTTCAAGATGGATCCAGCTGGTAGGGAAAGGGAATAAGCTAGGAGAGGAAGCAGCCCTGCTCCATGGGACAGAGGCCGTCAATGTTGTGTTGATTTTCCTTAACACCTCATTGTGGATCTGTCTGTTCTCTTGCAGGCCATTGGCTTAGCTCATGTCAGAGTGTAGGGTTCTAAGCAGCCTTGAAAACACTGGCTTGAACTTGAAATACTTTGCAAATGGTCCTTATTTCATCTTTGGGGGCAGGCTCAGCTGGTGGAAAGAAGGGAGGACTGATAATGACCCTAATTAGCATGTTACATCCTGCTGAAAGGAGAAGGAAGCAGGCTGTGGAAATGTGAACGGTCCATAGATCACCTGGCAATACCCATCATCTTCCTCCTTGGTTTGCCCTATGTCCTGTCCAATTTCAAAACCCTATGCAAAAATTTCAAACTGATGGCCCAAGAAGTGACTGGAACAGTTTTTTTTTAAAACATCTGTATTTGAATATCTCTAGGATGATTATGTACCCCCCAGTTTTCCACAGCCCACATCATTCACTTGTGTTTCACTTGCCTGATTCATTGATTTGTATCATTTTCCTGGTCTCTGTATCCAGCTGGTTCTGAAAAGCCTGTCTTGTGGTCACTTTTTATTTTTCCTATTCCTTGCTGACACCCAGTAGCCTTTTGGTCCTTCGATGAAGTCTGACACAGTGGCCATACTGGTCCCTACCCTCATTGCCCCAGATCTTCCTGCCTGAAAATGTTTTCAACTCTATTTTGTATGCTACTACCAAATTGATCTTACCAAATATATTCATAATGAAATGCTACCACTCCCCCTGGAATGGAAGTTTTTTTTAAAAAAAATCCTTGAACAACAACCTCTAATAGTCTAACCCTACCGATTTCTCCTCTGGCCCTCCCATCACTATTCCTTTGTGTGCTGCCTCTGCATTCATCCAAGTTGTGTACCAACTGGTCTTTGACAGAGCCCCTGAAAGGAATGGAGGAGAGGATCAGGCTTGGGGGGGTCAGACTGTCCTGGGCCTTGCATAACAAGAGATTCCTTTTGACCCATTCTTTTAACCTGTCTCTTCAGCAAAATGGAGGTAACTGAGACTGTCTCTTCATCTGCAAAAGGGAGCTTCCTCCAGGTGCTGATTTTCATGAGGATTAGGTGAAATGGATAGGTAAGACACCTGACCAGTAGCTGTCTTGCAGTAGGTATTCCAGCAATGTCCTCTTGGGGCTGGCGTTGTGGCATAGTGGGTTAAGCTGCCACCTGTGATGCTGCCATCCCATATGGGTACTGGTTCGAGTCCTGGCTTCCCCACTTATGATCCAGTTCCCTGCTAATGTGTTTGGGAAAGCAGTGGAAGACGATCACAGTACTTGAGCCCCTGTCACCCATGTGGAGACCCAGATGAATTTTCGGGCTCCTGGCTTCAGCCTGGCTCAGCCCCTGCTGTTGTGGCCATTTGGGGAGTGAAGTAGCAAATGAAAGATCCTTCTCTCTCTGTAACTCTACCTTTCAAATAAATAAATAAATTTTGAAAGGAAGAAAAGAAGGCAGGTCCCCTTTCTTCCTTTCTGGAACACATTTCAGTTACTTCTACTTGTGCTTCTTGGCCTCCACTAGTCTCTTTGCTTGAGTTCCTTCTTCGGGACCAGCACTGTGGCACAGTGAGTTAAGCCGCTGTCTGCAGCACCAGCATCCCATATGGGTGCCAGTTTGAGTTTGGCTGCTCCACTTCTGATGCAGCTCCCTGCTAATGCGCCTGGTGAAGCAGCTGAAGATGGCCCAAATGCCTGGGCCCCTGCACCCACATGGGAGACCCGGAAGAAGCTCCTGGCTCCTGGCTTTGATCTGGCTGAACCGTGGCTGTTGTGGCCATATGGGAAGTGAACCAGCTGGAAGATCTATTCATTCTCTCTCCCACCACCCCTGCCTCCCTCCCTGCTTCTCCTTCTCTCTATAACTCTGACTTTCAAATAAATAAATTAATCTTTAAAAAAAATAAAGTTCCCTCTCTCTTCTGGTTATCTAAATTGTATTCATCTTTTTGGCAGAGTGGAACTTTAACTTTTAGGCCTGTCTGTGAACACACAGAGTATTCTATAAGTGGGTCCCTCCTTTCTCTCAAGGGCAGATGCTATACTGATTAGCACTTTTTATCAAATTTGTTTAATCTTTCCAAAAAGGACTTGTAGTGACTCATTAAAAGTGACACATAGGGGCCGGTGCTGTGGCGTAGTGGGTAATGCCACCGCCTCCAGTGCCGGCATTCTATATGGGCACCGGTTTGAGTCCTGGCTGCAATGGCCAGTGCTGGGCCAAGCTGAAGCCAGGGACTTCTGATCCAAGCTAAAGTCCACTTCCGATCCAGCTCTCTGCTATGGCCTGGGAAAGCAATAGAAGATGGCCCAAGGGCTTGGGCCCCTGCACCCGCATGGGAGACCCAGAGGAGGCTCCTGGCTCCTGGCTTCAGATCAGCACATCTCCGGCCATTGAGGCCAACTGGAGGGGGAACTAGCAGATGGAAGATCTCTCTCTCTCTCTCTCTCTCTTTCTCTCTCTGCCTCTCTTTCTCTCTCTGTGTAACTCTGACTTTCAAATAAATAAATAATTTTTTTTTAAAAAGTGATACATGAAATAGAATTGGTAAGTATAAATGAAAGGAAGAAAAGCAGTTTAATGGAAAAGGAAGCAGCAAGTCTGTCAACCCCAATGGGCCCAAGACTACAGCTTTTCTGGGAACTTGTGTTTGCATAGCATAATCTTATGGGTGGCAGAACCCTTTTGAAATTTGGAGTTTATGGAGGAAAAGGATCCCTTGGTGGGTGAGAACCACCACTTAGTATCTAGTAGTTCTTTGATTGATTTGTATTAATTTAGTTGCCAGCAACATGGAGTTTGGGGTGGGGGGAATCTTGGGGAATAAGCACAAAGGGGCCATCAGTGAATTCTATGATTTTTCATAATCATTCTTAGTCTGCCCTCAGCTGCTGGTGGGAGCTGTTATGGTTTCGTATTTGAACTGAGAAGACAGGTTGTATGACATACCTGGGGGTCACACTGTCACAGGATCCTCGGCCTGCAGACCTGTTGGCTGTGCTCTACTGCCTCCTAAAAAGACCGGATCTGTGGTTATAAAAAATAATTTGTAATGATATGATTTCTTTCTTCCTGTCAAAATCAGGAATTGGACAAAAGAAACTTGTCTTGGCTTAGTGCTCTGGCTGTTGCCATTCTCTTAAGAACACTGCATTTTATCCAGTTCTGAAGAAGTAGCATATTTAGAATTTTTGCTGGATTATATGTTAAGTGACCTAGAGAAGTATGCGATTTGAAATCATTTTGTAGTCTATCTTGTTTAACATGAAGAAATCTTCTGGAATGTATACATAACACAAAATCAGGTTTTCCTTTGTCCAGTTGACTTCGAGGACAAACCTGCTTTTTGGGAGCACAGTTCTCTACAGGTATTCCTGCTCACGAGAAATTGTAAAATCACCTGCAGGGGAAGTGGGATGTGGCTGTTGTCAGTGTGTCTTTGCATCTGTGTCTGTGTGACTTAAGTTCCCGTGATCCTTTGCTCTCCCCATGGAATTGTTACAGGCATTCTGGGAAGAGGAGGCACCCCTAACATGAGGTAGCCATGAGCAGCTCATCCGTCTGAATGATTTTCTTCTGGAGGTGTATGTAAATTGGTATGCACTAACAAGGATCAACAGAGTTCCACCTTATCTTAATAACATCTCATTCCAAAGGTCTTTCCTGGAACGTTGCATTTATTCTGCTATTGTAATACTGTCTGTTCCCTGTCCAGGTAACTCATTGTGTGGCCTTGGACTACTTTTGACTTTGATTTGTTTGGATTTTTCTAGTCTTTCTCAGCTACCATTGCAAAAAAAAAAAAAAAAATTAAGTGTTCAGAAGTTTGGCATACTCTCAGATGAATGCCTAACTCAGAGACACTCAGTAACGATGTTTAAAATCAAACAATCATGGCATCCTAGTGAGTGTAAACCAATGACCCACCTCTACCACTTGTCTACCCTGGTGATTTTCAGTAGGTTTCTTATCCTTTCTAAGTCTTCCCACTTTTTTTTCTTTTTTCTTTTTTCTTTTTTTCTTTTTTTAAGATTTATTTATGTATTTGAAAGTCAAAGTTACAGAAAGAAAAATCTTCTATCTACTTGTTCACTCCCAAAATGGCCACAGTGGCCAAGCCTGGGCCAGAACAGAGCCAGGAACTTTGTCCAGGTCTCCCACATGTGTAGCAAGGGCCCAAGTACTTGGGTCATTTTCCGCTGCTTTTCCCAGGCCGTTAGCAGGGAGCTGGATCAGAAGTGGAGCAGCCAGAACATGAACCGGTGCCATATGGGATGCTGCTATTGCAGGCGGGGGCTTTGCCCACTACACCACAATGCCAGGTCCCAAGGTCATCCCATTCTTTCCACCCCCAACCCACCATGAAGTCAGAAATAATTGTAATGTGAGTCCTATTAAGCTATGGGAATGTTCTGAAGTAATAAATATGGCAGAAGCAGCTTCAGAACTTTGCCAGAGTTCTAGCAAAAAGTCACATCAGTAAAAATCATACAGGAGGCCCGAAAGAGTATTCTGTTATAGTCGTCTGCTTAGTGTAATGTGATTCAAAGCATCCTCCCTTGTCATATGCTTTCCCCCTTGTACACGTTTTTGTCTAAGAACATACATAGTTTACAAAGTATCACATCAACTGTTAGCAGTAGCTTAACTCCCATGTTCTGATACATACCATAAACAAATAACTGTAGCAGACTGATTGACTTTGCTTTGATCAAATTATCTATGGCATTTATCAATGTGTGCTATTCTGTGGTTATCAACGCTCTCCTGTTCCAGCAATGTAACAGTGAAATGCCGTGATTTCGAACTATATACAAAAACAGACAGAGATAAATACAGATGTTTGCACAGATTAGTATGTACATGCTAGAGAGCCCAGATGCAGTAAAACCTTAGCATGGACATGCAAAGTGCTCAGATCTTATTTTCTGAAAACCATTCTCCAATAAAAGGAATGAGGATTAACTGGAGAAATGATTGGGACTGGGGCAGGGAAAGATAAAAGATGAGCTTAGCTTGAAATATCTTGTAGCACCACAAAGTAAGGAAGTATTAAAAAAAAAAAAAATGGGACCTGCGCTGTGGCACAGTGGGTTAATGCCCTGGCCTGCAGTGCTGGCATCCCATATGGACGCCGGTTTGAGTCCCAGCTGTTCCACTTCCCATCCAGCTCTCTGCTGTGGCCTGGGATAGCAGTAGAGGATGGCCCAAGTCCTTGGGCCCCCGCACCCATGTGGGAGACCAGGAAGAAGCTCCTGGCTCCTGGCTTTGGATCGACGCAGTTCCAGCTATCCTGGCCAATTGGAGAGTGAACCATCGGATGGAAGACCTCTCTCTCTCTCTCTCTCTCTGCCTCTCCTCTCTCTGTATAACTCTGACTTTCAAGTAAAATAAATAAATCTTAAAAAAAAAAAAAAAAAAAAGATGTGACCAGGTCAGAAATACAAAGGAGAGCCAATCTTAAGGAGTTCCTAAAGACTAACTCTGGACTATCTGGAGCAAGAAAATAAATAATGATTACATTGGATTATAACTCATAAAATAAAATAAATAAATATGCAGAAAGTTACACTGATATAAATAATTGGATAAATAAATACATGAAAGAGAAGGAACATTGTTTTTCTTACAGAAGAATTTGAATTAATAAATATGGAAAGAATGAGGGAAATAGAACTTTTCCATGAGTCAAACACCACAATAAATATGTTGTAGGCAGGATTCACCAGTGGATGCTAACATTGACAGATGAAAGTTTGAGGGGAAACTGGATGTTTGTATAATCTCGAACAATATTTCCACCAAGAAATGTATTACTTACAAAGGGGAAAAGAACTATACAGTTACCATTATCACTCACTACCTTAACTAAGTGATCAAGGTTAATAATAAGATACATGGACTTCATGTACCCTGATATAATGCACTAAACATGGCACGATAACACTTCTTTGATATTTTTGCAGAAAAAAAAACTGCAGAACCTCAGTCCTGGGTCTCTTAGCCTTGGCCTGTTGATAATTTGGGTTGGATAATTCTTCATTCCTTTGCATAATATGCTGTTTTACAGAATCCCTGGCCTCTACCCATTAGATACCAACAACACCATCACCACCACCATCCCAGTATTGTGACAGAAAATACTGTCTGTAGGCATTGCCAAGTGTCCCCTGAGAGACAAAAAAAAATCTCCCCCTGTTTGAGAACTACTACCTCAACTTAATCATGAGAGACTATTGGACAAACCCAATTTGAAGGACAGTATGCAAAATAATGACCCCAAATAAATTCTTTATAAATATCAAGGCCTTGAAAGGTAACACCGAGGAACTGTAACTGATTGGAAGAGATTGTGGAGGCATGATGACCCACTGTAATGTGGAATATTGGTTGAATCCTGGAACAGAAGGACATTAGTGGAAAATATGATGAAATTGGAATACCGTTTTAGTTTACTAGTTAGTTGCACAGTGCTAATTTCCTGGTCCCAGTGGGTGTACCATGGTGATATAGATGTGAACATGATAAAAGCTGGATACAGTGTATAGAGGAACTGTGTAATGTTTTTTATGTAAATCTATGTAAGCAACTTTTATGTAAGTCCAAAGTTATTTCCAAAATTTAAAAAGTGCTTAGGAAAACAAAATATACTGATATTAATAAAATGCAGGCAGATCTTCACATGGAACTCCATGACAAAGACAGAAGCATAACTTGGGATGTATTTAATATTACTGAGATAATTGCCATTGTCTTTAAGCCATTATCTAATAATCAGAATATACTTCAATTCCACCCAGGCTGTATCTGTGTATACATGAGTTTATCCCACACCACACTTTATATTTGCTGTTTAAATATTTTTGTAAATGGAAAACCTTACAAGATTTTCAGTTTACAGTCAAAAGGAAGAACAGTCAGGAAACATTTAACTGACTTGGCTTGGATGTTAGTTATTCGTGTTTGTCTTCTATTCTCCCATATGTTTTTTCTTTATTCTCCTGCTTATTTTTTGTATTTTTTTTACTTTTAAAATTTAATAATTTTTTTACATTTTGCTACATTCATTTCAAATGTAGACTATATACACATATACTTATGTGCTGTTTCTTTCTTTAAAACAGAGATATTGATATCACGAAGTGAGGAATTCATTTAAATGATCATAATGTGCTGAAGGAAGGGTATATGAGGTACATGGTATGATTCAATGAAGCAATATTTATAACTATATGCATATTCTCTTCTTAGTCTTCTTATAATCAAAACATGAATCAATACAAAGAAAAATATTAAGTAATACAACACACATAGCATGAAGGTGTGGTAAAAATTGTAAAGGGAATAGTATAATAATCAGGTTTAGGGCACAGTGATCTTTGTTCAGTTTCCCCTCTCTGAACTTCCTTCCCTCTTCTCCACCCACACTTACTGATCATTTCAAGGAGTGAGACGCTTTGGCGTGAACATATATCCTGTTACGTTCTGTGAAAGAGGAGATGAGAAAGCATACTTATGTCTGCTTTACCTTTACAAACAGAAACACACAAAGAAGAAACCAGTAGAGGTGGCTAATGATAAGGCATGAGAGGAATGGGGATAAAAACAGTAGAATAAGGGAGTGACACATCTTGAGTTTAATCGTTTTGTATAGTTTTTTACTTTTACAAGCATTCTAATGTCCTACGTATTCAAAAATTAAATTAACAAGGATGGGAGGAAAAAACCTAAAACTAAGAGCAACTGTGGAAAAAAGAAAACCAGTGGCATTTAGATGAATACTACAACTACATTGAAGGGGAAAAAATAACAAATCCAAGTGACTTATCAACACAGTATTTCTAAACATTTAGTCTTTGGTTGAGAGGGAGAATTGCAAACAAATATTTAACTCTTTGTTTAGTAGCCTTGTCTTTTTCAGTGATATATACAGACAATTCTGAAGCCATTTTAGATGTATTGTAGGGTTGAGCGATCTGATTATAACGTTGAGAGCCAAGGTTCACTGGGGAAGGCAAAAAAGAACCCTCTTAGAATGAACTAGAATTGTGGGTATTGTGTGGACTCATGGTGTCTAAAATATGTATGTGTATATCATTCAAAAGTTATTCCCAGCTCTGTCTGCCAGAAGGGCTCAGCTCCCCATAGGTTGTTTCCCAGTAGCAGTGAACAAAGACACTCCAGTAGCAATGAGCACATCTAGCATTCAAATATTCACCTCCAATAGATTTCCTACTGAAAGAAACTTCTGCAGAGTGGGGTCAAGGTAGTTGCAAGATGAGCTTGCAATATCTTATTATGCCAGAAAGCCAGGAAGTGCTCAACAAAATGACGTGGCGTGTTACAAGGACACGGTCCCAGCCTGAAGGGGTTCCCACTTGCCACATCTGGGTGGGACAGTTTGAGTGCCAAAACAATAGGCCTGGCAATAAATATAGGCCATTGAAAAATGAGAGCCCATGAATCCTTGTCAATAATAAGCAGGTAAATGTACTAACTGCAAGAAAGCAGAGTACTTGCTTACAGTAGACTGAGTAGCAACTGATAACTACAGGGAAGGATGATGCTGGCAACCATCACAGTGAAGACTGGCTCAGCCAGGCATCTTCATTGGCATCGTGGCACAGTGGGATAAGCTCCAACTCCAGCATCCCATATTAGAGTGCTGATTTGACTCCTGGCTGTTTTGCTTTCCATCCAGCTTCCTACTAATGTGCCTGAGAAAGCAGTGGAAGATGGTCCAAGTACTTGGGCCTCTGCCATCCATATGGGAAACCCAGATGGAGTTCCAGGCTTCTGGCTTCTGACCATTTGGGGAGTGAACCAGCAGACAGAAGATCTCTCTGTCTCCCCCTCTCTCTTTCTCACTCTGTCTTTCAAAAAATACAAAGAAATATGACTCTACCTTTCAAAAAATAAATAAATCATTTTATTAAAAAAAAAAAGGAATCCTCATTGGATGTGAAAAAAGAAATATAGGAAAGCTTAATCAGGAACAGTATATTTGCTCCCCTGTGGCTTAACAGTTGCAAAGGAAAATATAGTAACTATACAGTGGGAAAATCAGAAAACAACCTAACTGGGTGTTCAAAATTAATTTCAGCAATGAGGGACAAATAAATATTGTGTGCCTCTAGCTGTGATACTCTGAGGAGGACACAGTAGTATTTTGGTCAGGAATACATGCATGTCTCAAACCTTTAAGGAAAGCATCAGACAAAACCGAACTGAGGGGAGAAAGAAGAGGGACCGTACAAGTTGTTCAACAATGTCAGTGTCATAGAAGAAAGAGAAAGGCTGTGGAAAAATTCGAGAGTAAAGGAGACTAAAGAGACAAGACAACTAATCCTAAACTGCATCATCTAGTGGAACAACAACAACAGCAAGCTACAAAGAACATTATCAGGTCAATTTATAAAATTGGAATATGCATAGTATCAATATTATCTGCAGTTGAAAACTGTACTGTGATTATGCAAGAACATATCCCTAATTCTTAGAAACACTGAGGTGTTGGGGGTAAATGGCTATGATGAATACCATTTACTCTCAAGGGACTTGGAAAAGAAATGGCATGGATGTGTTTGGGGGGATGGTGTTTATGGATGGTGGGTAGATCCGGTACAAAGTATACTGTGCCTGTTCTTTATATTGTACTTGAGCCTGCAACTTTCTGGTAGGTTTGAAATTGCTTCCCAATGAAGTTTAAAAAGAAAGAATTATTAGTAATGTCTAGTGATGATTGAGTATCCTCATCCTTGGGAGAGAATCTGTTGACATTTAGTAAGAGTATTGTCTGTGGAGCACCAGGCTAGGAGGACTGATTTACTTTAAAAAAAAAAAAAGATTTATTTATTTATTTATTTATGTATTTATTGAAAGATAGAGTAACAGAGGCAGAGGGAGAGAGAGAGAGAGAGAGAGAGAGAGAGAGAGAGAGGTTCTTCCATCTGCTGGTTCATTCTCCAAGTGGCTACAACGACTAGAGCTATGCCTGTGCCAATCCGAAGCCAGAAGCCAGGAGATTCTTCCGGGTCTCCCACACAGGTGCAGGAGCCCAAGGACTTGGGCCATCTTCCACTGTTTTCCCAGGCCTAGCAGGGAGCTGGGTCAGAAGTGAAGCAGCTAGGACTTGAACCTGTGCCCATAGGGGATGCCGGCACTGTAGGCAGCGTCTTTACAGCCACAGTGCCAGCCCTGATTTACATTTGAAAACCATAGTCTGGAAATCAAAGTATCATGCTGATAAATTGGCCTGCTAGTTTTTTGGCTCCTTATTCTCATACTGGTCAATGGAATCCAGTAAAACTGTGCCTCCAATTAAGCTTAGTTAAGTTCTCCTTTACTCTATGACCCTCTCTCTCAGGAGGCCATGGGACCTGGCATAGGCTGCCCTACAACACAGCAGAAAGCAATACAGACCCAGAATGATTGACCTTGAGAGTTATGTAACTTCCTAGAATTGAATCAATTAGGTAGCTTGTCATTCCAGAGCTCTTGGGCTCAGTACTGTCATTAAAAGGCCTGGCAGGAAGATAAAAATGGCAGTCCTTGGAGCTAAGCCATGAACTTCCCTCCATGTCCATTAGTGATTTATCCAGGTGTCATTAGCCAGCAAGACATGATGCTCTTAGCAAAACTCATAATACTGAAAATACTGATGCCATTCGTTCGATGCCAGAAATTAGGAATTCAGAGAGGGGAGTTTCACTACATGCCTGTACATGTCCTCATCTGCAAAGTGGTACCTAAAATTAGAGCACTGGTTCAAGTCCTGGCTGCTCCACCTCCAACCCAGCTCCCTGCTAATGCACCTGGGAAAGGAGCGGAGGATGGCCCAAGTGCTCGGACTCCTACCATCCACATGGGAGACCTGGCTGGAGTTTCCGGTTCCTGGCTTCTGCTTGGCCTAGCACTGACCATTGTGGCTATTTAGGGTATGAACCAGTGGATGGAGGAATTCTGTCTTTCCCTGTCTCTCCTTCACTCTCTGTAATTCTGTTTTTCAAATAAATAAAATAAATCTTCAAAAAATAAATAAAGCAGAACTCTGTGAGTTCTTGGATTGGCGGAAGGAAAGATGATATACCTTCTCAGTTGCCAGCTAAAATAGGCATGACTTAGATGAGGCCCGAGATGGCCCTTTGGAGCTTCCTGGCCCAGACCAACCTGCCTGTCACTTTATCTCTCCCTCCTTCTGTCGTCTTTGACATCTTCTTGGCTGAAGTGTAGAAACTTTTCTCAGCTTTATGTTTGGAAGCATTGCTAACTTCCATCCAGCCTGAGTGAGTTGCTAACATGATTCTAAGGGAATGGATGGAAGTGGAGACTGGACCAAACGGGTCAAGGCCCACACTGCCTGTTTGCCCAGCTGCATGATACATAGACGTGGGAGGAAGGTGTGCTAGAGCCCAGCTCTGGCCTTGGGTGCAGCCGGTGCCCCAGGCCTCTCAGCTTTTGTTCTGCAGAGCAGCAGCTGTCTGCAGCAGCTAGTGCCTCTTGGGAAGGGAGAAGTTGGGGTATGTCTTGAGTCAGGAATTACTTACAGGAGTGTGAGGGCCCTCCTTCCACGCAGGGATGCGAGTCTGGGACTGTGCCTCCGGAAGCTCAGAGGGGAAGGATTAGTCCTGCTTTTGAAATGCAGTGCCCTTGCGGCTCAACAGGCTAATCCTCTGCCTTGCGGCGCCAGCACACCGTGTTCTAGTCCCAGTTGGGGCTCCGGATTCTGTCCCGGTTGCCCCTCTTCCAGGCCAGCTCTCTGCTGTGGCCCGGGAGTGCAGTGGAGGATGGCCCAAGTGCTTGGGCCCTGCACCCGCATGGGAGACCAGGAGAAGCACCTGGCTCCTGCCTTCGGATCAGCGCGGTGCGCCGGCCGCAGCGGCCATTGGAGGGTGAACCAAAGGCACAAGGAAGACCTTTCTCTCTGTCTCTCTCTCTCTCTCTCACTATCCACTCTGCCTGTCAAAAAAAAAAAAAAAAAAAAAAAAAAAAAAAAAAAGCAGTGCCCTTTTCATGGGAGGGGGTTTACTCAGTACTGCTTTTGGATATGTGTTAGAATGATGCCTGAGGCTGACACTGGCTGGGTAGGGAAACCTTAGACAAAAATTAGTTGGTTTCTCCAAGTCAGAATCCCCCAGTGTCGGAACTCAGCATATACTCAGCAGGCTCTCATTGTCTCCTTATGCATCCAGTCTCTAACACTCATCCTCCCTACTCCAGACTCTGTATCCTCAGTTAGGAGTTAAGCCAGTTTCTCAGCCTTGACTTACCATGGCCTTGGTTTCCACCTGCTCAGCTTGTGTCCTCATAGTTGCAACGCGTGTTGTCACACATAAACGCTCATGATTCGTTTATGCCTTTCTCAATGTTTCTCTGAGCCTGTGTGTCCTGCTTGCATCTAGGCGTGCCTGTGTATGTGTCTGTATTAACTGAGTAACTGGGACAAAATCAGTTCAGTAAGATAAGGAACTGGGACGTGAACTTAGACCTTTTAACCTCAAAGTTCATCCAGTTGTGTGTGTGACAATGAACCGCATCCACCGTCATTTATTCATTGTTGACTGCTGAGCTCTTAGCATGGCGGTTGGCACATGGAAGGCATTTGCTAATATTTATTAAATAAGTGAATGATTATTATGTTAGTCTAGTGTTTTGATTCAGTCCAGCATTAGTTTGCTTACAGCCTGCCCTTGAGATCCAATTGTTGGCATATAGTCCAAGCAGTGTTACTATTTTATGGCAGAAATGACTCTACCTTCTAACCTTTACTTGTTTACTTGATCTGTTGCAAAACAGTCTGTAGCCATTCTTTCTCTCTATATATTGTTATTTCTGTTTTTAAATCTACTAGCTCATTGTGAAGGATGAAGGGGTTTTCTGGGATACTGATTAGTCTTGCCTGTCTGATTAATCCCTGGGTGGGGCTTGGATGTTTTACAGCTTTTAGATCTCTTCATCCAGTGGGATTGGTCAACCTACCTTGCTGACTATGGTCAACCCAACTGCAAATACCTCCGGGTGAACCCAGTGACAGCCCTGACACTGCTTGAGAAGTGAGTACCCAGTCCAGTGGTCTGTGTTGGAGGGTGGGAAGATGGGGATGGGGGGCGTATAAAAGGTGACTTTCTCATTGCCAACACCTGGAAAGACATCGTTGCTCTTGAAGTTGCCATAGGCACTATTGGTGGTCTCCGTCTGACTTGGCAAGCCAGTCTCCCTCTTTTAGCCTCTTAATTCCTGAGTCCAACCAGCCAGGTATGGGTCAGAATTGGACTTTGACATTACCTTGAAGTATAATGGGACAAAGCATGTTTAACTAGAGATTACTATAGCAGGAAGGAAGATGGCTTGGTCTGGGGCTCAGGTAAGCAAACCTGGTGAACAGTGAGGCTGGCTCCAGTCATCTAGGGTGTGATGATGGATACAGCTGCCCAACAGAACAGGTGACTTCTCTTGTTCCCAACAGAGACTCCTCAGGAATGATTGAAACCTTCGGCTGCCTCCAACCCCCACCCTGCCGTACTGAATGTTATTGGGATCACTGTCCCAGGAAAGCCGTGTTGGAGAAGATGTCTGATTCTTGCCTTTGGCAGTCTCTGGGCGGCAGAGTTTGCCCTGCCACAAGGCTGAAGCCTCTCTAAGCAGAGCTGCTGCCACCAAAGCTGAATTAGGCAGCTCCAGAACATCTGGGGACTAACCAGGATGTCTGTCACCCAGGAGCTAACTGCAGCCTGGCAGTTGCTAAGCTAGTTGAGAGCTGGCCAGAGCTTGGTCAGAGACCAAGAACTGTGGAGCTATGTAAAGGGGCAGCTTTCTCTCGCAATTGGGCCGACTGGTGGGACAGTGCTCTGTGTCTAGGCAGAGTAGAAGTCTGTGAAGATGACTCAGGTCCTAGGAAGGCAAGGCCCAGAGCCCCAGAGGCCAGGGTAGAGCCTTAAGCAGAAAGAGAAGGCAGGGTATAGCCCACTTTCTGTGTAATGCGCTAGGAGGAGAGAAGGGGTCGAGGCGGAGGGCAGGCAGAAGTAGGATGCAGGGGTATGTGTTTGGGATCAAGAGACGAAAACACTCAGCCGTTCTCTCCTGACCATGCCGGGGACTGATTTTAACTTTGTTTCCATGATTCTCTCTCCCAATGACCTTCCTCCTTAGGATATCTAGAGAGTAAGTATATATTCACTTGGGCTTTTTCCATCACTTTGAGGCGAGTCCCGCTGGTTTCCTCATTGACACTAATGACTACACTAAACACCTACCCTGTGAGTTGTCTCCACCCTGACCTACTAATCTACTAAACCAGCTGGTGCCAACTGGCTGGCTGCCTCCATCCTCGATCCTTAGGGTGACCCTTGACTTACCAATTCCTCTGGGGCTGGGAGTGGTAGCAGGGATTTTTCCCCATCAGTGCCAGGTAAAAGGTTGTTCCTTCTCAGTTTCCTGGCATGCTCAGTACTCAATACCCATGCTAGTGCAGGGCCTGAAATTCAGCCCCGACAGAAAGGGGCTCCACAGCAGACCCCGGACTTAAGATCTGGAGCCTGTGTCTCCCCGGAGAGATTCTTCATTCAAAGTGAGGCCTAATCCCAGAGTTCTCGCGCCCCAGCTGAAGTGGGCAGAATGTTTGACCTGTGAGTTGCTGCTTCCACGGTCATGCTCGCCACGTCTCTGAAAGGGCTCTGAAGGAGTTTCTCCTCTTAGTAGTCCTTTGCTCTTCTATTCCTGAGACTCTGGATCCAGGAAGTATGGGCTCATCCACTTCCTGTGGGTCAAAAATAGATGAAAATGATCAGCCTCTCTGCCATCCTAGAGACTTCTCCAGTTGCAAAGCTATGTGCTTAGTCCTAGCCATCACCAGGCTTTCAAAGCTTCCTCCAAACACAGTAGGGCAAAACCCACCCAGTTCACCAAGGTCTGCATCTTCCAGCCTCATAGGAACAAACCCCGTTTTCCTGACCCATTCCTGCGTCCCCACAGCCAGCGTACCATGGGAACTTGACAGTTTTTCCTGTTCAACCTGGCCCTTGGGAGCAGAGTGAAACATGGAAGGACCCAAAGACCTGCTGAGGACATTCAGGGAAAGAAGATGAGGCCCCCTGTGTCATTGAGAAGCCATAGCTAGAGTAGATCAGGATCCCAGGCTTATATAACGGGATGGGGGAGTGAGAAAGGCTCTCTGGTTTGGGGGCATCCCTGGGTACAGACCAGCCTTCCACCCTCAGCCTAATCCCACCCCCAGGCCTTCATGGCCAGGAAGTCCTAACCTCCGGGGCTCAGAGACTGCCCATCTCTTCCACTTCTCCTCCATGGGGGCTGCTTCAAATGGTCATAGAATTAATGACTTTATGGGACATTAAGCTAACGTTCTATGAATATAGGAAGTCTTTACTTTCGTTTCTTCTTTCTTTTCCTTTTTGTCTGTTTTGGGTTGTGACAGAATTATAGCATAAAGGAAAGGGTATCGTCCTGAATACTCTAAAGCCGGGCCAGGTCTGCAAACACACACAACTGCCCGCTGTGTGAGGGCGCTCAGAGCTGGGGGCCCTGCTGCTTTCCTCTCAGCCAAGCCCATTCAGTCTCCTCCTTCCTCCCCTTCAAGCATGGGCCCCACATGTAGGTTACTGGAATTTATTCCACGTTGTGAGTTTGCCCAAAGAGTAAATCAGGCTGAAGGCCCATGGGCTTAGAAGACAAGTCCCTATTCACTTGTGAGTGCCACTGTCAGCCTTGCCACATGCCCTTGTGGGACTTATCTAGTTATTTTTTGTCATCTATACTATATATAAGCACCTTTGTGAGACCTCTAGCCTTTTGACTCACTGGCCTCTAATCTACCCTATGGCAAAGGGCCACCTATAAGAATAATAAAGGTCCAAGATTGGCCAGAGCCGCCTGGGGAGTTTACAGGGTAATTTCTTTCCTGGGGCCATGCTCCGTCCTTGACCTCTTCTCACCTGCCTCTATACAGCCCAGGGAGCAGTGAACTCTGAGAGCTGGCCCAGCTCCCAGGGGATGATAGTGAAGGCGGGCCTCTCCCTCTTCCAGGGAGAAGATGGTCTGGGCACTGTTCTTAATTCTTTAAGACCAGAACAGTGTGGACTGGGAGTCAGTGTGCAGAGGCCAGGACTAGAGTTAAGGGTCATCAGTAGATGTCAGGGGTTGTGGGCCCTCTGTGGGGAATGCAGATTTTTGGAGGGAGTGCTAACAGCTTAGTTGGATGCAGGGGTTCTGTGACAGTCTCAGTCTAGTCTTGACTCTCTTCACCCATGCTTTCCAGTTAGTGCTCACCACCTGATAGCACAGAGCCATTGGCCACAATTGCCCATGGCGTGGACTCTGGGTATGTACCATGGCCATTTTGTGGAGCTTTAACCTGACCTGAAGGTCAAAAGTCTGAGGATGGAGACAAACATGGGGAACTCAGGGCTTCTCCTGCTGCAAGCCCCCGTTCATCAGTTGAGGGGATAGCACAGCCCTGTGGCTTCTGCTTTCCCCAGCCCCATCGCCCACCCCCCACCCTTAGCCACCTCGCTGCCTGTCGGTCCTTTCCCTGAGATGAAAGAAAAGGGATCAAACAAGCCCTTAGTTTTGCTAGCCATGGGAGAGAGCAACCAGCTGGAGTGGGGTTAGACACACAGTGACTGAATTGTTCATGTTTTCTTGGAATTGCTGGTTTCAGTTTCCCTGCTCCACCATTCAAATACCATCTCTAGGGGCCCAGCAGGATTTAGTGGGCTCATGCGGTAGTGAGTGGGTCCCAGACACCCTGGAAGAGCCTGTGGACCAGCAGAGCTGTAGCATGACCCAGACACTCAGAACAGGTGCATACCTGGGGAGACGAGGGAACGACTCAGCTGGGGTGGGCTTGGGATAAGGAGGTTGGCCCTTCGGAGCTGCCTCTGAACTGTTTTCCAAAGGCAGCTGAAGTTAGGGGGACTGTGGGTGTCAGGAGGGCAGTAGGAGCCTGACAACAGACACGCCCCAGATTCCCTCTGGGATAGTGGTTAAAAACACCATCCCGCCTCCTGCGCCTTTTCCTACTCTGCCTCCTCCAACATTGTGCCTTTTCTTTGCTTCTCTCTTTAGGATGAAGGATACCAGCCGCAAGAACAACATGTTTGCACAGTTTCGGAAAAACGAGCGAGACAAGCAGAAATTGATTGACACTGTGGCCAAGCAGCTCCGAGGACTCATCAGCAGCCACCACTCGTGAAGCCCGGCCGGGAGCCCCACAGGCCGGGAGCCCCACAGGCCGGGAGCCCCACAGGCCGCTCGCTGCAGCCCCGCAGCCTGGGATCTGGCCCGGCTGGCCCGCACTTGTGCGTTCTTCTTCAAAGAGAGCATATGTATTTTTTTATTAACTCCTGTACAGTATTCACATAACCTTTCCCTATAGTAACAGGTGGAAGAATACGTGCGTCCGTGAGATGTTGCTGGGCTGGGGAAGTTATCACTGTGCTCTCTGCGTTATGATTCTGGAGATGGGGTGGGGCTGTCAGCCCCAGGGTGATGCACTGCCTGTTGTCCATGGCTCAGGAGCTCAGAGCTGGGCTCAGGAACTGCACAGGTACAGGGAGGCAGAGAGTAAGCCCAGGAGGAGGCAGTGTGTCCTGTCCGCTCTCGGGCACCCCGTTCACCGCACGGCTGAGGCTGCTGCTCGCAATGCATGAGCATTGCAGGCCGCGCGCCGGGCTGGAGGGGCTTCTCCTTAGGCGGCTGACTTCCCTGGGCTGGGGGACAAGCACAGCGCGCGGCCAGGGGGCAACTGCCCTCCAGTCCTCCGAGGATGGCAGTTTCCATAGCCCAGGTCTGGCCCAAGGCTTTCACTGCTCATTTTTCTGCGGGCAGGATAGCGTTGAGTAGGCAGCAACAGCAGTCGGCCCCCGTGGTTAACTACGGGCTGCCCCTACACTAGGAATATTGGGCCACAACCCTAGGAGTTTTCCGAGATCTGTAAGCCAGTTGGAATGGAATCAAAGCCCCGGTCCCTTTTCCATTCATCTCATTTCCTTCTTTCAAAGCCCGAGCACTAGGTCCAGGGCAGAGGTCAGCAGTGATATGGGTGCTCTTAGGGAGGCCCAGACGTGGCCTCTGCAGCTATTGAGAGGGGCTGGTGAGCAAGGCCGGAGCTCAGGAGCCTGAACGTGCCCCTCCTTTAACCTTCAGTGAAGCCTAAGGAGTACTGGAGATTGCCCCTGTGTGCTTCGAAACCAGTTTCCTGGCCACCATCTTTAAAGGAACGGGCATCGGCTGTGCAGTGTGGGGGCGGCCACAGCTGGACTCGATGTTCCTAGGGACAGAGCTGCTGTCACCCTGAAGCAGCCAGGCCCAGCCATGCTCGTGGTTGCTCACCTCAGACACCACTGTCCCTTGCTACATTCTGTGTTAAATACGATCACGGAGCTCGAGCGCAAGGCTCTGTCCCCGGAGCCCCTCCTGGCTACCTTCTGGCCTCACCTGAGGAAGATTGCCTGTAACCCTATCCAGCTGGGGCCTGGACCAGCTTAGCTTGGCGGCCGTGTCCGTTGTTCCAAATGTAGTCCCCAGACTTATGTAAGGACTTTGCAACGAGGCCAGTCAGGGCAGCCTGCACCTTCAGACCCTTCAGCAAGATGCTGCCGTGGCGCCTGGCGAGAATGTAAGTGCACATCACCAAACAATGCCACGTAAGCCGCACAGCACTCCCAGGGCGGCGAGTGGGGGAGACACTTCTCGCACAGCGCTTCCACTGCTTCTGTCAGTACTGCGTGCTTCCGGGGAGCACTCTGCTTCCTTCTTCACTCTGCAGCCCCTAGCCTCACCACATCCTCTCGCATCTCAGAAATCTTGGGGAAGAAAACACACACTCACTGACAGAGCCTTCCTCAAAGCTGGAGAGAGCAGGCTGCGTGGGACACTCAGGCACCTGCTTCAGCCCTTCCTGAGGACTAGGCAGTTGGCCCAGGGTCAAGGGTAACACGGTCTCCCCGAACTTGGAAGCCGAAGGAAGGCAGGGGTGCATGGGAAGGAAACCCACGCCAGCATCTCCAGGTCCTAGACTTTGGTGAGAAGAGTGAGAAATGTTCCAGTAGTAAGTCCTCTTGCTTGAGGTGGACTAAATGACCTCCTTCCTAGCACCCAGTTTGCAGCAAGGGCCCGTCAGCTGGAAGGACAGACCATGACGTGGGGAACAAGAGGCTTCAGTGTGTGGCGGGGCTTTTATTCTTAGGGAGCCGTTATTGCTGGTCTGATCTCAGCCCTCTGCCCTGGAAGCACTGTGCTGTCGAGAACAAGGTGGAGAGGGCAGAGGCTTAGGGGCTGCTCTGCACCTTCACCTTCAGGGAATCCTTCTGCAAGAGAGAGACGGCTAAGCTCACGGCTCCTAAGAAAGGGCCCCGGGCTGTGTCCCCGCTCCGCTCTCAGTCTGTCTGCAATCAGCCAACATGCAGCTACTGAGTTGGGGGTAGAGATGTACTCTTAGCAGGCCAGGGAAGGTCAAAACGGGGACCAGCAACGTCAATGCATCTTAAAGTGGGGTGAGGTGAGATGATTACTTTATTCTTTTTAGTTTGTCTATAGGCCTATAGGCTGGCCATCCCTTGAGAGGACTGAGCAAAACATGGGTGCCCAACACCCCTCACCCTCCCCAGACCTGGCTTCAAGTGCCTACAGATGTGATGTGCCCTGAGAGCCTCAGTCAAGGGGGGGATGGGTGATGGGAAGACCCCTGCCTTCTAGTCACCGTGAACCTGTGGTCAAGTTCTTGGAGAACCCATGGCCATGTTCCAAAAGGGACAATCTGATTTGGGACCCTAGTGGTCTTCAGTAGTCACATAGGTGTTGGCATAGTTTTAACGTTCATAGGAAAACCAAACTGTACGTGAAGCTACTGGGGGTGGGGAAAATAGGACCTGGAAATTGGACGCAGTTGGAGAACCCCTGTTGGCAAAGGGCATGTGAGCTTCCAGGGAGTGCTTCCCAGTATTTCCATTGCACACTGGGCCTAGTGGCCTCCCAGTCCTTGCTGTCAGCCTGGCTTCATTGCACACTGAAGTGCTCGCTCAGCCAGTCCTAGACCCAGGGTGCTTTGTCCCGCAAGATTGGTGTTGCCCGTGGCCTTCCTCCCCAGGCCTCCGAGCACAGTGCCCGGGGGCTGCGGCAGGAGGCCTCCTCTCTTACTCTCCCTTCTCCCAGGCCTCCAGACTGCTTCAGTTGCCTCTTTTTGGTTCCTTGCCTGCATTCACACTTTTCACTAACGTGTCGGAAATGGCCTTTTCATTTTGCACACATGGATGTACATTGATTGGGAAAATCCAGTAAAGTCCGCTTTTAACGCTAAAGGGCACGTTTTTCGCTACAACTCACTAGAGAAACTACTGACGCAGACGGGCCGTGTGGGTAGGGGACAGTTCCTCTGTGGAAAGAGCATGTTTATTCCCTTGTACATTTTCCTCTTTTACCTGCTATTAAACAAGAGAGCCTACATACCTGTTTCAAAAGCCACAGTGTTGTCTCGCGGGTCTTTTGTCCTTCCATGCCTTTCGCACCGTGCAGCTGGGGTTGGTGAGCTGGGCGGCACTCAGCTGCCGGAGGACGGGAGCAGGGAACAGCCTGGTGGGGAGGAAAAAGCCTGCTTGCCACACAGGCAAGGAGCTTTGTGGTGGCCTTGGAAATGCCCCTAGCCTCTGGGTAAGATTTTCCTGTCTGTACAGCTAACCCTCACACCAGCATCATCAAAAGGGGTGACGTGTCTGATCTATGCAGAGAACTGGGCTGAGCAACCTGGGACTCAGTGCGTTCTGAACACCAGTCCCGCTGGTGCCAGGCTCCCAGCCAAGAGGAAGTGATGTGGGATCACCCAGAACACAGCTGGTCTAGGGAAGAGGGAGAGAGGAGCCCGAGGGAAAGCCCAGTTGGGGGAGAAGTGCGGGCACCCTGGCCTGGTGTAGGAAAGGGTCCGAGCAGGGAAGACGGCTCGGAGACGGCGGGGTATGAATTAGCTGGTCATTGAAGGAATTCAGTTCAGACTTTATGGTGCTGTAGGAATAGTTGAGGTACACACCACATCAGAGTGCAAAGTGGCTCAAGCCCGGTACATGCTGGCAGGATAGTGAAGAACCTGCAAGGTGCATCTGGAACCATGGTGAAGAAGACCAGAAAAGTCAGTGCGGCACCAGCCAGCACACTGGCCCCTCAGGCTGACACAGAGCCAAGAAAATAGGCTAGGATGTCTTCGGAACGAGCTGACTACCGCAGCCCGGCCTGGATGCCGGCAAGGCCTGTGCTTCCACCTCTGCAGTGCCACGGACTAGCTCATGGCCTTGAACAGCCACCTAACCAGCTCCCTAAGTCTCATAATCCCATGGGCGAAAGCAGAATGATAGTCCCTAACTTGGAGGGCGCTTGTGAAGTGCGGGTCAGCTGCAGAAGGCCGGGCGACTTCTCCAGCAGGACCGAAGCACACGCACCATTCAAGCTCCCTTCCTCCCTGGCCTCGGACTCCACAGCGCACTCACAACCAGGCATTGGACCAAAGTATCTAGAGCTGCTCTGGCCCTGGCTTCCTGTCCCCAACTCCAGTGCAGGGTTGCTGGCCACACTTCCCTTTGAGCACCTGTTTGAAAGAGAGACAGCCTTTCCCATCAGCCAGCCCGCTGCCCAGCTCAGAGGAGACCCGGGCCTTCCAGTGGCTTCTGCCCCTCAACACCACCTGGAGTCTTCTGTGGTCTCACTTTGGAGCCAAAGCGTTTACCTGCTTCCAGAAGTCAGGAGTTCTTAACCGGGGGTCCAAGAATGTGTGTGTGTGTGTGTGTGTGTGTGAGAGAGAGAGAGAGAGAGAGAGAGAGGGGCACGCCTGTTTGCACAGGCTTGAATCCACCCCCTTTGTTTCTGGAAAGAAAGTTCATGGTTTTGATCAATGTTTGAGAAAGATTCATGGCCAAAATACTGAATAATAACCAATCCCTTGGGCAATGTGTCCCCATGAGGGGAAGCCAGAAGCTCTGAGCTGTTACCTCCTCTCCCTGCTGCACGGAGCTCTGGCAGGAGCCTCTCTGCCACCCACCTGTTCTAGAAGCCTCCACCTGAGCCCCAGGTCACACACAGAGGCTGTCGGGGCCTCTGCTTCTCGCCTTCCTCTCACCAGGTTGGGGTATCTGGTGGGGCGGGGAGCAGGAGGACTCTGAGCTCTTGAGAATATGGAGGCTTCCAGCTGCTGGGGACATGACACGGGGGCTGCCACAGCCAAACCGAACCTGACCCACCCAGAGCGTTTCCCACAGCCTCTGAGCCCTGTTACAGCTGCTGGCCCGAAGCCGCCCTATCCAGAGAGGGGCCAGCAGCCCTTGTGGGGTGTTCTGGGGGGGCGTGTGGGGGAGAGGCTGTGAAGCAGCCCCCAGCCCGCCCCTGTTCTCACAGCTGGGCGGCTTATCTGCTCAGATGAGGGTGGGGGAGAACTCTAGGCGATAAGAAGAGGGAGAGAGAGAAAGAGCCGGACCATTTCCCCAGAGCCCTCTTTTGAATTTAATGGGCAGCATTTGCAGGGGGGGTGGGTGGAACAAGAGAGCGCCTCTGTCCCAGGGGACCCGAAGACAAAGGCCATGGAGGAAGTGCATGGAGGAGGAGAGAAGTGAGGGCCGGCCATTGTGTGGGAGAGCTGCCCCTCTATCTGTTTCCATCGCTGAGGGGGCTAGGGTTACCCTGCATTTGGGGCCTCCGCTGCCTTGCGGGGTCTGTGACATCAGCTCTTGTGATGGTAATGGATGGGGCTCTTTCACAGGGGGCGCCCCTTCCTTGGCCAGCCCACACCAGCTCCCACAGGGGCTGGACACGCCTGCGTCCCTCAGGGTGGGGGGCCAGAATTGGACCCAAGACAACAGCCCCCCACCCGGCCCGAACCCACTGCTGAGTGTCCCTTCCAAGCCCAAGCTCTGCCCTTCCTCTCTCCAGCACTCCAGAAAAGGACTGGAATCTGAACATTGAGACGCTGTTCTGGCCCGGAACAATCCTCTCATTCTCTCGGCTCAATGATGGGTCTATTTCCTCTGTAAATGGGTCTCGTAATCTTCAACTTTTACCTTTGCTTCTAAGGGTAATTAATTGGCTCTCCCTCTTGTTCGCCTCACACACTCCCCTCTCTGTTACTAGGCTCAGGTTAAGCTGGGTGGATGCTTTTCTTTCTTTCTATTCCACGGGGCGCTTCTGTTTAAAGCTGATGGAGAACGGGCCTGCCCTCTCCCGTGAGCCCCTTTTCCAGGGAGGCCCGCTGGGCCACGCCACTTGCATGGTGTTGAAAGGGCCTGAGCAGCACCCTCTCTCTTCCTCCCCTCGGACCACTCTGCAAAGTTTTAGGGAAGAAAGAGTTGTCAGATAACGCTCTCAGGAGCCAAGTGGATGGTTAAGTGTGATCTGGACACTGGGGACAGAGCTGCCGAGATGGGCATAGGAGAAATTAGGATCAAAGGGCCTCTTTTTTCACTTTTATTTTTTAACCAAGCTGAAGATAAGCAGTAAGGCCTCAGGTGCGAGGCAGCATGGGGGTAGCAAGGTAAGAGGGGCGAGGACAGGGTCCGTCCAGGGACCGCTGGATGAGAGGCGGATGTGCGAGGTGGGTCAGGCAAACAGAAGTTGAGTCCCAAAGAGACTGCGGACTCCTAGCTGACTGCGGCCTTGCCTGGTGCTTGTGCTGCGTGATGAATTTGTCAAGAGCAGGAGCAACGTCTGAGTCCGTGGCCGCTCCTCACCCCATGAATGGCACTCGTGACCTAGTGCGTCACCTTTACGGTAGGGACAGTCGCACACACAGAGCAGGGAGGCTGTGGCAGCACCACTCCCTGTAAGGGATGATTGGTCACTGGCATTGTTTAGAGTTGCCGACGTATGGTGGAAAATAAAAAGCAAACCAAGTTTTTGATCTGTCTTTTGTAGACGCATACGCCATCCTACTCATTCTGCCAGCCTGTAGGGAACAGGTTGATAACAAGAGTCAGGAGAGACCAAAGTAGCAGTTTAATTCGTGTGGTGGTTGTGAAAGCATTTGTGTGTGTGTGTGTGTGTGTGAGATGGGGCGGGGGGAGTGGCATCTGACACACTCAGGGCTTTGCCCACTGAACCCTAATCCCATTTCCCATGTCTCAACCCTGCTAACTGTAGGATGATCATCTTTCAGATTATTGTATTAGTTTGTATGCAGTGGTCTCACAAGAAATTATAATCATAGTTTTAATTTTTCATTTAGTTTATCTTGTGTCTTCCACGATAACAGAGAATTTCTTCATCCTTTATGAAGCTCATGACCACTTTCCATTGCGTGAACATACCAAGTGTTTATTAACCAATTCTGAGTTAACAAACATTTGGAATGTTATCAGTGTTTCATTATGATAAACAATATGGTGGGCTCTTTGTATATGTCTTTGCCCACTTGCTTAGGTATTTCTATAGCATAAACTTTCTGGAATGGAATTGATTGATTGGTTAAAAGCTCTACATATATTTAGTTAGGAATTTCTTTGAGAATCACCAATTTCCACTCTGTCCAATGAGACACAAAAAGTGTATCCTCAGCCCCAAGTTATATCTGTGTTTGCATCCTTGCCAATCATAAAAGTGAAAAATGACTTCTCTTTATTCTAAGTTATAGTCCTGCAATCTGTAACCAGCTTAAGCATCTGTTTTTATTGGGTTTTTTGGTCACTTGCATTCCCTCTTCTGAGAGCTGGTTATCCTAATAGTCTGCCTTTAAAAAAAAAAAAAATTAAGTTGTTTTCTTTTTCCTATGGATTTGTAGCTCTTTGTTTAGGGGTTTTATTTCTTTGTCATATGCATTGCAAATATTTTTCCAGTTTGTCTTTTGAGTTTGTTCATGGTCCATATCAATTGAAACTATTTTTCAGGTTATAAAAAAACCCACCTCAGTAAAGGAGATTTATTGACTGAAAGTCCAAGGGTATTTCAAGGTTAGTTTGATTCAATGACTAAAAAATGTCAAGGTCCTGTTTTCCTTTCTTGCCTCTCCGGGGCCTTTTCTGGTCCTAAGGGCGTCCTGCATCTCACTTCCCCAGCGGCTCAGCGGCTGCTGTGTGTGCAGGACTCACATCCCCATAGCGCTGCAGCGACAGGCTGCCGGCAGCCCTCCGAGAAAGCAAGGGGCTGTCTGCCCCGAGCTCCCGGGGATAAAGCCCTAAATTGGATTACAGGTCGGTCGTTCTGGGCAGGAGCATGGCGAGCGTTTGCTGCTTTGACCACGGTTACCTGAACCAATCACTGTGGCAGGGCCAACAAGATTACCCTGGGAGGTTGAACACCCCTGACATCTGCAGTAAGGGGGCGCGAATGCCCGCCCGGAGCACGCTCGCTGCGTGGCTGCCCGCCGCGCCCGGAGCCCAGCAGTCGGGGTGTGGAGCCCGCAGCGCCATCTGCTCTGCACACTGCGCCACGTAGGAGGGTCTCCATCACGTTCCCAGACTCTCCTTGGTCATGTTTGGATTTCAGGGCGTACTTAGACTTCCTCACTTCAAAATCATGACACCATGGGCCCATGTTTTCTTCTGATGCTCCATTTTAAATATATTCATTATTTATCAGTGTGAAGTTTACTTTGGGGTGAAGAATGTGGCAAGGATCCAGTCCTCTCTCGTTTCTCAAGTCGCTAACCAGTTGGCTCACACCATCCCTGAGCCATGGTCAAATGCCGTCTTCATCATGTGTCTGATTTCCATGGGGCCTTGGGTCTGCCCGGTTATCCTGTGTGCAGCCACTGCCCTGCGTGCTGAGCTCGCTATGTGTTCATAATCTGTGTAATATCCAGTGGTTCCTTCCTGCACCGTACTTCTCTGCTTCAGAAGGGGCCTGGGGATCTGGATATTTATTCTCCCAGGGTAATTTTAAGTTTTTTTCCCGAGTTTCAAAAGTTGTATTGTGAATCTGTACTTGCATTGAGCACATAAAAGAACTTACAGGTACACGCCGTGTTTGTAACACACAGCCAGGCTAGGCAGGGACAAAAAGCTCCGGCCATTGTGTGTCACAGTCATATCCCTCACACAGTGGTCACATCTCTGCATCTTCATGCTTCACACTTAATGCAGCTGTGGCCGCTTCATTTTTTAAATTGCTGTTTTATACGAGAGCTCCCTCCTTCCATGTCTGCTGTTTTCTTTTTTGTTTTAATTAATAAAGTAGTCTATACAGACTGACCAATTTCTTAGTCTGAGGTTGCCAATTGTTGGTGAGGATATGGATAACGTATTCATGTTGGTAGGAAGATACATTAATACAACTGGGAGAGAGCAGAACCAAACCCCATACCCACTATGCAGAAACCCAGAAAGCCCAGAAAACCAAACTTCCACCTTCACTTGTTTGGTGGCTAAATGACCAGACGTGGAGCTACTCATCATCTTTGTCTACCCCACTTAATATGGGTTTTATGTTTTTTTTTTTACTGCAATAAAAGTAATATAACTTATTACAGGCTACTTCCCAAATTCTATTGAGGGTTTCATACAGGGCACATATAGCACATTGTCCTTCTAAAATCCAAAAAAATTCTTACTATGAAACGCATCCAGCCCCAAGGGGTTTGAACAACGTGTTGTGGACCTGAACCTGGGATCCAGCCGTTCCATGCCTAAGGTTATCCCCTAGAGGAGTCCATCCACGTGTGCACAGGGAGGCATGTATAAGAATGTTCGCTACAGCATTGCTTCTAGCGATGAAAAATGAGAAAGGACGGAAACCTCCATCAATGGGAGAAAAGGTACCGCACGGAACAGACGACTGTGTCGCGGTTACAATGAACGAGAGCTACGTGTGTCAAGGTGGATCAACCTCAGACGAGCTGCTGAGTGTTCAAAAGCACGCTGAAGAAGACGGTGCCTGCGGGACGCCACTGCAGGCTTGAGAGCCGCATGGGGATCGCGAGACGCCACCGCGTCAGCAGAGTCGCTGTCTGCAGAGGGAGGGGGGACGCGAGGGCGGGGGGGGGGGAGGGGGGCGGCATGGTGTGCTTTTATTTTTTTAAATTACATCTATAAAGTCTAATTTCTTAAAAATAAAATTAACAGGCCAAAATGTTGAGAAGCTCTTACAAAGAGCTGGGTTTGTATTTGTAATGATCGCCGGCCTTTGACAGGCAGTGTCACTGCACCTGAGTCTAGAGAGCCATTTCCTCACTGTTTAACCGGCTCTCACTTGGCTAAGGGTCACGAAAGCGGCCGAAGCCACCACCTTTGATTTTTTTTTTTTTTTCATATTTACAAATCTTTCTATCATTTCTCTCTGTCTCTCTCTCACTAACTCTACCTGTCAATAAATAAATAAATAAATAAAAATAAAAAAAGAAGTGTGTTTACCCACAAAGAATTAAAAAAAGGATTATGAGTGCAGTAAAGAATGGAGTATGGTTTTCTGATTGTTGCTGTTTCTTAGGTTTGGGATTTGGGAACGCTTTTGCTTGTTGTTGTTTAATGTAAGAAGAATTCTGAGGATTTAAGTATAAGCAATGGCACTCGGCTGGAAAATGTCCGCCTTTCTCCTCTCATCCGTAGCATGCGTGCGACTTCACAAGCCCAGGACGGCTGCTCCCCCTCCGGAGGTCACATCCACTTTCCAGGCAGAAGGTGGAAGGGAAAACAGAGAAACCAAGGGCTGCACAGGCTGAACTTATCCTTTTCTTTTCTTTTTTTAATATTTTATTTATTTGTTTGAGAGGCAGAGTCAGAGAGAGAGAGAGAGAGAGAGAAAGAGAGAGAGGTCTTCCATCCACTCCACTTCCACTATGTTTAATCCTTGTCCTGGTATCTTTCATCATACAGAACTTTGAAATTTAACAAAGTTTTCCTTTAAGCTCTTGAGTTTTATTTCTTGGCTAAAAAGGCTTTCCAACCCACTACCACCCCCAGATTATAAAAATATTTTAGCTTTGTTTTATATTTAGATATTAGATCTCTCTGGATTTTATTTTGAGTTATATAAAATGCAGATAAAATTTTTTCTCTTCAGATGGCTATCTGAAGATCTAAAATACCAACCTTCACTAATCCATCCTTTCTTAACTGATCTGCATTGTATGTGCCTCTTTCTACACTCTATATTCTATTGGTCGACTTATCTGTGCCCATGAGACTTTTTAATTTTTAAAAAAGATTTATTTACTTTTTTGAAAGTCAGAGTTCCAGAGAGAGGGAGAAACAGAGAGAGAGAGAGATCTTCCATCTGCTGGTTCACTTCCTAGAAGGCTGCAATGGCCAGCACTGGGCCAGGCTGAAGCCAAGAGCTGGGAGCTTCTTCCACGTCGCCTGCATGGGCGGCAGGGGCCCCCACACCTGGGCCATCTTCCACTGCTTTCTTCAGGGAGCTGGATCATAAGTGGAGCAGCCAGGACACCAACTGGTGCCCATATGGGATGTCAGTGTCCCGGGTGGAAGCTTAACTGACTATGCCACAATGCCAGGCCCGAGACCATTTCAATTTTTATAACCTTAAAATGTTTTCCGATGGGGCCGTCGCTGTGGCACAGCAGGTAAAGCCGCCACCTGCAGTGCTCCTCTTCCGATCCAGCTCTCTGCTCTGGCCTGAGTTAGGAGTAGAAAATGGCCCAGGTGCTTGGGGCCCTGCACCCATGTGGGAGACCCAGAGGAAGCTCCTGGCTCCTGGCTTCAGATCAGCCCAGCTCTGGCCGTTTCAGCCATTTGGGAAGTGAACCATCAGATGGAAGACCTCTCTCCCTCTCTCTTCCTCTGCTCTCTGTGGCTCTGCCTTTCAAATAAATAAGTAAATAAATAAATAAATAAATCTTTTAAAAAAATGTTTTCTGATATGTAGTAGGCAAAATCTCCTGTCATTGATCTTTTTCAAAAATGTCTTGGTTCTCCTTGAATGTCTAGTCTCACAGAGGAGATTTAGAATCCATCTGTGAGGTTTCATTTAAAAAATTCCTTGGGGATTTTCACTGGGATTACATTGAACTTAGTCAGTTTCAGAGAAATTGACATCTCACCATGGTAAGTCTCTACCTAGGTCTTCTTTTATATCTTTCATAAAGTTTTATGTTTTCTTCCCATAAGTCTTGCATTATTCATGAACTCACATTATTCATTACTCACATGAATTCACATGAATATTCACATTATTAATTATATATTTTAAATCATATTTTCAAATTTATTATTGCTAACCTGTAAGAAAGCTATTGATTATGCTTGTCATGTATGCAAACAAACCACTGCATATTTTTATAGCATCTAATAGGTTTTCAGATGATTCACTGGAAAATTCTATTGTAGACAGTCCTAATATCCGAGGAAAATAACAATTTCCTATTCCTTTCTAAATCAAACAGCTGGTTATTGGTAGAAGGATAGAACAGACAAGCCGCTAAGCGAACCTAATCAAGGAAGAACAACGTAGAGTGTGCATGAGACGGGAAGGATCGCAGTAATGCAAGTGGCAGGATGGTTGGTATAGAATGTTCTAGAGCACCAAGGAAGGGGTGACAAACAGAAAAACGTCACAAAGAGGATGATCATAGAACAAACACTTTCCAGATTCCTAAACAATATTAGGATTCAGAAAATGGGATTAACAGAGAGTGGGGAAGAGATAGAGAGAGAGCTTCCTTTCCCAGGTTCATTCCCACAAGTGCCAGGTAGCCAGGGCTACACCAGGCCGAGCCAGCAGCCAGGAAATCTGGACCCCCCAACACGAGCGGCAGGGTCCCAGGTGCTTGGGTCGTCGTCAGCTGCTTCCCAGGTGTATTGGCAGGAGCTAATGGAGGATTGGAAATGTGGAGTAGCCAGGACCTAAAAAACAAATAACAATTTAAATATAAGTAATGCTGAGGATGCCTTATATACATTTATGGAAATAAATCCATAAACCTAAAGAAAAAAGGATGATGCTTCCAAGAAAAAAAAAATATATATATATATATATAATTGAATAAGAAAAGTCCAAAATGGCCAATCATAAAAGAATTTTAGGAGCTGTTCAAGAGCTACAGCTAATATTTTTATTTTTATCCTGCATATTTTCCTTACATTTATAATTTTCTTCTGATTTAATTGTCTATGACCATCAGACAGTATTGGCAATGGTAAAAATGTATCTTTTTGCTTGCTTTAATTGAGCTATTTCTAATGTTTAGTTGTTAATCATAAAATTTTGTGTAGGTTTCTCGAGTGAAGGGAACTTCCTTCTATTGCTAGCTTGTAGTAGGTTTGTGTGAGAAGTTACTGTTGTGTTTTAGCCAGTGCCTTCTTTCAGCATCAGTTGGAGTAACCCATCTTTCCCTTCACCTGTTAACAAAGCGGAGTGCTAGCGGCTCACTTACGGTTCAACTCCCCTGGTCAGGTGTCTTCACAGTGATGAACTTCTGGCTTTACTTAGTGACGTCCGAGTTGGGATTTTTGGTATACACATGCGTAGATAGGATCTGTCTGTACTTAATGGGTCTGTGCTGCCTTCCAGAGATCTGGCTTGCTATGCAGGGAGAAATTGGGGCCAGGACAAGGAGTAGGGTGGGGGAACCTTAACCTTCTTCTTTGGGCTTTGACATGTCAAGGGCTGTCATCTGGAGCAGGGGGCGGTAGCTGGAGCGCTGATGGTGGACGGCTGTGACTTGTATGAAGCAGCAGAGGAGTGTAGCTGGGGAAGAAGCAGTCCGGGTGCCAGGTCACCTAACAGGCGACCAGCGGGCCTCATCTGTAACCACTGACCCCACCTGAAGATGCCTCTACTCCAAGGATGGCGGCGATGAGGGTGGAAGGGAGGGGACACGGAGGAATCACCATGGACTCTGGACGTGACCGAACACTCAGGGAGGTGGGACGTGGCTAGCAGCAGGTTCCAGAGGAGCGCTGATGTGCAAGGTTATCTTTCAGAAACCTGATGCGGGGAAGAGACCGGACATGGACAGACACTGCCTGTGGTCAACAGACTCCCGCATCCAACCTGTCTTCAGCACGCGGACCGCAGACCCAGGGCCCACAGGGCTCTTTGAATCCTGATAGCCACGCTCTTTCCACTGCTCTTTCCACTCCCTCCGCTCCCGGTGCACTGTCAGCCCAGAGCTCCCCGCTTAGCAGGAGGGAAAGTCTTCGCAGGCTGAGTGCTGTTGGCTTGGTTATGGGCAGGAGGGAAGAGGCGTTTCGGAAGAGCTGGGGTAAACTTGCTGGAGACAGAGGGAGTCCTGTAGCAGGTACGAGAGGATGTAGGCAGAAACACACCTCCTGAGGCAGAGACGCTGGAACCGTGACGAGCGGACAGTTGTGTACCTGAAATCCCTTTCCCCCGCCCAGAGAAAGGACCACTTAGCCAACGGCTGACTTGCCGGCCGTCATCCGTACGACTGCCCGCCCCTCCCCACCTCCTCTCTCCTTCCCCCACTTCGTTCCCTGAGGAAGGAACCACATCTGCCTTCTTCGCCAAGGTAGGCAGAGCTGTGTGAACAAGAAAGGATTGCAGTGACACAGTGGCAGGATGGTCGGTACAGAATGTTCTAGAGCACCACGGGGCGGCAAATGGAAAACCGTCACAGAGCCGACGATCACAGACCTGGAGCTTGAAAGACACGTGCAAGTTTCCCAGAGGAGGTTAGGGGGAATGTTTGGGGGGGGGGTACTCCAGGCAGTGGCGGGGAGATGTGTGCAGGCTTGGGTCACGCCACACCTGTCAGCCTGGCAAAATGAGAACGTGGGATCACACCGGTTGGGGATGAAGGACTTGGCACTTTTGCACACTGCTGCTAAGTGTGGATTAGTGAGGCCCTCTGGAGAGTCGCCTAGCAGATCCTACCATAAACCCACTCGGGTTAAACACCGGGAGAGAAACCCGTTCACAGCACTCTGTCGCCACAGGGCGTTGGAGGCAATGTGTCCGTGCGGTAGGCACAGATTTCGGAACAGGCTGCAGCAGTCAGAAGTTAGACTAGAAGTACATGAAGCAACACCAGCAGGTCTCAAAAACTGTGAATTTTTTTTTAAAAAAAGGAAAACAAATGAGCTGTAGAATGCAAGGCCACTCTATGTAAGTTACAAACATGTGGCGCATATACCGACACAGTCTAAGGGGTGAGAGGAGGCCAGGGTGGAGCCTGTTCCCACTGACAACCACGTGGGGAGGGGGCTGAGGACCGCTGCCCTGCCCCAGCTCTACATAAAGGACCTGGAAGCACAAAGCAAATGATCTGCCTTCCCCATGGAAGAGGCCATGAACACCAGGGAGCCCAGGGCCGAGGCGGGGAGAGACTGCAGCCAGGGCGCCAGCCGGGGGCGCTGTCCCTCGTCCTGAGGCCGGCAGGGTGCTGCCGACTGCCTCCCAGCAGGGAAGATTTTGTTTTGAAACATTTCCCTCTGCCGACCTACAGGATAAGGACAGACTGGAGCCACATGGTGTTTAGGAGCCGCCTTTCCAATTGCAAGAGAAAGCGGCACTAGAGGGAGTGGGAGGTCCGGGGTGGGTGCCGTCTAGGGCCAGGGTGGCACCCACAGTTGGCCCCTCATTCTGGAAGAGGGACTGGTGAAGACAGCCCTCTCCTGTCCTCATCCCGCTCCCTCCTCCACCCCGGGCTTGGCCCGCCCACAAAGCAGGAGACTCCAGTTGTAACGCCAGCTCCAGCTCCGCCCTGTGGTTCCAGAAGTGACCTTGGGCAGGTGACACCTCTCCAGGCCTCACTTCCTCCTTCTTGCCCTGCCAACGTGCACGTTTTGGGCTCTGTTGTGCTGTATTTCCCAAATCATGGCCCCCAGCAGGGAAATCTTGCCCCTCCTCAACCCCCCCACCCCACCCCAGGTGTCTCCAAAGTCCCAACACCCTCCTTAATCTCCCGGCTGCACTGCCCCACCCTGGTGAGGAGGAGCAACAAATTGGTATGGTACTGGCCTGCTGATTGCATTAGGGGTGTCTAACGCAATAAGTCCTCATGAGGACCATCCATCAGTGCGGAGCCCCTCCCCAGGCCCCTGCCACCCCCGTCACATTAGCCAAGCAGCCCATTCATCACCGCCACACACCTCCATGGAGACTGGCCGAGACAGATGAGGGGCCAAATCAGATTTATGGGGAGGAATCGTGGAAAAAATCAGCCCCATCCATCTCCCAGACACTGCGGAGGGAGCCCAACGTCCCCACTCCCTCTGAGGCTCCTTAGGGAACAGGTGCTCCGGGAGAAGCCCGCTCGGCGGCCTTTGTTCTCTTGGAGACCTGGCTCCGCTAGGAGCGCGTCGCGTGGGGAGCCAAGCCCCAGCCAGGCCCAGGCCTCGGCGTCCGGAGTGGGCCACAACTCCCTGCCACTTGGCTCCTAGGTTGGGGTGAGGGCTGTGAGCTGTGAGTGGGAAGGAGCCGCCTTCGCAGGGAGCGTGCTTCACCCAGGCCTTCCCCTGGGGCGGACACGTCTGGCCGTCCACCTGCAGGAGACCTTGAAGGGACTGAGCGCGAGATGAGAGGGCAAACCATGACCCTTCAGGTCCCAGGGTTCGCGGAACCTGAAGCTGGCAGGATCTAGGGGACCCTCTTTCAGAGAATGATGCAAGCTCGTGAACTGCAGAGGCCCCTCCCAGGCCTTTGGGGAGAGCCTGGGGGCAGCGAGGGGCCCTAGAGCTTTGGCCTGCTGGGCTCCACCCAGTGTTCTATACCCATTATCTTTGCTCACTCTACTGCCCCTTAGCCTGAGTGGTCGCCTGGTCATGTGGTGGACAGGGGGAGTGGGGGTTCTGACCCAGATATCTCCTTTCCAGATCCTCTCGGGCCATGGACAATGCGACTCCCCTGTCCCCATCGTTGCTCTACAGCCAGTACTGTGGCTGCCCCCGGACAGGAAGGGTGGAAGAAACTCTTGTTAACATGGAGCCACAGGGGTTGGTGATGGGTGCTCTAAGCCCAGCTCTGCCCTCGCCCTACACCATGAGGGCTCCCCCAAAAGTTCAAGGAACATGCATATTTTTGAAAGACTATGCCTGGCTTTCAAAAAAAATGTTTGCACCAAAATCTACTTATTTTTAAATTCCATTTTCCATGAGCTTGTTGAAGTACCCTCCTAGTTCATCTTGCTTCCCCCACACTGACCATGGCCCCATCTTACCTGGGTCCTGGAGGAGGGAGCTCAGAGCCAGGGTAGAGGGGCAAGCCACATCCAGGGCCCACCTGGGAGAGGGCCAGGCAGGGTCCCTTTATGAAAGTGGAGACTTCTGGGAAGCCTGTCCCCTCCCAGGCCCTTTCCATCCCCAGCGGGCCTTCCTGTTTCCACCCGTGCTCACTCTGCAGCCAAGCCAATCACTGTTCATCTGGGTCCGAAGCGGTTGAAAAGGTGGGCGGCTCTCCTCCTACCAGGAAGCTCAGCTGGTGCAGAACAGGGAGGAGCTGGGGTGGGGAGCACGGGCTGACAGCAAGCGGATCCTCGTGAGCAGGCAGGCGCAGGAGCACTCGCAAGGACGAGCATGTGCGCGTCCACGCAGTGGAGAGAGCGTCACCGACGTCCCCTGCTCCGTCGGTCTCCATTTGCTGGTTCTGCCAGGCGTCTTTCCCACAGTTGGCACTCGCCCAGACAGCACTGCCTTGGCTGCCCTCAGGGAGCAGACCTAGCCCTGGCCTGGCTGAGCTGGAGTCCAGTAACCAGCATTATCATGTAGAGACCTTGCTTAGCGCCTCCATCCTCCTCCTCCTCCTCCCTCCGAGCCCTGCCCCTCCGGCCTCTCTAGGCCAATGGCTCCTCTGCACCGCACGGCCTTCTCCTGTCCCAGAGCTGGGGCTCTCACACACTGGGTGGCTCCGAGGAGATTCCCTTTCTCTCCGCTTCTTCCATTTGCTGCAATGAAAACCCCCAGTGAAATAGTGGTTTGACGCACCCAGATAAAACCCTGGAAAAGGCGATGGGATAAAGCATCCTACGGCTGTCCGCGGGTCGGGGAGCTCTGTGTGTTCACGCACACATATATGCAGGTGTGCACGCGCTCAGGGCTCCACAGGCTGTACAGGGGCCGAAATTGCTAAGCTCCAAGCTCTAAGTGCAGAAGGGAAACAAACAAAAGGGAAAATCAGGCCCAAGTGCAACAAAGAAAAGAAGTCCTCGTTTCCCAGACTCCTCTTCCTCCAGCCGTACCTGAAACGTTGGCGTTCCAGGGAGCTCAGGGCTAGGCCCTGTATTTCTGAGTTTTTGATTAGCATCAGAATGCAGGTGATGTCCACATCTCTCTCTCTCTCTTTCTTCTTCCTCCAGCCCAGAGCTGTCTCCCACACTCCAGACATCTATAACAACAGCCACTACACAGCTCTGTTGAAATATGCCCATCACGCCAGCGTCCCACCACGGCCCGTCCCAAACTCACATCTGGCTCAGAAGCTATCATTGCCAAGCACCCCGGAACAGCCTGGAACAGCCCCTGACATCCCCTCACACCGCCGCAGATCTGCCCACTCCTTGATTCTAATTGTAGTACTTGTAAAATTTGCACACATTTCTTTCTCCTCACTGCCGCTAGCCTGGTTTCGTCTTCAGTATGCTGGCTAACAGCTTAGACCCTAACCCAGAATCCTTGGGCTTGAACTCTAGAGGAGATCAAGTTCAACCCCAAATGCGTATCTGGTTCATTTGGGCAAGGGGTAAACAGCTTGGGGCCTCAGTTCTTCCTCTGCGCACCACGGATACCAGCCTCCACCTCCTGGGGTTGCTGGGAGAGGCTGGATGAAACACACGTGGAAGTGCTGTGGCTAAGTGGCAGCCGTCGTGATTGTGTTCCTAAATCATTGTGGGTAGTAATACCCAGGTTGTCACCAACAGCTCTCACCGTCTTCTTCTTCATTCTCCACGCTGGAGAAGCCCCTGAGGCTCAGACCCGTGAAGTAGTAGATGGCAGAGCAAATGGTGAGCCCCAGGGACCCCAGCGGACTGCAGGGCCTTTGTGCTCAGTGAAGCCACGCTGCCTATTTGCAAGTATGAAGAATGGATAGATGTGAAACGGTGGGACGGGGAAGAATGGATGTAGGGAGGAAACTTGAGAGACAATGAGAGGTGCTCCAGTCTTCCTCATGGAAGGGATTTCAGGGAGGCCATCATGTTGCCTGGGGGAGGGGACCAGGGTATTTGCATGGAAACTGGATCTGAAGAGGAAGCATGGAGTTGTAGCAGGGATGGCAATGGAGAGAAATTGGTGGAGTGGCTGAAGTCCCCCCAAGAACCTCTTGTGGCCGCCAGAGTGGTCAGGCCCAGGCAGTAGGAACCAAGTGGGATCCTAGCAGGGTCCCAGGCGTGTGCTAGATTACCCTTGGCCAGGAGAGCAGTCAGAGTGGGCACTGCGGGTGGCGGGGGGTCTTACTGGGACCCTTATTCCTCCCACTGACCGCCACCCCCAGTAGCTGGGGAGAAGCTAGCCAAAGCTGCAGCACCAGGCGGTAGATGAGCCAGAGCCGGGGTGGGGGTGCAGGTGAGAGCGGGAAAGTTGGGGGATGCTCAGACGGGCAACCACACAACCTCCTGGCTCTGCCTCTGTGTCCCGAAGAGCCTCAGCCAGGGTCACAGCCTTGGGCAAGAGGAAGTGACTTGGTAGTGATTTAAACTTGGGAGCAGGGGCTCAGCCACCTGGATTCTCAGGTGAGCTCTGCTCTCTGAGGCTGACTGTAGTCCACCCACTGGGAACTTCGTGACAAAAGCCAGCATTGGTGGCAGGCATTGTCTCCAAGCTCTGGGTGTCTTTCTGCACCTGAGGCTGGTGACTTAGCTGCTCCCCTCCCCCTTTGCTCACAAAGACCAGAAGCCTTTGAGAGGCACAGTCTGGGCACACTTTCCCAGGCCCAAGCCCACCCCGCCATCCGTTCTCCACCCAGTAATCCTTGGAGCTCAAGTGCAGGATGGAACTTTGATTGGCGGAGGAAGCTTAGCCCAGTGTGTCCCACCCTTATTTCTAAGGAGAATTTGGCGGGACAGGCAGAGGCGGGGGGTGGGGTGCAGGAGGCACCCTGCCTTTGTGAGTGGCCTCTCCGAGGGTCTTCCCTGGCCGGCTGCCTGGGGTGGGGAGCCTGGAGCCCCAGGAACCTGGGAGGTAAGGGGCTGTGTTCCAGCTCTGTGTCTATTTCAGCCTGTGTAAAAATGAGCTGTTCCTTTTAAAAATCCCCAATCTTGCCCTTTCTGGGATCTGTGGGATTTCTGCAGCTTGGGTGGAGGGTGAGGAAGCGGTTTTTTAACACCAAGCAACTCACGGAGGCAAAATCGCCGTGAGCCGCCGGGCCACGTCGCCCGCCTTTCATAGCGGTGTTTTACCTTCGACAAAAGCTCCGGGCTCTCTCTCATGCCTCGCTTTCTTCTTCCTGGATCCCAGTTGTCAAGCCTTCAAGAAAATGCACTTCAGTCCTTTGTCACTGAGTGTAATTTGATAAACTGAGCAGAAACACACTGCTCTCCCCATCCTTTCAAAAACTGTTACTGCCAGAGAAAGGGGATGAGGGAAAGGGATCCGAGGTCTCTGAAGAGCCGTTTAAGCACGGGCGCACGCACACTGGCGCACACACACACCAGGACGTGGGCCGGCCTGCGGTGGGAGGCCGCTGGAGCCGGGATTCCTGGGCGTGGGGGCCTAGCCCTGGGGGCCCGAGGCGGATGCCCTCCGGGCTCCTAGCGACTCCCTTAGCCACAGGCCCTTGTTGCAGCCGCCCAGTGGGCGGTGCCAGGGCAGGTTTCAGGCTATAAAGGGCTCTTGGCTCCCTGGGCCTGAGGGGACGCCATCACTGCCGCCGGGTCCCTGCCAGCCACAGCCTGCGTGGGACACTGCCGGTGTCCCATCGCCACCAGGCAGGGTTTCCGGCGGTGCTGATTCGGACATAGCCACCAGCTGCCTTCCTCGTACCCACTTGTCCTCCCATCGGCAAGTCCCTTTTTGGGTTGCTTCGGGCTGGGTTGGGTGTGGGGTGGAAGGAGAGGGACCGGCTAGAAGGGGGGCATTGCCACTGCTTTGAGAGTAAGTCAGGAGCTGGGGCTCCTGAGCTGAGGAGTGCCGGGCGCCTGGGCCACTATCGGCAGCAGCGTGGTTTTCCCAGGGGGCTGCAGAGGGGTGGCTGCTCGGCTGTCTCCTAGTGGGTCCTCTCTTTGAGGGACTGAGGTTGAGAGGCTCAGGTCATCTGGCCCTGCCAGGTACAGATGCCCGGACAGGGTTGTTGGCCATAAAACAAAACCAAAAACGTCTGCAGCTACCTGGGTGGGTGGTGGGCACAGTGTCCAAAGGGACAAAGAGGGGGAGGAGGAAACCTTGGAGAGGTGAAAACACAGTAGCTTCTTAAACTGCCGGCCGGCAGCTCCCAGGAGCTGGCTGGGCTGAGTGGGATTCTGGGCAGGCGGCCGTTTTGAAGGGGCCAGTAAATTCTCGAAATGGTCTCAGGGCCCCTGAAGCTGCAGGGGGAGGGGCAGGAGAGTTTAGCTCCTGCTTGCTCTACACAGGCAGGCTCCCGGGCCGGGTGGTGATTCCCAAGCCGAGCTGGGTTAGTGCGCAGCTGCAACCCCAACCGGCAACAAGCAGGCAGGACGGCAGGGGTCCCGGCGCCCCGCGGAACAGGCTGCGCATGGCCAGGGAGCGTCCCCTAACGTCCTTGACGATGCCCGTTCTGGAGGGAGGGCATGGCGCGGCAGAAGGGTGGGCATCGCGGCCTCCTGAGGAGCTTCTGGGGCCAAGGGGCCTTCGCAACGCCTCACGGGAGCAAGCAGTTTCTGCTTCGCTCTGGAGACGCGTCTAGGCACGACCTGCGCGCAGCCGGGGCCCTCTCTGCCACAGCTCCGCGGGAGGTCGCTTTCCCCTGGGCCTGGTGACATCACAAGCTAGAGGTCCCCCCCACCACAAGAGGTCTCAGCACGGAGCAGGACCAGCTGGAGGCCCCAGGGCAGATGAGGAGGCACCCCCGATGGGGCTCTTGCGCTCCCTGCCCCATAGCCCAGCCGGCAGAGGCCCAAGACCCTGCGCAAAGTCCACTGGCCCCGCCCACTGGGCTCTCCTTACATGCCAGCCAGGGGGGTCATCCCTTTTTATCCTGGGCTTCCCCATGCTCTTTGTGTGTGTCTCTGGGCGGAAGTACCAGAGGTGGTTTCAGAGAAAGCAAAGTAAATAGGTATCAGGAGAAAAAATTCAAAGCCAAAGTCAAAGCCATTGAGGCTGTGAAGTCGACAACTCCCTCTGTTGCTTGCTTTGGTTGTCAGAAACAGAGGCAAGAAACAAAGGGGTTGCAGCCCAGCCGCGTGGGATGGGGTCTCGTGGGTGGGGCGGCTCAGTGGGGACCCTGTGCTGGTTTGGTGGAAGAGGTGACTGGATTGGAACATACAGTGGGGGAGCAGAAGGGGAGCGGTGGGCCCCCACCTTCTCATCCGAAGAGGAATATGCACATCTAATATTTAAAGTCCTCTTCTTTCCCCGAGCTGTTCTGGGGTGAGCTGTTCTGGGGGTGAAATAAACTGATAGCTGTGGAGGAGATTTGTTGGCTAACAGCACTGCTCATGTGTAAGGGACTTGGAAGGTAGAGTGTCCTCATTCCTGTGGGCACAGAAAGGCTAGGACAGCTGGCACCCCTGGCCAGCTGTGTGCCCTGGGCAGGAGCAAGGATCAGGCTGACCTGCCCGCGTGCATGGGAGGCTTCTGAGCACCGGAAGGGGGCAGAGGCTGCACCTTGCTCATTGTCTGAGGTTTGTCCTCCACATTGTCCCAGCACCTCCTGCCAGCATACCACATGTGTCGGGGCAGAGCTCACCTTGCTCCAGCGCCCTCTGGTTGACTTCAAAGTCCAGGAAGGCTATGGGGACATGGAGGCAAACCGCAAACCAAGGCTTCTTAGCAACACCGGCCACAGCTGAAGCCCTGGGGTGTGCCCCTGGAAAAGGGGTGTGTGTGTGTGGGGGTGTCCAGGAGTTCCCTTGATATCATCCACACCAGCCTGGAGAGAGACACGCTCAATGGCAGATCATTGTCAAAGCAGAATGAGAACGATATTCTGGCCTAGAGCACACGCCTGTTCCCGGAGCCTTGGGGGTTGAGCTCTGCCTAGCTTTGGGGCCAGCTTACAAAGGTGGAGTTGAGTAATGCGAGGCAGCACTGGGGTTCAGTCTGGGCTCCAGGATCTGTGGTCAGCATTAGGGATCAGTCTGCCTTGGGGTCTGCCTCAGGTGCAGGCTATGCGTCTGACTGAGGTCTGCCTCAGGGCTCGGTCTGGGGCAGGACAGACCTCCCTTTCTGCCTGGCCCTGCCCAGCACTGCCTGCTCTGCAGGGCACCTCAAGGAAGGCTGATAGAATCGCAATCCCACAGCTTTCCTCTTCTCCTCTTCCTAAGTACTGAGCAGAGATGGTTCCAATTAGGCAATGCAGCAGTGGGACCCTGCTGTCCCGGCGGACCTTGTCTAGGACCCCACCTGGCAGCTGGGCAACAGGAAGGACTTGGAATCTCTTCACCCACCCCCCTCTGGACACCTGAGCAGGAGGAGAGGCGAGACACTGAGAACACAGTGCACAAAAGCCCCAAGGGGGAATAAGGGAGAGGAGTAGGGACCGGGAGGGGGGAGAAGGCGGAGTTCAGGGGTGCTCCTGGAGCAGTGACGCCTGCAGGCTGGGTGGGGGGTGCCTGCTGTGGATGCTTGGGTGGGAGGCAGGGGTTGTGCTGTGTGTGTGCCTGGGTGACTGTGCAGAGGAGGTGCCCCTACTGCATGTCTGTGAGGTATATGCATCCATTCTTTCAGGGCCAGCTCTCACAGGTGGCTTCTGCCCCCGCGGTCAAGCCCCTGTTACCACTCCTGCTGCGTGGGTGTCAGGCTGGATTCTCAGGGCTCTTCAGTAACTCCCCCTGTCCCCAGCTTCACCCTCAGCTGGGGAGTGGGGTGGTGCTGGTCCCACCACTCCGGGGGGAGAGATGCCCAGTCCAGATTTGATTTGTGGTGAAATCCCTGGGGGAGGGTGCCCTCGCTCTCTGTTTCTGGAATTCTGATGCGGACTTCGTAAGCGACCGGCTTGGGGTAGAAGAGTGAGGGCCCCGAGACGGGAGCCCACAGGCAGGCCCTTGGAGCCATCTCTCAGGAGGAAAGGTGCCTGGGGAAGGGGGAGTGGGAATCGCGTTCCCTGAATCTGTAGTGCTCTGTCTGTCCACCAGGTGGGGTTCCAGGGCAGAGAGTGAGAGGCGAAAGGACCCAGCGCTCGGAGGGAGCCCAGCGTGGAGAGGTCCGCTGGCCGCAGCAACCTCGGAAGCGCTCACACAGGGAGGGACAACACTTAGGCGCGCATGCTGGCCACTCGGGCACCTTGTCTTCCAGCTACTTTTAACGCAGAACTCGTCTTGGACGCAGGCGAGGCGCTTCCAGGGGAGTCTGGCTTCCTTTGCGTGCACACACGCACACGCACGCACACACACACACCACCCTAAACCAAAGCCGGGTTAGCAAGTCCTGTTTCGGGAGTGTGAGAGTGAACGACAGAGACCGGGGGGATGGAGAAAACGGGACGCGACGCGCGGAGACCAGGAGCCAGAGTCTGGCTCGGCAGATGTCGGCGTTGGTGCGCCTGGCTTTGCGGCATCACAGGCTCGCAGGAGGAGAGCCCAGATGACAGACAGATGCACCGGCGCACAGACACACACGGCTCACAAACCTGCAGACGCCCCACCTCGCTCCCCAGACGTCGGGCCGCTGCAGGACACACGCGCGCGCACACGCAGGTGCGGCCCCGGGCCACACGCACACCTCGCACTGGCACGCGCTCTGTGTCCTCTGCGGCCGGCTCCGGGAAGGTGGCCGCGCTCACCGGCTGGTTTATTTACTCATTTGTATCAATGAACGTTTGTGCCCGACTTCTCCCGCCTCCGGGTGCCCGGGCCGACGCATTTGTTCCCAGCGCCGGACGCTAACCCGGACCAGCATCGGGGCTCCTCCGACGCTGCGGGCGGCCGGCGGGGATTGCAGCGTGGGGAGGGGGCCTGTCTCGATGTGTCAGGGAGGGGCTGCGGCGCTGGCAACCCCGGGACGCGGACGGGGACGGGGAACCTCGGGGTCCTGGAGGGTAAGCGCCCCAAATGAGGGAGATGGCACTTGGTATTTGAGGTTTGGGGATGTAGATAGAAGATGAGGGACTAGGAGAGGTGGGAAGGAGAGGGGCAAAGGAGCAGTCCCAGGAGGTGGGAGCCGGAGGGTCCCGTGCGATGGGAGCTCGAGGCCCCAGGCGCAGGTTCAGGGGTGCTGGGCGCACCCCCACCCTCCCTCAGTCGAGAGGGTGGTCTGGCCAGGTCCAGCTCTGCCGCGGCTATGGCCCACGGGAGATTGCCCGGAGCGAGCGCAGGAGGTCGGGGACCCCAGAGCGAGCAAAAGAGAGAGGGGAGTAGCCCGGCAGCCAAGCGGGCACCCCGCGAGTGCGCACCGCGTGTGCGCGCGTGTGTCTCATCTCGTCCGTCTGTAGGTGCCGGGCTCCGCGAGACGCCGGCGAGAAGAAGAGGAGGCGAGAGGTGAACTGAGTTTGATCCTGCGGCGGCCACAAGTGGGTCCCGGGCGGCGGCGGCGGCGGCGGCGGGCGGCGGCGGCGGCGGGCGGGGCGGGGCGGGGGGCGGCCGCGCTCACACGCTCCGGCCGCGGGCCCGGCCTCTCACCACGCCTCCCGCTTTGTGCGCGCCCACGGCGCAGCCTCCCGCCTCTATATAAACACACGCATCGCCTCGCATTGACTTGAATTCACATTGAGAGACGCTTTTAAAACCACCAGCCCTGAAATCCTGCCTCCTGCTTCCCCCTCTCTCATTCCTCTTGCCTGCCTTTCTTTCCCCCCCTTTCTTCTCCCAGCAGCAACTCCAGAGCCGAGAGACCGCGTCCCGGGACGGACTGCCTTTTAATTGATACAATAGCCCAGCTCGGGTTTTCCGCCTCCTCCCCCCAACCCCACCCCGCCTCACCCCTCCCGCCCGCCGCCGCCACCGCCGCCGCCGCCGCCGCCGCTGCCTCCCCAGCGCCCGCCCGGGGCTCTGTCGCCGGCTGCGTCCCGTCCCGGCCGCGGCCCGCCGGCTCCGCACCCGCGCTCGGGCCGCGCCGCGCCTCGCCGCGCCCGCCTCGCCGCGCTGCCCGCCTTGCCCGCCTCGGGGTTCCGCGGCGGCTTCGGGGCTCGGGCGCGCCTCCCCGGGCAGCCCAGGGACGCTGGCCTCGGGCCTCTCCACTCGCCTCAGCTGGGGAGCCTTCTCCCTCGCCCCCAAAGTTTCTGGGTTCGTTGGAATTTTTGCATTCAGAATTTTTGCCCCCAACCTAGGAACTTGGGGGGACTACTTTTGACAAATCGATTGCACTTTCTCTCCCCTAGCTCTCTGTCCCCTTTCTTTTTTCTTTTTTCTTTTTTCTTTTTCCCCCCGAGTAGGGGAAGGGGCTCACGAAAGAGAGAGAGAGAGGGAGAGAGGGAGAGAGAGGCTCTTGCTGGCCAAAGTTTTGCAAAGTTTTCCGAGTGTGATGGTTACCGGGAGAGCAAGTCCACTAGCTTGATTCCAGGCTTCATCCCACCACCCCTAGAGCAGCCCCTAACCCGCCATAAAGGAACAAACAAACAAACAAACAAACAAAGTTACACCTCGAGTCGCCTCGTGTCTCCTCTCTTTCTTCTTCTAGGCAATTCGCACCCCACCCCCTCTCTCCGCATCCCTCGCAGCCTCCACTCCCCTTCCCTCCGACCCTTCCTTCTCTGTTGCGGCTGGAGGTGCCAGGACCCTCGGCCACAGCCTCCCCTCCCCCGCCGCTCGGGTCCGGCCCTCCCCTCCCCCGCCGCGGCCGGCACAGCCAATCCCCCGAGCGGCCGCCAACATGCTCTTTGAGGGCTTGGAGCTGGTGTCGGCGCTGGCCACCCTCGCCGCGTGCCTGGTGTCCGTGACGCTGCTGCTGGCCGTGTCGCAGCAGCTGTGGCAGCTGCGCTGGGCTGCCACCCGCGACAAGAGCTGCAAGCTGCCCATCCCCAAGGGCTCCATGGGCTTCCCGCTCATCGGAGAGACCGGCCACTGGCTGCTACAGGTAAGGGCGCGCTCGACCTGCTGCTCCCCGGGGTCCGCACGCTGCGAGCGCGGGGCTGTCCGAGGCGCGGGCCGGGAGCGCCGGGAGCCTCGAGGCACGGGTCCCTGCCCCGCCCCTTCCCTGCCCGCAGCCCGCGCCGCCCGGGCTTCTCCTGCCCGCCGGAGGCGAGGTCCCGAGACTGGCGCTGGCTCCGTGGGCTGTTCGGAGGTGTTTCCGGACCCGAGAGGGCTCCCACGGCTGACCCGGTGGTGGCGTGTGGAGAGCCCCGGGGGGCTCACCGCACGGCGCGAGTCCGAGGGGGCGCCGGCTTCCGAGCGGCTTTCGCCTCCCCTTCGCGCACTCCAGGCTCAGTAGCCAGAGGCTTCCTGGGCTTCGACGGGGTCGCGGAGCCTCAGAGCGGGTGGCGAGAGGAAGGGGCAGCCGTGGTGCAGTGAATTGTCCCTTTAAGGCCCGGGGTGTGTTCGCGCCATGCAGTCGGCTGCACCAGGTACAGCTGCCCTGGCTCGCGGCGCGCGCAAACGTGTGTGTGTGTGTGTGTGTTTGTGGTGGGAGAGGAAGAAGGCAACCCAAGGAAAATGAGAAGCCAGAGACCCGAGGGCTCTCGGCTTTCGGGGAAAAGGGTCTATTTACCTACTGGGTGGGGAGAGTTTACAGGAGAGAGAAACTTGGGAGAGGCGTGTGTGAAATCCATAGAAAGAGAGAGCGCGCGTGTTTGCCGTTGGACGCTGCGCAACCCTGCTCCGCTGGTGATAATGGGGGTGGGGCGCGTTGGGGACAAGACCCAGGTAGGTAATGGAGAGATTAACCTGGAGTTAACCTCGTCAAATGCTAGACAATCGGTTGTGCAATTTGATACACACCAGGCTTTTTTTGGGGGGGGCGGGTGTGAGGGGAGGTGGGGGCGCCCCTGGGGTAACAGTGAGAGGTGTGGGTGTGTGTGCGTGCGCGCGCCCGGGCGCTCCTGAGTTTGTGTGTTTGGTGGTGCGTGCTGATGGGGGTGAGCAGGAACTTGGATGACCTGACACCGGCGACTCCTGCACGGAGAGGTGAAGCGAAAGGTGAGCGCGGGAGCTTGAGGGTTCGGTGGTGCGAAAGCTTGGCTTGAGATTAACAGACGCGTGCAATTCGCGCGCGCGCGCACACGGCCCCTGACCGCCCCGGGCCGAGTGACAGCAGAGGAGGGGCTCGCAGGGGGGCGCGCCGTTCCCCTGCCAGGTGGTCTTCGCAGGTCCCAGAGTCCATCCACGTCTTTCTGGGGTGGTTCACGGAATGGCGTGGATTCATTTCATCAAATCAGGCGACCACCCTCCCCACCCACCCCCGACAAAGAAAGTCCCCAAAGCCTCTCCCTTCCTCCACACTTCAAGGGTTAAACTGCGGCGGTGGTCTAGGTTTTTGGCCGAGAACTTAGAAAATAAAATAACTCACACGGGCCGCAGCTCCCCCCTCGTTAGAGCCAATCTGCGGAATCCGCGGTCTGTCACCACCCGCCCCCCCACCCCGTTCCCTGACCTTCCTCTGCCCTTCGTGTCCCCCTGACGTTTTCTCAGAATCCCGCAAGGGGCCCCGAGGGGCCGCGTCCAGCTCCTGCCGAAGTCGGGGAGGTGGAAACCTGCGCCTCCCATCCGTGCGCCCCGGGCCTCAGATTCCGCTGGGGGGGTCGGGGTGCGGGGGGAGAACAGGGGTGCGTGCGCAGGGGCGCGGAAGGGGTTAACGCGAGCCCTCTAAAGCCCGGCGTTATTTTTTCGGAGTCATTTATCAGATTTTACGGGGGGACCGCCGAGGGCTCTCCGTTTCCACCGAGCGCCATCTAAACAGAGCCCAGGGCTAAAAATACAACATTTTTGTATAAATTGGACTCGCGGCCCGAGCGGCCGCCCCTATGAAAGTCCTCTTTGTGAAGACCGTGGAAACGGCGGACAAATAACTCTTTATTAATGCCACAAAAAACGCACTTTAATTATAGTTAGGCAGATCAGAGGCGGGGGGGGGGGTGGGGGCGAGGCGGCGGCGACCTCGGAAAATTCACAACCCAACTTTTGTGTCGAAAGAAAAGAAAAACAGAGGGAAAGAAGGAGAGGAGAGACGGAGGCAGACGGAGCGAGGGAGCCGGGCACGGCGCGCGGAGGGAGGGAACCCCGCTCCCCGCCTGGGTCGCACCCCACCTCCGCTTCTACTTTTCTTAAAGGCATAGACACCTCCAGCCCGCGGGAGAGCCGACGTCCCCGCAGCCCGGCCCCTTCTTGGCAGCGCGGGAGCTCCCGGCTCGCTCCCTGTCGCGCGCCTGGGGCCGGAGGAGCATGTGGAAAAGCGATTAGGGACCGGGTTCTGCAGAGTCACTTTTCGGCCGCGCCGGGGTGTGCACACTTCTAGCAGGAGAACAGCTTTCCGTGGAAGAAAGGAAGGAGAGGAGGGGGACCGAGCAAGAGAAGGGGGCGGGGCAGAGCTGTGTGCTCGCGGCTGCCTGACCCGGTAGGTGACAGCCTGAGGCCGTCTGTGTGCCCGGGCACAGGTGGTGCCCTCCCGAGCTCGGCCGGAGCTGCCCCGGCAGGAGAAGGGTTAACACGGGGTGGGGTGGCTAGTGCCGACGTCAAAGGTGAGCTAGACGCCCCTGCCCCCGCCCCTCCGTGGTCCCCTCGGTTTCCGGCACCCGCGCGGGGCCGGCTCCGCAGGCTCTTCGGAGCGCTAGCCCGCGCCGGGGCCCCGCCGTCGCCGGCTCGCGCCGCAGCCACCGGGGATCCGGTTACCTGCGCGGGGCGCCCCGCCCGGTCCCGCCCCGCCCCGCGGGAAGCGCCTTCCGCCGCGCTCCGGTTCCAAACTCCTGGGCGGCGGCGGCGGCGGCGGCGAGAGTCCCGTCTTAGTTATTTCCAGGGCAAAACGCTTTAGAAAAGTCGCAGCTCTCGGCCCGTGACCCCGCCCTGCAGCGTGCTCGGAGGGCCGCCGCGTCTCCGCGCCGGCCACACCGGAGACCGGAGGGAACGCCAACCCCCATCTGTAGTGACTGCCTCCGGGCACGGACCGCTCACCGCTATAAATAATCCTTGGCCTGCGGCCACCCCGCGGGGTCTGCCAGCCCGTGGCCCGGAGCCTGGAAATATTTATTCCGAGGCTCCCGAGCGCGGGGTTGGGGGTGGGGGTCGGCGGCTCTAGCTGCAGGTCCAGCCGTCAGAGATACCTTTTCCCTCCCGAAAGTCATTACTAAAAACCGGTCTCCCGGGGGTGCTCCTGGGCCTCCTGCCTCCTTGCGTTATTTATTAGCCTCTGGGCCCTACTTCCCAGTTCTTGTGCACGCTATGAAAAATAAAACCTGCGTGTGTGTGTGTGTGTGTGTGTACGCGCGCGCGTGCGGTGGGGGAGGGCAGGTGACCAGTGCCGCGGGGTGGGGTCCGCCGCCCTTCCCCCGCCGGCTCTCCAGGCGCCCTGAGAGAGGTCTCCGGTGTGGCTCCCGCAGGGTTCCGGCTTCCAGTCTTCACGGAGAGAGAAGTATGGCAATGTGTTCAAGACGCACTTGCTGGGGCGCCCGCTGATCCGCGTGACCGGCGCGGAGAACGTGCGCAAGATCCTTATGGGCGAGCATCACCTCGTGAGCACCGAGTGGCCGCGCAGCACGCGCATGCTGCTGGGCCCCAACACGGTGGCCAACTCCATCGGCGACATCCACCGCAACAAGCGCAAGGTACGAGCCCTGACCCCTCCTTCGGTGCGCCTCGGGGTAAGAAGTGCGCGACGCCAGGGGGACGCCCTCCCCCGAATCGGCCTCCCACTTTTGCGTGCCACGCTAGAGGACCCCGCTGTTCCCTGTCTAGACGGCCTTGAGTTCGGATTCGAGGCCTGCAGAGCTTCTCCCCGCGCACCTCCTGCTGGCCAACTGCGCCTCCAGACTCAACGCGAGATGGGCAGTTTGGGGGTGTTTGGGGCAGAGCTGGAACGTGCGGGAACTAGGGTCCCCAACGCTAGCACTGAAAAAAATACGGGGGCGGGGCCGTTGGCCGGCACTCCTCTTTTTGCCACGTTTCCCCCAGGAACTCCGAGAATACAGACCGATACTTTAAAAAACCAAACCCGCATCTCCCCTGCCACACACCCCCGTGGGCAACCGTGGCACGACCTCGTCTGCGAGAGGTGTGGCGAGCCTTGCGCCCCTCCTCTCGCCGACCTAGACAGTGTGGGTAAGGGCGAGGGGTGGGAGAAGCGGAGGCGCCGGCTGGGGGATCAAAGCTCACCCACCGCCCCTTGAAGAGGAAGAGAAAGTGGGTGTTTATCCCGCGGATTTCCCGAGCGACTGGAAGCGGCGCGCAGGCGGCGAGCCGGCGCGCACGCAGCCGGCCTCCCCGCCCCCTCCCGGGGCGCGGCGCGGAGGCGCGGAGCGCGGGCGGCACGTGCTGTTTGAACTGCAGTAACCCGAAAGCTGAGCCGGCGGGCGGGGCTCCGGCTGCCAGAAAGGAGGCGGCCCGGCCTCCCCGACTCTGTGTTTTCCGTTGGGTCAGGGGACTCCTCCAGGTTGCAAACCTAAGGGAAAGGGTCTCCGGAGCCGCGGCGGGCGCGGGAGGGGGGCGACAGGGGCAGCCCTCTCCACCCGAAGCCTGGGTGTTCGGTGGTCTCAGGGGGCGTGGCGGGCTGTGCCGTCCGGCCACGCAGCCCATCCTACCCTGATAGTCTCAGAACTGCCTGGGCAAAGGGAACCCACGGATGGCCTCCCAGGAGTGCCCCATGAAGCCTGTATTCAGCCACCGGGAGGGCTCTGCAGGCCGCCATAGGGCAGCTTGGGAGAGAATGGGAGGAGGGGGCCCCAGGCCTAGGGATGAAGATTTTTCTCAAGTGCTGGGCGATGACTTCTAGCCCTCTGAGGCTTCACCCAAGGCCTGTGGCATGGAGCAGAGCCCCAGCGGAGACTCGGGAATCCGACGGCTGAGGTTGTGGCTGCTTCCTCATTGCACCTCCTTAGAGGCCTTGGGGAGAAAGGCGTTACTGTCCCTGGAGCACGGAGGGGACAGACACTGAGACTAGAGAGGTTGAGGAGACTTGAGCCAGGTGGCAACGCAAAGGCAGGGCAGAGCCTGCAACACCAGCTTTCCAGCCCCTTGCGAAGCCGGGTTTCTGGGCCGCCAAGTGCAGTGCAGTCCTGCCCTCCTGCCAGAAGCCAGAAGCCGGGGCAGCTACAGGGCTGCTAGGGGGAAGAAGCCTTGGCCAGGACCAGAATGCTGTGGGGCAGGGGCTTTGCGTGAGGCTGTTGCCTTGGGGTCCGCCCATCCGTAGCCTGACTTTGCCTCGGACCTCCAGGTTCCGGGTGAGGAGGGCCTGCCTGGGGTCTCTTGGGGGCAGCACTGATGAACAAGCCAGGAAGATGGGACTGGGGTGGGGGGTAGGGGGTGCTGAGGGCCATGGCTGAGGCCTCAGTGGGCTTCCTCTTTGGAGCAGCTGGCCCTTGTGGGTGGGGAACAGCCAGTTCCTCTGGGCAGGCTTGTGAACCAAAGCCAAATGCAGGTGCCCTCTCTTTGTGTGCAAGCTTGTTACGTGGCACATGTAGGGGTCCTATGGTAAGTGGGTGGTCAGCGGGCTCCAGAATCCTCTGCACTCTCTCTGATTGATGGCTGAGATGAACCCAACCCTACTGAGCAACCTGGAAGGTCTTGGGTTGGGTCCACAGAAGTGGGGGACTCATTCTGTGCCCTCAAAAGGTAGTCTCGTTAGAAGGATGAGAGATAGATTCACTGAGTATCCGTGTCGTCCTGGGGAAAAGGCCAGTCTCCCGCACCCAGTGCCTGGGGGACTCTGTGTGGCCGCGTGCCACTCTCACCGCCTTCGCCAGCCCATGCTGCTGTCAGGGACGTGGGGCAGGATATACACACAGGTGTGCCTGGGCCCCGCCGCCCCGGAGCTGGAAGCGTCACTGTTTCCATTGGGGCTGGTGGCCCACCCCTTCTCTGGGAGGTCTGACCAGATGTGCGAGGAAGGGGCTGCTCGCTGCCATCGCTATGCTCCAGGTGTTTGCCCTGGCTGCCCTGGTGGTCCAAGGCCAGTAGGGGGTAGGGTTGCCAGAAAGTCCAGAAAGATTGGCTCAGTCTAACAGTCGCTTCCGGAGGCCAGGCCGCTGGCCCTCTAATTGTGGCCTCGGCCTCCCTCCCTCCACCAGGGGCCTGGGTATTGTGGATAAGGGAGGGACCCCATCCCTCTCTTTGTGTGGAGAGGCTGGGGTGTTGTCCTAGAAGGGTGGATGGAGTCTGGGTGGGAGAGGGGGTCAAAGGGTTGTGAGAGACATGGAGACAGAGTTGGGGGTAGTTCTGGAAACTTTTGATACCCAGCCCCAAACAGAGGATTGAGTATTTCCTCTCTACAGGGGACCACGGAAGTGGTCTTGAGTTGCTCTTGGGGACCTCAGAGTGCATCTCAGCACAGGCACTTAGTCCTGGAGCCCCTGGACAGGCGAGACCTGGGAGTGGCTACCTTCTTTTCTTAAAGGAGACTTATTTATCTTATTTGAAAGGCAGAGAGAGAGAGATATTCTATCTGCTAGTTCACTCCCCAGATGGCCACAATGGCTGGGGCTAGGCCAGACCAAAGCCAGGAGCCAGGAGCTTCCTCTGGGTCTCCCACGTGGGTGCAGGGGCCCAAGGACCTGGGCCATTTTCCACTGCTTTTCTAGGCACATTAACAGGGAGCTGGATTGGAAGTGGAGCAGCCGGGACTTGAACGGGCACCCATATGGGATGCCGGCACTGCAGATGTCAGCTTAACCAGCTATTCCACAGTGCCAGCCCCACGAGTGGCCTTCTTGCACCTTCCAGCCTGACCTTTGTATATGGGGTCTTCTGAGCCTGAGGCTGAGTTGGGAGAACAGGTTTTGGGTTTACAATGGAGAAATCCCACCTGGTCACCTGTTGTCCCTGGCTTTTGTGCCCTATCCTGGTGTGAGGATGGAGATCAGGCTCACGGTCACCACACGCCTCTCAGAAACTCCAGGTGTCCTGGGCTATCTGTTGGGATGGAGAGGCAGGAGGGCAAAGCAGGAGGCCATACCGTTGCAGGATCCTGGGGGCAGACTGCCCACAGCAGGCTCTAGGAGGCCTTTGGACCGATGCACAGACTCTGACCACACGGTCATGTCCACCAGGCTCAGCTCAGGGCAGAAGCTTCCACCTGATGGGATGGAACAGCCAACTAGGCAGCCCTGCTACTGGGAGCTCTGCCCCAGTCCCCTGGCATCGCATAGAGCCTTTGTCCTGCCAGAAGCTGTTCATGCAAAAGTTACTGTAGCATCAGTGGGTGGGCAGCAGGAGCGGATCTCCCTGAAGGCCAGTGGGGGAGGAAGCCCATGGTCAGTCTCCAGGGCGCCTGGGGGTGGGCACCTCCCTCTGCAAGCCTTGTGCCAGGCAGCAGGCAGGTGGGCGGACAGGGCGTGGGAGGCCCCCTCTCCCTACTTCCCTCCTTTCTGTGTCCCCAGGGCGGGGAGGGGTCCAAGGCTGCCGTGCTGTCTTTGCTCACTCTCCCAGCCTTGGAAGACAAATACGACCTTGGCAGGGAGTAGGGAGGCTTGGCCAGGGTCTGCTCTGGCCCTGAGCTCCCTGTGCCAGCCGCTGTATCCATCCCAGGTTCCCCAGACCTGAAGGCGGGGGGTCCCAGGGGCCTGAGCAGCCAGAGCAGCCGGCCTCACCCTGTGAGTGAGCCCGGGGCATGGAGGAAGGTCCCCTTGGGGACTCTTAGATAGATTCAGAGCCCACCAGGGCTGGTAGACAGCAGCTCAGTGGGGCTTAGAGGGCTGGGAAGCAGTGGTGGAGTGTGGCCAGTCCTGTCCCCCACTGTCACCTTAGCCCTGTGGGCCTCAGCATTGAGGGAGGTTCTGTGGTGGCTGGAGGAGGACTGAGCAGGTGGGTACATCTTTCCAGATGCTCTGGCCCAGCAGGAATTTGCCAAGTGCTGCTCTCCCCTCCCCCACCATTGCTTTGGCTGTGTGTGTGTGTGTTGGGGGGCGAGTTGGGGGTCCGGGGAGCAGGACTGGAGGCGAGATGATTAGAGCTAGAGCCCCCAAGGGGGACAGGCGCTCTGTTCCCCTACCCGCTGGGGAGGGGCATGCACAGGTAGGGGCGGTGTGGCCCAGCCCCGCCCAGCCAGTGGGCCTCATGGGACACACTCAGGGTGAAGCCGAGGCCGGTGGAGACGCCAGGCAGCAGGGAAGATGACGTTCTCTCTTGCACCCCCACCCCCTTCCCTGAGCATAAAGTACACACCTTGGCGTCACTGCCCTGCGAGAACGGCCGCCGTGGCGGCTGCCTGCCCTCTGTTATTCTTTCCACTCCGCAGGCCGCGGCTCCGGTGGCTTGGCCGAGTGGCCTGCCCAGGCCCCCACCCCTCCTGGGCAGCGTTTCCATTCCTCCCAGTCTGAGTCACTGGCCCTGTAGAGGGTTCCCTCTCTGTCTCTTCCCACTCCCGCGGCTGCCCATTGGTTTGTGCGTCCATGCTCAGCCACAGCAGACAAGACAGAGGGTATCTGGCTCAGCACAGGGGGCCATGGCGATGCCAAGAGCTCCCCCTCCCAGGGGCACTGCATGAGAGGTGGCGGGGAGAGGGGGCTGGGGCAGAAGGTGTTGGTGGGGATAATTATGGGGAATTTGAACTCTGGCAAACCCACCCACCTGGCGATGCCCAGACCCTGTGGAATTGGCTCCTGTTCTGGAGGCCAAGAGAGAAATGGAGGTGAGGGCACCGAGCTGGGCTTTCAGGCTCCCTTCCCGAATGCTCAGGCCTCCTGCGAGCCTCTACCCTCCCCAGAATGGCACCAACCCTGGTGGGAAGTCTACACCTGCAGCTCCCGCTGCAGGGCCTTGCCTAGGCCTGGACTGCGTCCCAGTGACCTTTGTCCTGCATTCTTGGCTTGTTTTTGGGAATTCCGGGGGAAGCCCCAGAAGGCACCAAAGCAGCCTGGCTCCCTTGATGACTGTGGAGAGGGCGGTTGGCTCTGGGGGCTGGGAACCCTCTCTCCGCAGTGAGCCACTCCCCGGGCAGGGCACCTGCCCTCTGCCCGAGGCCTGACCCCAGCAGGCGGCCGCCTCAGACCCAGCCCGCCCAGACTCGGCCCAGGCCTCCCTCTGCCCTGGCCGGCACCTCCACCTCCGCCTGTCCTTTGCGGTGGGCGGTGGTTTCTGGGCTGCCCCGGCTTCGGGAAGTGCCCGCGCTGTTAACCCTGGGCACAGACCCAGGGACAAGGCCCTGGAGTCTTCCCAGCGCCTGGGAGGCCCTGATGCCTGTGGAACAGCTGGACGGGAGATGGGGGCATGGACTTTGTGACTTCTAAGCAAAGCCCTCCTCCTGGGTGGGGAGGGGGCTCGGAGGACAGTCAGGGGACTGCTGGGTGGAGAGGGCCCTCAGGGCGTCCCTGGGTCTGAGGAGGCAGCAGCCTGCTGGCTTTCCCTTGGCAGGTCAGAAGCTGGTTCACACCAGCCTGGGCCTGGCTGAGGTCTCCTTTCAAGGGACAGCAGGTGCAGGGGGCAGGAGGCTTCTGGGGTCCGTTGCAGTTGCTGGTCTTGCTCAGGGCCCCTTCCCACTTGGGAGTCAGCTGTGGATCCCCTTCCTTGGGGGTTGCGTCCCATCTTCCTCCTTCCTCCGCAGGTGGTGCCTGCCCTCCTGGGTCCCCACCGGCTGAAAAGGCGCGGTTCAGCAGGCCAGCACTAGAGGGCGCAGGGACTGTAACGTTGGGGCGGGCAGGGCTCCTCAGTGGGTCCGGTCAGGCCAGTCCTCAGGCTGTGGCGGGAGCCCCGAGCACTCCCTACCTTGGGAAGCTCTGACACGGCCCTTCCTGGGCTCCTGTAGCCGGCGTGGCGGCTGTGAGTGGGGGCCTGGTAGGAGTTCTCCAGGTGATTCAAGCGTGACGGAGCGCTGTGCTGCCCGGGGGTGGATAGGGTCTACTTGAGAGCAGGTGCCCAACACATTGAGGTGGACCCAAGGGAAGTCTACAGGTCGCCTAGGTCAGCATCACCATTTTACAGAGGAGGAAACTGAGGCCTGGGTGGGTAGTGACCTGGCCGCTGTCTCACAGTGTCGGTGGATGCCCTGTGGTTACAGCGCGGCCTTGAGGGGCTCGGCTGATCTTCCCCCCACCCCACCACATCTTCCAGCCCAGCTAGCTGGATCTTTGGCTACCCCTGATGGTCCTGGCCTCTGCACTGTCACCCTCTGTGTGCTCATCTTTGGGCCCAAGTCTCCTGGGGCCCTCCTACCCTTCGCTCTCTAGGAGAATGTCCCTGGCCAGCTCTGAGCCACTGTGCTCTCCTGTCCCCTCCTCCCGATGGAGGCCTGGCAGCCACAGAATTACCTTTCTGCCTTCCTGCCTCATTCCCTGCTTAGCTCCCAAGTGGTACTCTGTGCTGAGCAGGTCCCCGCGTGTTTTGTGTGGCTGGATTGGGGGTGGGGTGGCTCTCCCACTCCCCACAGGCCCTGGACCAGGGGCTGAAGCAGGAATTTGAACACCAGGATGCAAGGCTGAGGGAGACAGCACTGCCTTTATCCACAACCCTTTCCAGGGAGGTGGAGGTGGCCGCCGAAGTCCCTCTGTGGATGCCCTGGGACCCTAGAAACTGGTGACCCGCGCAGGCCTGTGCTGACCGAGGTCCCTCCCGCCATCCTTCTACCTTTCAGCCGGCCCTTTGTAGCTGGAGCAGCCCTCCCTGGCCTCCCTCCCTCCCGTGCTGTGTGCCCCGGGAATTTCGGAATGAAAGTGCTATTGTGAGTGCCTGGCTGGGCCACTGAAGGGCCAGCACTGTTATTTCTGCACACCAGCCCTCCCATTAGCCATGCAGGGCCCAGGCCAGGAAAATGTTCCCTTTTCCTCCTGGAGCTGACTGCAGGGGAAATTCTCACATTTACAGTTTGTGCGGTGGTGGTGTTTGGGGGGCAGGCGGGAAGGGCAGGCGCGTGTGTGTGGTTTGCGTCAGAGTGGGGTGGGGGGGCTTCTTCTGCAGGCCCCTCCCCCTCTGCCTTTCTGTTGGTGCTGGTGTAGGACACCCGCCTCCTGCTCTGGACTCCGGGGGTGGGGAGGCCCACAAGCTGTCAGTAAATAAACTAACATCCTCCCCTCTGCCACCCACCGTGGGCAGCAGCATGAGAAGCGTGTGCAGGGGCATCCGGGTGAGGAGAGGGGTCGGGGGGCGGTCGCCAAACCAATCAGAAGAGTGGATGGCAGGGGACGTGGACACAGGACTCCTTGCCTCCTTAAAGTGGTCCTGGAAGATGCAGAGAATTGAAAGGGTTTCTGTTTGTCTTGGTGATCTTTTGGGGAGGAAGCCCTTGGCCCCATCCTCCCCTCCACACACACCTGCAGACATTTACGTGACAAAGCTGTCCATGAGCTCCCTGGGATCTTCACCCAGTAGATGTTCTGCAGGGAGTGAGAACAGTTCAGGTTCTCAGGAAGTCCTGCATGCAGTCTAGCTCTGAGCTTCCTGCTTCTCCCTGTGCAGTTGGCCCCACATCCTCCCCGTGCCCTGCAGCGAGTGGGCAGCCTTTCTGCTTTAGCGCCGTTTTCCCCTTTGGGTGTCCCTGCAGCAGGGACAACAGCGCCTCCTGCAGACTTGGCAGGAGCTGCCCTGCCCCGTCCCCCAGGCTTAGCCATGGTGTGTAGCACACGTGCTTCTGGGGCTCAAAGAAGGGGTGACCGCTCTGGCTACCTGTTGGTTCCGTGCTGGGCCCAGCTTTGAACCCAGGTGCTTGTGGGTCTAATCGTGTTCTTCCCTGCCTCCTTGCTAAGACACAAGAAGTCAGGGCGGCGGGGTGGGGTTCAGAGTAGGGGCCCCCAGGAGGAATGTGTCTGGAGACCCGTGGGAGCTCAAGAGGAGCAGGTGCAGCCATGGGCTGTGTGCCTTGCCTGGGCAGAGCAAGGGGCCTTACTGGCTTAGGGACCTAAGCTGTGCTGACCCACCTGCCTCTCTGCCCCCCAGATCTTTTCCAAGATCTTCAGCCATGAGGCCCTGGAGAGCTACCTGCCCAAGATCCAGCTGGTGATCCAGGACACGCTGCGTGCCTGGAGCAGCCACCCCGAGGCCATCAACGTGTACCAGGAGGCGCAGAAGCTCACCTTCCGCATGGCCATCCGGGTGCTGCTTGGCTTCAGCATCCCTGAGGAGGACCTCGGCCACCTCTTCGAGGTCTACCAGCAGTTTGTAGAGAATGTCTTCTCCCTGCCTGTGGACCTGCCCTTCAGCGGCTACCGGCGGGTGAGCACCCAGGGCATCCGGACAGGGACAGACACTGGGCCCGGGGACAGAGGGCAGGCGTCGGCAGGAGCAGTCTGGGAGGGAGCTGACGGCCCCTTCCTCCTCGCAGGGCATTCAGGCTCGGCAGATCCTCCAGAAGGGGCTGGAAAAGGCGATCCGGGAGAAGCTGCAGTGCACCCAGGGCAAGGACTACTCGGACGCCCTGGACATCCTCATTGAGAGCAGCAAGGAGCACGGCAAGGAGATGACCATGCAGGAGCTGAAGGTGGGATGGGAGCTCCCCGTCCTGCGCTCGGGGCTTCCCCTGGGCTGGGCCAGGCGCCTGGCCGTCTCTGCCCGTTTCCGTCTTGCCCCGAGTGTGCTTTCGGCTCAGCAGTGGTAGCTGTCACTCCGCCTGGCCCCCGGGGCCTCAGCCAGAAGAGATGGAATTCTTGTCCCTGCTGTGCGGGTGCTTGCTTGCCAGCTTCAGCCTGGAGCCTCAGGCAGCTGGGACCATCTCACTTCCCTCCCTGGTGCCAGTAGCTCTGGGAGGCCAAGGAGCAGGGGAGAGGCTGGAGAGAGCTGAGCCCACCTGCGGCCCAGAGCAGGGCTTCCCGACCACCTGTTTGGGTGGACGTTCTGAGGACGGGTTTGTTAGCTCACCCCTGCCCGGGCTGTGCCCACTTGCCTGCTCGGTGCCCACGGTCCGTACTCCTCTCACTCTCTTCCCTGGGGGAGCCAGGAAGAGGCCAGAATGACTCCCTTTCAAAAGTGTTTACACTTGCAAGCGGCACCATGACAAGGAAAGGGGCCCAGGCCCTGTGTCTGCCTTTGTGAAACACAGGGCTTGAACCGAGGCGGCCTGCTGGGGGACCTTTCCGCAGGGTCCCGTGGCCCCAGTGTTCTATTCCCCAGCAGGGGTTGCCCCCCTCCACTGTCTCCCTGCAGCGTCCCCCACCCCGGGTCCTCATGGTGTGGTTGCCTGCACACCCTGGCTGGGAGTGGGAAGACCAGGCGCCAGACCCCAGAGGTGGCCCTGGGCACTGGGGATGCTGGCGGGCAGAATAGGACTGACCGCAGATTGCCCACGCGCCTCTCCCGTGTGCCCCTGCAGGACGGGACTCTGGAGCTGATCTTCGCGGCCTACGCCACCACAGCCAGCGCCAGCACCTCGCTCATCATGCAGCTGCTGAAGCACCCGGCCGTGCTGGAGAAGCTGCGGGAGGAGCTGCGGGCCCAGGGCATCCTGCACAGTGGCGGCTGCCCCTGCGAGGGCACCCTGCGCCTGGACACGCTGAGTGGCCTGCGCTACCTGGACTGCGTCATCAAGGAGGTCATGCGCCTGTTCACTCCCATCTCCGGCGGCTACCGCACCGTGCTGCAGACCTTCGAGCTCGACGTGAGGCCGGGCCCTGGGGAGCTGGGGGCTAGGGGGCACTCCTGGGGGGCGATGCCTCCCCCTCAGGTACCGCAGTCTGATGGGGGTGGGGGAGGGCAGTGGTTGTTTCCAGGGGGCTGTCGGTCTGATGGGACAGTCACGGCTCCAAACACAGAATCAGGCGGAGCCCACGCAGGTATCACATGTGACGTTGCATGTGGACATGAGAAATGCATGCCGCACGGGGAGACTGGGGAGGCCTCTGGGGGGCTGTGTGTCTGAAGACAGATGTAGGTCTTGCGCATGCAGGGTGGGGGGTCAGCTGGCCTCCTCTGCTCTCAACACCCCGCCTCCCGGCCCCTGTCTCACCCCAGGGTTTCCAGATCCCCAAAGGCTGGAGCGTCATGTACAGCATCCGCGATACCCACGACACGGCACCTGTGTTCAAAGACGTCACCGTGTTCGACCCCGACCGCTTCAGCCAGGCCCGGAGCGAAGACAAGGACGGCCGCTTCCACTACCTGCCGTTCGGCGGCGGCGTCCGGACCTGCCTGGGCAAGCACCTGGCCAAGCTGTTCCTGAAGGTGCTGGCCGTGGAGCTGGCCAGCACCAGCCGCTTTGAGCTGGCCACCCGGACCTTCCCCCGCATCACCCTGGTGCCCGTCCTGCACCCTGTGGACGGCCTCAGCGTCAAGTTCTTTGGCCTGGACTCCAACCAGAACAAAATCCTGCCCGAGACGGAGGCCATGCTGAGCGCCACCGTCTAGCTGCGCCCCTGCCCAGCACTGGGGCTGGGGTGAGGGGAGGTCAAAACCTGTGTGGGGGAGGGGCTCCGCTTCTCTCCAGTGTCTCCCCACTTCCCACCGGCTTAGCTCCTGAGAGGGCCGGCCAGGCCAGCTCCTGCATGCCTGTGACAGTGTTCCATGTGTCGGCTCATGCTGCAGTCTGTGCTTGTGACCTTCTGAACCGGCCCCTTCCCTCCCGTTCTCTTCTAGCTGGAAGGCGGGGAAGGGGCTGGGGCACCCCATCCTGCCTCAGCGGCCAGCACCCAGGGTTAGCGAAGGCGTCCGCCCCTCCTGGAGAGGCCCCCCTGCCAGCGTGGACATTTGCCGTTACCTGTTGCTGCTACTCTTCCCTCCGCTGACCCTGGGCACGGGAGCCCTGGGCCCTGCCCCCCAGCATCCTCCCTGGTGGCCCTGGGCAGGTGCACTGACAGCCCCACTTCCCACAGGCAGGATCCCACTGCACAGCAGGGGCCCTTGGCTCATGGGCTGTCTTCCCTTCCTCACCCCGCCCCGGCATGGTATTTATTCACTGATAGAGCTTGGGAGTGAATATCCTCTCTGCCCCTTGACCCCGACCCAGCTGTCCCCAGCAAGACTTCCCATATTGACGAGAAAGGGGCCCTGGTCCAGCTCCACCTGGCTCCACACCTTCTATGGGTTTAACCTCAGAGCCTGGCTGAAACCCAGCACCTCAGCCCGATGTCCCTGCTGGAGACAGGAAAGTGACCCCCTGGCGTCCCCCTTCCCGCTCGTCCTGGCACCACCCGGATCACGTGGGTTCGGAGGCGGCCAGGATTTCCTGCGTGGCACTACCCACCCCAGTGCCCCTCACCCTGCTAGTGCGTACAGGGAAGGATACGGGTTCGTTCTTCCTCTGCCTTCCCTCCCTTAACCATCCCCCCTGCCTGTAGCCCGTGGCAAGGTGTCCCGTGGGTCCCGCTGCCTCTGTGCCGCTGTGTGCTGTGGGGCGAGATGAAAGCCAGGGGACGTGATGGCGAGGGCGTCCTCGCAGGGGAGGCAGGGCACGTGGGACTTGTGGGAAGCCGTGTGGGACCCAGAGGGTGCTGGCGTGTGTTCGCCCCCTGGGGGCGGCTGGCGGGGTGGGGGGGCTTCTGTGAGTTTCGAAGCAATTTTGCCCGTTTTTCGGGTTTTCCTTGGCTTTGCGTGTTTACTGGTTTTTGGTGTGATAAAAGCAATGGGTCTTGATAAGAAAGTGCAAAGGGAGGAGAATGAGCCCCTGACAGTGGCTGGGGGCAGCTCTGGGGCCCCGCCCCGTGTCCGGTGGGTAGAGCCACTGCCGGGCACCCCCCACACCTGTGCCCCGCGGGCGACTGGGCAGGCATGGGGGCCACCCCACACATGGCCCCATCACCCTCCATTCGCCCAGGTTTCATTTGTTTCCTGCTCTTTGACCACTGCAGAAACTGTGCAGAACAGACATTGTTGCAAAAGCAGTTCCAAATTTTCAAAAGCCATCAATTCAATCAATCTTACCCCGTTTCTGAAAATCGAACAGGCCAAATCGTGTAAAGATTCACCAACACTTGTAAAATAGCTGCATGGGGCACCAGAAGCTGCCACAAGAGAAAGCCCAGCTTCTGGAAGGTTCATTCCACTTGCCCCGGACAAATCGTTGAAGCGGCCCACTGGGTCTGGCCCTGGTGAGGTCAGGGGGCTCAGGGAGGCCCCCCATGGCCCTCAAGGGACAGCCAGGCTGGAAGAGGGCCGAGAAGGCAAAGCTGGGGGGGATCCACGTGAGGGAGGAAGGGAGGATGGTTTGCCCGGCTGGCTCTCAAAGGCAGCAAGGAGAGGACCCGCCAAAGCTCTGGTGTGGCCGCGGCTGGCAGGTGGAGTCCTGGCTGCGACTCCTCCCTCTCGCCCTGGGGCTCCGTGGTGGGGTGTTCGTGTCCGTGTGTCTCTGCGTGTGTGTTCTATAGACGTAGCATTAGATGGGTGATGTTTTCTCACTTACCATTCCTAACTATTGTAACTTGACGTTAAAAAGACAAAACCCCACACAACTCTTCCTGCCATGGGCTTACAGATTAAAAAGCACTTTCGATGTCGGGCGCTGGCGTTTGTGTCCTGGCCACCACCACCCCCCCACCCCGCCCCAGCCCAGATCGCTATAATGTTATTTTATACACAAAACTTTTTTTCATAAATGTTATAATTTTGTGTCTGTCTTTATAAACTATTATAAGTACTATTTTTGTTATAATTCAAAATAGATATTTAGTATAAAGTTTTTGCTGTTAAATATTTGTTATTTAGTAAAATATGAATTTTTTCTCTATTGTAAACGTGGTTCAAAATATTAATATGTTTTTATCACAGTTGTTTTAATATTGAAAAAGCACTTGTGTGTTTTGTTTTGATATGAGACTGGTGCCGTGTGAGTGTTTCGCTGTCATGTGGTTTTAGTCTGCATATAATATTCCATGTTGCATATTAAAAAAAATGAATGTTGTGCATTTCGTGATTTTGGAAATACTCAGTGTGGCTCTTTTATAGGCTTCCATAATAAACCGTGGGGACTCAGCCTCGTCTTGTCTGCCTCTCTGGTCTCTGCCTTCTCTGCCTAGCTGAAGGGGCCCCCCAGCCCGTCAGGGAGTCCTCCCCCAAAGTGCCTGCCTGGGAGGCCAGCCCGACGGTGTGAAAGCACAGAGACGCCATGGCAGAGTCCTGGCTGGCCGGGCGGCTCCCCCTGGCCTGGCGGTGCCTGGCTGTGCGCACAGCCCACAGCCACGGGGAGCAGGATTTAGCTTACCTGACTTCCGGCCTCGCGAGGCCCCACGCCAGCACTTCTCAAACCTGACTCATGCCCATAGCCGGACCGGATCCAATTGATTCCGTGATCTAATAGGTTTGGGAAATGGTTAGACAGGTTCAGGCAGGTTCCTGTGCTGTAGGACCTCTCAGAGCCTTGAGCCCCAGGATCTGCAGTCTGGGGCACATGCAGTGTGGGGGGCGCAGGCCACAGCGTTCTCCAAGGCTGATGCCTTGTCCTCCACCACCAACAATTGCACCATGTGCACAACCTGCCTGTCACAGGGCCCAGGTGGGGGCCTGCGAGGAGCGCAACTGGTGTCCACAGCTGCGCTGCCACCTAGGCCTGCAGGTGTGTGTGCGTGGTTGGGGGGTGTGCAACAAGTGGCAGAGCCTTGGCCCCTCAGACTGTACACTGGGAACCCAGGCTACAGTGTCAGTGAGCTGGTGCCTGCCTTGCGGCCTGGGGAGGAAGAAAATCCCATGCCCCCAGCTAGCCTTTTCTGTTGTAACTGCACCGTTTCTTTTCAATACAGTCAGGCCCAGCCCGGCCTCCGAGCACCCTGGCCCAGGCACCCAACCTGGACACAGGGCCTGGCCCTGTGGGGGTCATGGATCCAGGCCACCAGACAGCTGACGATGCCTCCTGGCAGGATGTGTCGCCTGCTCCTCTGCTTTGTGCCTCTTTCTGCTTCCCCCGACCCCAGAACTCTTGAGCCTTAACCTTGACCCTTCACCCTCCCCAGGGTCAGGGCAGCGCAGGGGGGATTGCCCTAAAATAAAGCAGAGTCTCAGAATGGCAGGATTTCCCCAAGGCCACACGGAAGCCTATGGCAGTACCGGTGACCTGCCCCTGCCCACCCCACACTTGTCCCTCTGTGTGGCTCCCTCCCTCAGAGGGGCCTCAGCTCCCACTGGCAAACAGTTCAGGCAAGGTAGTGGCTTTTCAGAGTATGAATTCCATCTCTCCAGGTGGCAGCACGGTTGAAGGAAGTGTGGTCCCAGGCTGCCCTGGGCTGACCACCCAGTCCTGGAGCCAGTGGGCAGGCCCAGAGGGGCACAGAGCTGGCCCCGACGTCACCAGTCTGGCCCTGTGTCTCCCCCATGGGTCCGGCCGGTTGGTGACGTCTGACTGCCTGGCTGCCCCTGGGATCCCCTGCCCTGGAAGGCGAACACAGGCCACTGTGACGAGCAAAAACACGGCCACTGTTTGTCCAGGGCCCGGGGCGCCAGCTTGGAGGGAACTCGGAGACCGCACATTCTACCACCTCCCAGAACTTTTCCAAAACAGCCTGGCCTTGGCTGGGCCTGGCTGCCTAGGGTGGCAGGAGACTGGGAGCCAGGGACAAGGCAGGCACAAGCAGGGCCTTGGGGCCCGTAGGGTGAGGCGACCTGGGGAGAACAGACACAGCGCTCTGTTTGAAGTGCCTTGGAGGGGAGAGAGGGGGAAGCTGGAGTGAGGAGGTGAAAAGAAGAGAGGGGGAAGGAGAGAGCGAGGAGAGAGAACAAGAACGTGTGTGTGGCCTCCCAGGGCACCCCCACTCCAGCCCCTTCTGCCTCTCAAGAGGTCCCCGTTCCTTGCTGCCAAGCCCTGGTTCTGACTCTGGCCCTCGCCAGTTCATCCTCCATCCCACACAGCGCAGCACACGGTACACGGCAGCCCAGAAAGACTGCTGGGAGTGGGCGGCCTTGGGGCTGTTTGAGGAAAAGTGGGCATTCCTTGGTTGGCAGCAGCTGTGTGGCCAGGCCGCCAGCCCACCTGTGGGTATCGAGCCCCTGGGAGGGACTGTGGATGACCTGGGAGGCAGCTATGTCCGAGCAGTGTTCACACTTTCAGCTATGTCCCCTCCTTCCTGGCTGCTCTGCACCCACCTTGCAGGGTGCACAGGTGATATTTTGATTTGTCCTTCCTCCCTGCAGCTCTCCCACTTGGGCCCAGATTCCTTTGGAGTCATTGCTATGTAGAACACCTGTCAAGTTATGGAAAACACCTGCCCTCTAGAAGCAAGCCTCCAAGGCCTCACTCTGGGCAGACGCCCTGTAACAACTCCCTGCAAGGACTCTGATGGGCCCAATTTGAGTCACGTGCCCACCTGTGGCCAGGATGGCTTCCTCTGATTGGTTGACTGAAGCAGGAGGTGGTGTGTGACTGACAACCCAAGGTAGAGACGGGAAGGCAGTGTAGGCCAGGAGGGTGGAACTGAAAGTTCCACCTAGCTTACTCCGCAGCACAGCTAGGGTGGGAAGGTCTGAGCCAGCAGTGCAGGAGGGAGGGTGGACAACGAATGACCTTTCAGGAGTGGAGAAGCCCGGATGGATGCCCCTGCCCCTTCACGTGAGTTGTTGCATCACAATGCAATCAACTCCCTTCTCCAGCAAAACAAAGCCTGCCATGGTCCCAAGGGCTCTGTGTGACTGTGACTGTGTGTGTGTGTATATACTTTTTATTTTGAAATAGAGATTTGCAGGAAGTTGCAAAGATAGGACAAGAGAAGTCCCAGGGCCAGTGCTGTGGTATAATGTGTAAAGTCCCCGCCTGTGAAGCCAGCATCCCATAAGTGCACCTGTTCAAGATCCGGCTGCTCCACTTCCAATCCAGTTCCCTCCTAATGGCCTGGGGAAAACACAGAAGATGGCCCAAGTTCTTGGGTCCCTGGCACCCACCTGGGAGACCTGTATGAAGCCCCTGGCTCCTGGCAGTGAACCATTGGGTGGAAGATCTCACTCTTTTTGTAACTCTGAATTTCAATTAAATGAACAGTTTAAAAAAGAAAGAGAAGTCCCTTCACCTAATTTCCCCCCATGACTTCATATACAGTGTACACTATCCAAACCAAGAAAGCGACATGTATATGATGCCTATGTATAGTTTGATGCCATCTTATCACACCTGTAGATTAATGGAATCACCATAAATGAGAGGCAGAACTCTGAGAGCTCCCTCCTGCCACCCCATTGTAGTCACAGCCCTCTCCTCCCCCACCCCTCCACTTTCCCTGGCCCTTGGCATTCACTCGCCTGCTCATCGTATATATAATTTTGTGATTTCGGGAAGGCCGTATCAATGGAATCAGACAGTATGTAATGACTTGAGATTGACTTTTTCCATGTAGCACTGCCCCTAAATCCACCCGAGTTTGTGCACATACTGACAGATTCTCTGTGCCGCTCAGCGGGATTCCGTGGTACACATTTGCCACAGTTCCTGTAACCATTCGCTCACTGAAGGGCACCTGTATCACTTCCAGTTTGGGGCTATTACAAATAATGCTGCTATGGACGTTTGTGTTCAGGTTTTGGGGTGTGGGTTTTTTTTTAAGGTTTATTTATTTATTTGAAAGTCAGAGTTACACAGAGAGAGGAGAGGCAGAGAGAGAGAGAGAGAGAGGTCTTCCGTCCTCTGGTTCACTCCCCAGTCGGCTGCAATGGCTAGAGCTGCGCTGATCTGAAGCCAGGAGCCAGTAGCTTCTCCTGGGTCTCCCAAGCGGGTGTAGGGGCCCAAGCACTTGGACCGTCTTCCATTGCTTTCCCAAGCCTTAACAAAGAGCTGGATTGGAAGTGGAGCAGCCAGGTCTCGAACCAACACCCATATGGGATGCCGGCACTGCAGTTGCAGCTTTACCTGCTACACCACAGCACCGGCCCCGGGGTATAAGTTTTTATTTCATTGAGGTACACGTCTAAGAGTGCAGTATGGTAGTCTCATGTTTAGTTTTATAAGAAACTATCAAAATGTTTTCCAGAGTAGCCGTCCCCTTTTCCATCCTCCCCAGCACTGTGTGAGAGACTCAGTTACTCTGTAACCTCACCAGCATTTGTTGTCACCATTTTTAATTTTAGCTCTTCTGAAAGGTTCATTGTGGTACCTCATTCTGGTTTTAATTTCTCTTACTGTCTAGTGGCATTGAACATCTTACACGTTATCTGTAAATCCTCTTAAATGGTAAGAGCGTTTAGACTCAATTCCTAATTGAACTGGTTCTTTATTGCTGAACCCTGAAAGTTCTTTACTTGGATTATGGCTTGCAAATTTCATAGAGCCAAAGTTTCTAATTTTGATGAGGTCATAGTAATCATTTTTTTTTTCCTTTTTGATAGGCAGAGTAGACAGTGGAGAGAGAGAGAGACAGAGAGAAAGGTCTTCCTTTGCCATTGGTTCACCCCTCAATGGCCGCTGGGACCGGCGCATCGCGCTGATCCGAAGGCAGGAGCCAGGTGCTTATCCTGGTCTCCCATGGGATGCAGGGCCCAAGGACTTAGGCCATCCTCCACTGCACTCCCGAGCCACAGCAGAGAGCTGGCCTGGAAGAGGGGCAACGGGGACAGAATCCGGTGCCCCGACCGGGACTAGAACCCGGTGTGCTGGCGCCACAAGGCGGAGGATTAGCCTGGTGAGCCGTGGCACCGGCTCATAGTAATCATTTTATGCTTTTGATGTCCAGTGTAGAAACTATGCCTAGCTCTAGATACCACAGATATTTTCATACTCTTTCCTGGATGTGTAATAATTTTATATTTTACAAATAAGAAGTCTGTGACACACCTAGGGTCTATGCCTTTCCTCATATTTTAGAATAAGCTTGCATATGTTGAAAAAAAATTTACTTGGATTTTTATAGCAATTGTATTAAACTCTTCGGTCAACTGGTAGGTGACTGACACTTTCACTGTTTTAAGTCTTCCAATCCATGGATATGGTATCTCTCCAGTTATTTAGATCTTCATTGATTTCCTTTGTTAGCATTTTGCAAATTTCCAACATTCGATCTTGTACATTCTGTTAAATGTATAACTGAATATTTCACACTCTATGGGTAACTGTAAATGGTATGTGTGTGTATTTAATCAATAGGCATTGACTGGGGTGGAGTTTGGTCTAGCAGTTAAGAAGTGACTTGGAATGCCTGCATCCCATACTGGAGTGCCTGGGTTTCTGCTCCCAATTCCAGCTTCCTGCTAATGTGCATTGTGGGAGACAGCAGGTGATGGCTCAACTACTTGGTTCGCCTACCACCCACGTGGAAAACCCAGATTGGGTTCTTAGCCCAGTCCCAGCTGTTGCAGGCTTTTGGAGCATGAATCAGTGCATGGCAGATCTCTGTCTGTATCTATCTCTCTGTCTCTCTGCTTTTCAAATAAATAAATAAATAATAGGCTTCACTTTATTAATGGTTTATTTATTTATTTGAAAGGCAGAGTAGCAGAGAGAGAGAGAGAGAGAGAGATCGTCCATCTGCTGGTTCACTCCCCAAATGGCCACAATGGCTAGGGCTGAGCCGATCTGAAGCCAGGAACCAGGAGGAACTTCTTCTGGGTCTCCCATGTGGGTGAAGGGGCCCAAGCACTTGGGCCATCTGCTGCTGCTTTCCCAGGAGCATTAGCATGGAGCTGGATGGGAAGTGGAGCAGCCGGGTCTTGAACTGGCACACATATAGGATGCCAGCATTTTAGGCGGAGGGTTAGCCTGCTATGCCACAACACCAGCCTCATCGTTTTAATGAACTTTAATGACCTTAAAGTCAATTGATCAGGAATCTCGAGTGCATATGTGGAGTGTGTAACCTTTGCTGGACGACAGCCTAACCACTGGAGTGCACTGACATCATGTTCACAGGTCCCACCCACACCCAAGGGGAAGGCCAGGAGTCCCTTGGACCAGCTTAGAATTCTCTGTTCTTCCACAGAGTGATGCTGGGGAATAAACTGCAGCTCTACACACAGAGTGCATTAATAATCTTGCTGTAAACGTTCAATCCAAAGAACCCAGACAAACTTTAAAATTATATATATACACACACACATATAAATATGAAATATATATTGTTAGGGATGCACACATAGGAAAACACCTTGTTTTCCATGGGGGTCCTCATGGGGAGGGGGTTGTCTTCTTGATCCTGATGATATCGGCTGGTGGCTACACTAGTGTTTGTCCCATTAACACAATGGGACAGGTGTTCGGCACAGTGGCTCAGATGCTCATGAGGATTCCCACGCTACATCTCAGAGTGCCTGGGTTCAATACCCAGCTCCAGTTCCTGACTCCAGCTTCCTGCTAATGCACACCGATTGCAGCAGAAATGATGGATCAAGTAATTGGGTCCCTGCCACTCATGTGGGAGACCTGGACTGGGTTCCCAGCTTCCAGCTCCAGCTGGCTCAATTCCAGCTCCTTCAAACTTCTGGGGAATGAACCAGTGCATAGGAGATTTCTATCTCTGCCTCTCAAATAAATAAATTGAAAAAAAAATTTAAAAAGTGATTAGAGAACAGACTTGGAGACCCTTGAGCAGACCAAACCAGGCAGGCCTCATTAGTGACCTCAACTTTGCTGGATCTGCAAACATAACTGAAACTTAACTTGAGCTATTTCTTGTAGATGTCTGTAGTAAAGAAAAATGAAACTTAAGTTCAACTCATCAGGTATAGCCAACAAATTTATAATGATATGACTCGGGACTTTCCACTTTCCAGTGGGATAAACCAAATAAGGCAAGTGCATTTGTAACCAATCAACTGTTTGCTTTGCTTTGCTCCTGTGTCCTTTCTCTCTCTCTCTCAATCTCTCTCTCTCTCTCTCAGAAGTCGGAGTTACAGAGAGACAGAGATAGAGAGAGAGAGAGATCTTCCATCCACTGGTTCACTTCCCAAATGGCTGCAAAAGCTGGAGCTTGGACAATCCGAAGCCAGGAGATAGGAGCCAGGAGCTTCTTCTTGGTCTCCCAAGCAGGTGCACGGGGCCCAATCACTTGGACCATCTTCTACTGCTTTCCCAGGCCATAGCAGAGAGCTGGATCAGAAGTATAGCATTCAAGTCTGCAGCTGGTGCTGCAGGTGATGGTTTTACCCACTGTTCCACAGAGCTGGCCCCTATCTGTTCTATAAAAGCCTCCCCTTGCATTCCCTCAGTGGAACTCTTGAATCAATTCTGGTTTGTTGCTGCCCGATTCATGAGTCATTATTGGCTGAAACAAGGTTATCAAAAATTTGTTGTGTCTCAATTCACCTTTAAAACATCTCTGTCAATGTTTCCCGGCTACAAGCTTATCTTTTTGTGTACATTTCTGCAGGTCTGTTGTATTTCACAGCCACTCAGCATACAAATGGCAAAAGACAAGGGATTTGTGCTGGGCACGACATGCAAGGGAAGTGACGAGAATGGCATGATGATGTCCCTCTGGGGCCATCTGTACTGCCTGGAGGTGCCTGTGCAGGATGTGCTAGGGTGGCAGGATGCCTGGGAGGAGCCCCCAGTCTGCAAGAGTTGGAGAAGGGCAGCAGCACACACTCTAGAGATCCCCTGCTCTGCCAGGAGAGCTGCTGGGATCTGAGCCCTTGTTAGCATCAAGTCCAAAGCCGCGCTGGCACTGTGGCTCAATAGACTAATCCTCCGCCTGCAGCGCTGGCACCCCAGGTTCTAGTCCCGGTCGGGGCACTGGATTCTGTCCCGGTTGCTCCTCTTCCAGTCCAGCTCTGCTGTAGCCAGGGAAGGCAGTGGCGGATGGCCCAAGTGCTTGGGCCCTGCACCCGCATGGGAGACCAGGATAAGCACCTGGCTCCTGCCTCCGGATCAGCGCGGTGCGCTGGTCCCAGCGGCCATTGAGGGGTGAACCAATGGCAAAGGAAGACCTTTCTCTCTGTCTCTCTCTCTCTCTCTCTCTCTCTCCCTCTCTCTCACTGTCCACTCTGCTTGTCAAAGCCTCATGGGAACTCTCATTCTCCCGAATGAACCAGGCAGCACCCCTCCAGGCAGCAAACAGTGGAGCAGAAACATTGCCTTGTGACAGACCTAGGGTGACCACGAATGCTGGTCTTAAGCTCAGCCCTGGGCCCTGAGCCCAACCCCAGACTGCATTTGTAGAACAAGTTGTTTGCTTTTTTAATTTGAAAAGAAAAGTGACAGAGAGGGAGAGATCTTCTATCCAGGGCCTCACTCCTCAAATGCCCTCAACAGCCAGAGCTGGGCAGGCCGAAGCCAGAAGCTAGAAACTCCATCTGGGTCTCCCGAGTGGGTGGCAGGGGCCCAAGCACTTGAGCCACCCTCTGCTATTTCCCAGGGTGTGCGTTAGCAGGCAGCTGGGTGGGACGCAGAGGGAAGACTTGACCCCAGGCACTCCGATGCGGGCTTTGGGCGTCCCGCGTCGCATGCCTGCGTTCACGAACAGGCATTTATATATATTATCTATATAGAACATGATAGTCCGCAATGTCTTCAGGGACCCTTCACTACACCCCAGGGCTGTGTCTGCAGTTTTTGCACTCCTGCCTTCTTGGGGGAGAGCATTCATGGCCTCCACAGCTTCTCAAAGGGAGCCGGAGTCATGCAGAGGTCAGCCATCAGGGCTCTGCATTCAGACCAACGACGACATTACCAGCAGATGCTTTCCATTTCTCACTCCACGTCCCAGGCCCGAGTCTCCGATTCTGCAGAGGGGAAGCTGAGACTGAGTGCTAGGGAACTGCCTGAGGTCCGCAGCCAGAAAGGCGGACTCCCCCGTCACAGCTGTCCCGTGGGGCTCTCTCCCGGGCTGGGGAGGAGCTTGCATTGTGCTAGCGCACGGCCTGCAGCAGGGCCTGGGTGCAGACCGGAGGCCGGGGGGGGATGGCTGCCCTGTGGCCCTGGGGCGCCAGGGCGGCAGCTCCAGGCTGGGACGTGGCTTCCTCACGTCCCTCCTGCAGGGCTGGCAGAGAAAGCACTCTGCAGAGGACAAGCAGGGCCTCTCCCGGCTGTGCAACCGGCAGCCCCTTCCCTCAGCCCTCAGGTGGCCATGGGCTGGGCGTGAGCCCCAGGGGGCTCCTTGGCAGTGCCAGGCTGGGACCTGTTCCTGGGAGGCTGGGTGGAGTCAGCTGAGCACGGAGGACAGTCAGGGCATGTGTGGGCTCAAACCCGAGAAAAGAGTGCAAGGTGTGTCCCGAGGGGCACAGCCCGCAGCCCTGCGCAGGGTGGGGGAAGCCGATGAGGCACAGGTGCTTAAGAAAACAACCTGGGGGTCAAGGCTGGCCTCAGCCCAAGCCCACAGTGAGCAGCACTTGGAGAGACCTGGGGCGGGGGTGCAGCCCACAGGGCGATGCGGGAGGGCCGAAGGCCAGGAAGTGATCTCTCCTCAGCATCAGCCCCCCCCCCCCAGCCCTCTTCCTCTGAGGGGCAGGGCGGGGCCTGCGCTGCAGTGGGGTGGGGTGGGGTAGGGGGCTGCGGGCTCTCCTCCCACACTGTGCTCTCACACCCAGGCCTGCCGTCTCCTTAGCGCGAAAGTCGGTGAGTTACTTCTCGCGTGACAGCCTGTGGACCCTTTGTCCCCACTAGGGATGCCCGCATCCCACATCAGGTTTAGGTCCTAGCTGCTCCCTTTCCAGCCCAGCTTCTGCTGGGAGGCCTCAGGTGACGGCTGAAGGCCGGAAGTCCCTCCCACTCACGTGGGAACCCTGCTGAAGCTGCTGGCTTCGGTGTGGCCCAGCCTGGGCTGTTGCAGCCATTTGGGGAGTGAACCAGCAGATGGAAGACCTCTCTCTCCCCTTTCTTCCTTGCAAATAAAATGAAAATAAACGAATAAATAGAAATAAAATGCCTTCCAAGGCAGGCTGGAAGGATATGCGCCACTCCGCCAACCTTGTGGCACGGAGGAAGCCGCAGACCCCAGCCGTGTGCTGAGCACATCCCGGGTGTGCGTTAGGCTTGGACAGGGGACAAGCAGAAGCAGCAGCGCCCCACCGAGGTTCAGGCCCCCGGTGCAGGGCGGTGGCCTGTCCAGGACAGAGGCCCAGCGGCCCTTGCTGCGGGAGGAGCCCCCTGGGAGAGCTGCTGGGCCCCGCGGCGTGTCGTGGCAAGAGCAGCAGGGATGCCGTCAGCCGCTGCTCTCCGTGAGTCAGGCCTCTGGCAGGCAGCCCCTGCGCCAGGGCACGTCTGAGTCAGCCTGCTGACTGACGGCCGGGGGGACAGACAGACAGGAGGCAGTGAAAGTGCCGGGAAGAGGTAGCACTGAGGGCGGATAGGGCTCCCCGCCTGCCCAGGGCCTGACAGGCTCCCCCAGAGGCCAGCCCTGGGAGCCCTCCCCGCCCAGCCTCCACCCCGCCTCCCCCTCCTCACACCTTTGCTATCTCCCTGGACCTGCCAGGTCTGCTTGCCCTGGGCACTGGGCAGAAAGCTAGCAGGGCCTCTGTTTTGGACAGGCCAGCCCCTTTCTCCCACCTCCCTCCATGGGCTCAGCCACCAACCACCCCATCTCGTACCAACCGTTTTGCAGACCTCCCTTGAGTAGCCGGCGTGGAGATGAGCAGACAGAGCTCCCCGCACTGGGCCCCGTCGGCCCCTGGCTGGGGTCAAACTCAGCATGGCTGCCGCAGGGAATGGAGGCCCGATGTTGTCCTGAGCTTTGTCCACAAAGTGGGCATCCAGCTGCGTGCGGGTGCCGGAGGGTGACATGTAAATCCTGCGTCTCATGCCAGGGAGTGGGCACAGCACCCTCCGCCCACCCCGAGCAAGCCGGCACGCTCACAAACCCCTCCACCTCCAAGCTCCACAGCATCCCCAGCCCTGCCGTACCGAGTATAGACTCAGCCTGCTCGGCTCTTCCATATTTCAACTCCTGAGTCTCCCCTCCCTCCAATCCCCTGGCTTCCAGCGGGGCCCTCCCAGCCTATGGGACTAACAGGCTGGGAGAAACTTCTGTGAGCTGGCAGGACCACAGGGCTTCCGCTCCCAAGTCCAGCCTCCCTGGGGACCTTTCCGAGTGCCTGTGCGTGGTGTGTTTGGGTGGAGGAGTCTGGTCCTCCAAGGGGAGCCTCTCATGTCGCTCTCTGATTCTGTGCTGTCTGTGCCCTGTGCTCTCAAGGAGGTCACAGCCTCTGCACACACCTCAGTGACCTCACATTCTGTGATGGAATAAAAACTAGGGACCAGGAAGCCTGGACTTCGTTTGCTCCAAACTTTCCACTGAACAGACGCAGCAGCCGTGTCCCAGGCTGGGATACACCAGCTGGTGTGTGAAGGCCAGAACCCTTTGCAGGCCTGGCTCTCTTGGCCCTCAGGCAAATGTCTGCCCACTGGCCCGTGGCACCCCGAGCCCTGAATCAGCAAGTAAGTCTCTGTTTCTGAAGCCAGCAGCTCAAAGGATGTCCATCAAACTCTTAGAGTTCCCAGACGCATCAGAACGGGCCCTGGGCCTTTGGAGCAGTGCTCAAGGCACAGCCCCTTATGCATCACCTAGGGTTCTTGTAGCTGCGAGGGACAAATCCCCATCAAAGCAGGGTTTGCACAGGAAGGACCTGCTGCTTCAAGTTCAAGGTGCTCCAGGCAGGAGCTGACCTCAGGTGTCTGGTGCTTCCTTTGCAAGTCCCTCCCAGGGAGTTTTTTCTTCCTTGCATATCAAAGAGTACTTAAAAAGTAAGTACATGGGCTAAAGGACAATAAAGCAAACACTGCAGAACCACAAACTGGGCTGAGAAATGCACTTGGCCAGGCCTTGCACCAATCCCAGAGAAACTCACTCAACTGCACCCCCTTCCTTCCTGTCCGCCTCAATGTTCAGCATGTCATCCTCTTCCCCACGTGGGAATGCAGCTGCTTCACGTTGTTACCAGCCCACCACCGAGAGCGCTCTCCCCTCCCCCACATCAGGAATCTGGAGGCTCTCCATGTTGCTGTGCGGAGTTGTGGTTCATTTTTTCACTACTGTGTAACAGTCCATGATGCATAGTAAACACACTGCGACTTATCTATCCATTGTACAGCAGATGAACTTGATGGTTTCCAGTTGCTTTCTGCCATAAACAGAGCTGCTGTGAGCATTGTTGTCTTTCAGAGAGCTCATTTGAGAGTTTCTTTAGAAGGCAGCTGTAGGGTATGTGAGTGTGTGTGCCCGGCTATATGAGATGGTGCCAAACCACTTTGCAAAGTTTGTGGCTCCTCTGTGGGAACTGCTCCCGGTGCTTTGGTCAAGGACGTTGCCTGGAGAGTCCGTCTGATGAGGCTGAGGGGTTGCAGTGAGCAAAGGGGCGCCTGGCTCTTGCACATGCAACATGAGGAAAGGGGTGGAGCCTGCAGCAGCACCAGGAAATGTGGCGTATGTTCCAGGAAGACCTGTGCCCGACAGAAAGCAGCTTGACACTGTGGCCCTGTGGCTGGCCGAGAAAGGGCAGAGGTGAGCCATTGCACCCCCTGGCTCTGATAACCGCCAACCCCTGCTGGCACAGAGAGCCCTTCCACACAGCGAGGTGACACCTGGCTCCCGGTTTTCCAAGCCATACAGACCTCTGCTCACCATGACCACACAGAGGTCTGGGCAGGGAAAGAGAAGCCATAGCACGGCTGGAACTTTCTCCTCTCCTTCCCCTAGGGGTGAGAGTTGTTGAGAAAGCACAGGGTCTGTGACACACCTGAGCCGGGTGAAAGCTCCCCTGTGTGAGTAATCACGCTGACTAACAGATGACCTCAAACCTCGGCGGCTAAACACAATGAACACCACCACCATTCACAGTTCTGCCGGCCCAGGGCCTCGGGAGAGGCTCGGGGTGAGGGTGGGAGAGCGGTGTGCAGGGCTCACAACGGACCTGGGGCTGATGGGTGCAGAGGATGCCCCTCCAGGGACCCCTTGCACAGCGGGCTGTGGCCAGGAGACTACTTCGTCCCCAGCAGCATCCTTCTGAGGGACTGCTTGAACGTCCTCACGACGACCTGATGGTGGCTTCCCCTTGGGTGAGACGTTGAGGACCGCGAGGAGGAAGCTGCCTGCCTCTTCAGGTGCCGGCCCAGCCGCACTGCCGGGCAGGGATGGCCCTGAGGCAGGGCTCCGGGCGTGTCCTGGCTGCTGGCGGCTGGCGACCATGGGGACTGACCCATGGAAACGTGACAGTGTGCTCCTGTGGAAAGGAGGTACCGCCTGAAATGAAAGACAAAGCAAAATGAGCTAAGCACTGAGACTCTGCAGTTTTTACAAGGTTCTCGGCACTTAGGAGAAGGAACAATCAAAATTAGAGTTCTTTCATAAGAAAACCCACTATTGTAAGATTCAAACAACGTAAGCCATCAATAGCATAAAACCAGATGAAATCAGAAAACTAATTGGAAAAATCTTACTAGGTGTCAGAGGAGAAGGTGGAAGCGGTGAGCAGAAACAGGCTCAGAGAACCCCGGGGATGCAATGATGAAGAGAACAAAGAAAACGGGGAAAAGGTATTCCTCCTGTCATTCACTTATTCATTCAAGAAATTGTTGCTGACCCTATTATTTTTTAAGACATATTTATTTATTTGAAAGGCTGGTTGGAGAGAGAGAGAGAGAGAGAGAGAGAGAGAATCTTCCATCCACTGGTTCATTCCCCAGATAATCACAACAGCCCTTACAGCTGGCCAAGGCAGAAGCCAGGAGCCAAGAACTCCATCCGGGTCTTCCACATGGGTACATGAAGCCAAGGACTTGGGCCGGCCTCTGCTGCTTTCCCAGGTGCCTTAGCAGGGAGCTGGATGGGAGGTGGAGTAGCCAGAACTCAAGCCAACATTCAGATATGGGAAAGGGGTGTCCCACATGGTGGCTCAAGCCATCACACTACAGCACCCATCCCTTTATTGCCCCTATCATCAGCGAACCACTAATGTAGTTTTTATAAACTCATTTCAAGTTTCTACTTGAAATATTTAGTTATTTTTTATAAACTAGTTCTGGCATCAACAAAGCAATGGAAGAAAATTTCTCTGTTGTGCATAAGGGTGTGAGCCATCATATTCAAAGAGAACAATTAATATAAAGGGATTTACGTCTGCGCATTTCTTTATAAAATCTCATGGTTCAAAGATAAAAGCAAAAACATTCTCAGTACCTAGGCAGGAAAGAAATCAGTTTGTCCCAGATTTCACTTATGCATTTCTGAATTTGAGAAGATAATGAAGCGATGTCTATTGAGTTTTGAGGGTCAACGGGATCCTGTAATATTCTCTACATAGCTATGATGTCATTCAAATATAGGTCAAGACGGAGACACTGGCAGATGTGTAAGGACTTAAGTAATCTTCTGGAAAACCAATGCCCTGAAAGGCCTAGCAATCAACCAAGAAGTGAGTCAAAATCAAGAACCCAGGAAGGGAAGACATGGTTCAAAAGGAACAAGCGTGAGTAATTAAGCCAGTAAAGAACAGTTAATGTCCAAAGCATTGTTTGGAACATGCTTATGAAACCAAAGGCAAACATCGTAAATAATTCTTGAAGAAAAAGGAATGAAAATCCCAAACATATAATTATTCTGACAGTCTTTAAAAGATTTATTCCTTTATCTGAAAGGCAGAGTGACAGACACACACACACACACACACAGAGAGACAGAGAGACAAAGAGGGAGAAAGAGATTCTGTGCTCTAGTTCACTCCCCAAACACTCCTAACAGCCAGGGCTGGGCCAGTCTAAAGCCAGGAGCCAGGAACTTCATTTGGGTCTCCCACGTGGCTGGCAAGAACCCAAGCACCTGGGCCATCACCTGTTTGTCTCCTGGGCAAACAGAAAGCTAGACGAGAAGTGGAAGTGGAACTCTTCCCAGGCACTCCATTATGGGATGTGGACATCTCAAATGGTGGCTCAGCCAACCCTTAGTGCTCACCCCTAACCAAAAAATATTTTCTAAAATATTTATTTAGTTAGTTATTTGAAAGGCAAAGTGTGGGGAGAGAGAATGAATCTTCCATCTACTGGTTCACTCCATGAATGTCCACAACAGCGAGGGGCCAAGCTGAAACCTAGGAGCCAGGATCTCCATTCTGATCTCCCAAATGGGTGGCAGGGACTCGAGCATTTGGACCATTATCTGCTGCCCCCCAGGTGCATCAGCAGCAAACTGGATTGGAAGCAGAGTAGCTGGGACTTGAACCAGCACTCCGCTATGGGACGTGGGTATCCCAAGCAGCGATCCAGTTTGCTGTGCCACAATGCCAGCCTGTACTGCCCCCAACAAAAATTTAAGGAGAGAGAACAGCAAAGAAAGAAACTTAAAAGTGTCCTGAATTCCTTATCTTATTTTAGCATATTTACAGATAATTGTTGAAACTGGTAGAATACTTTGTGCTTTTTTTATTTATTATTATTATTATTTTTTTGACAGGCAGAGTAGATAGTGAGAGAGAGAGAGAGACAGAGAGACAGAGAGAAAGGTACTTTGTGCTTTAAATGTTGTCTTATTCAACAGGCACATGTGGCTGCTCCCCGCCTAGCACCTGCTCAGTGGTTCCTGCCTGGGAGTGATTCTGGCCCCAGGGGACACTGGCCCTGTCTGGAGACATTCTGGTTGTTACCACTTGGGGGAGGAGGAATCGCTGGCCAGTGGAGGCCGTGAAGCTGCTCAGGGTGGACAATGCCCCCACACAGCACGCCCACTTGCTTAGGATGACGCCTTCTTAGGATTTAAATCATTCTAAATAAGTAGTAAAACGTTAAAAACTGCAGTTTTCAGTAGTTGCTAGGGGCTGAGCGGAGGGAGCGAGGAGTAAATGAAAAGCCTGAGGATTTTGAAGGCATTGAAGTCCTCTGTGAGATCCTGTGATGTGTTGTTAGACGCTGGTCAAACGCCAGGAGCGCAGCACACCAACGGTGAATCCCGCCTCGGCCTGCGGACCTGTGGTGTTGGTGGGATCGCCGATGGCAGCAAGCGTGCCTGCGGGCAGAGGACAGATGGATGCTCTGTACTTTCCTCTCTTCTGCTGGGAGCCTAAAGCTGCTCCAGAAAGTAAAGCCTCTTAAGCAACCGGACTTTCTCCAAGGCACACAGGTGATCTGGCTCTTTGATGCTCCAGGTGCGGTGCTTGAGTGAGCAGCACCAGCATCAGCATCGCCTGGGAGCTTAGAAGGGACGCAGACTCCAAGCTCCACGCCAGACCTGCTGAACAAGTCCCTGCACTTTCACAGCATCCCAGGCATTCTGCACACACAGTGAAGCCCGGAGACACTGCTCCTCTTGCTTGGCTGCTCACTGGAATCATCTGGAGAGGTTTAAAATCTCATTGCCCAGGCTATGCCCCAAAGTAAGTGAAAATCTGGGGGCTGGGATCCTGACATTAATATGTTATTTGTATTTATTTAAGAGGGAGATGGAGAGGGGAAGAGAAAGAGGGAGAGGGAGGGGGAAAGAGAGAGAAAGAGAGAGAGAGAGAGAGAGAGCTCTCCCAACCCCTAGGTTATTCCACCCAAATGCCCACTTCCACCAAGGGCTGGTGTGGATGCACCTGTTTCTTCCAGACTGAGCCAGGCCAAGCCAGGAGCCCAGAACTCAATCCAGGTCTCCCACATAGGTAGTGGGTACTAGGAACTCAACTGCTTGAGCCATCACCTGCCTGCCAGGGTGAGAGAAAACTGGAGTCAGGAGCTGGGCAATCTGATGGGGGACCCAACTGCTTCAACTGCTAGGCTCAATACCTGCTTTGCTGTTACTAATTTTGCAAAAGACATTAGGCCACTTTAGTGTGCGTTTGAGGATGTGAGCCGCTGTTTGACACCAGACGAAACCTGGTTTCCTGACTCTCGGGCCCTTGACCTAGATTGAGGGTCACCTGACCCGGGGAAGGTCAGGTTGCCGGGGTGGAGGGAACCTGCAGTGGAAAGCTGCTTCACGGAGCCTCTGTGGGAGGGGCTCAGCTTCCCACTCACCTGGCATCCACTGAGAAGCCTGGGAAAGCTCGAGGGACAGAGCGGGCAGGTGTGCGGCTCCTGCCTGTGAAGAGGCTGGCTCTCGGGCCACCACGGCAGGGCGGAGGGAGACTGGCTGCTGGGGGTGGGGGTCCATTTATCATGGGCCAGGGAGTGCCATGTGGAAGGCAAACTTACCTGCAGAGCTGTTAAAAATCCTGCCCACCGGACCTCCTAAAAGGGCCAGGGGACCTCACCAGTGATGGCAGCATGAAAATGGAAGAAATCGCAGCTCTCCTTCCCAGCAAGTGCAGTCGGCGTTCCCTGTGCAGCTCCTGAAGTTTCCACAAAAATGGTGACAAGGTCACCTGCACAGGGCACAACATGGAGCCTGCTAGCCAGTCCCTGGCAGTTGCACATGCATCTATCTCCTCACTTCTTCCTCTTCCCCGCACTAGGCCCCCAACTCTGGAGGGGTCAGATGCCACAGGACTGAGCTGGGGGAGACAGAAATTCCAGGCAGTGAAAGAAAGGAAAAGATGTTTGTCCATGACCTCCTCCCCAGTTGCCCTCTTACTGAGTTAGGGGAAGCATCAGACAGGTTTGAGGACTTTAGCATCACGTGCACCTGTAGACTTTACTCAGGGGGAGTGAGTTTGTGGCACAACAGTTAAGATGCAGATACTGATTTGAGCCCCTGCTCTGCTCCTGATTCCAGCTTCCTGTAATGTGGACCCTGGGAGCAGCAGGTGTTGGCTCAAGTACTTGGGTACCCGCCACCCATGTGGGAGACCTGGATTGCGTTTCCAGCTCCAAACTTGACTTGGCCCAGCCCTGGCTGTTGTAGGCATCTGGGGAATAAATCAGCAGATGGGAGATCTCCTTCTTTCTGTCTCTTTGCCTTTCAAATAAATAAAATACAAAGTGGAAGAAATGGACATCTAAAAAATAAACAAGGGCCAGCAGTATGGAATAACAGGCTAAAGCAAGGCCTGTGGCTCCAGTATCCCATGTGGGATATCCCAGTTTGAGTCCCAGCTGCTCCGCTTCCAATCCATCTTCTTGCTAATTGCCTAGGAAAGCAGCAGGAGATGGCCCAAGTGCTTGGGCCCCTGTACCCGCGTGGGAGACCAGGAAGAAGCTCCTGGCTCCTGGCTTCAGCTGGCCCAGCCTGGTTGTTGAGGCCATCTGGGGAGCAAACCAGAGGGTGGAAGATCTCTCTCTGTTTCTTTCTCTGTAATTCTGCCTTCAAATAAATAAAACAAATCTTTAAAAAAATTAGAGTTGATAATTTGGAACTTCAAGTATTTTTATTGTCTGAAAGTGAGAAGAAGGAGAGCGATGTTCCCATTCTCAGCCCAAGGGTTGGGAACGAATGGCTGCCACTTCGCCAAGCTGAAAGGAGTGATGGGGGTGGACTTGGGAGGGATGTTTGTGTCCCTCCAAAACTCACGTGGAAGCTTGCTCCCCAGCGTGACAGTATGAAGAGGCAGGGCCTCCAGAGGGTGACTGAGTAGTGACTGGATTAGGGCCCTCTGCACAGGGCTGGAGGGGGCCTGTTCGGCCCTTTTCCCTCCCCCCTTCCCCCATGCAATCATGCAGCCAGCAGGTGCCAGCTGAGGAGCAGAGAGTATCCGCTGGCACCATCTGGGTCTTAGACTTCCCAGCCCCCCCCCCCCCCCAACAGGTGGATTTCCAGTACTTGTCAATCACGCAGGCTAAGGGATTCTGTTCATGCGGCAGGAAGAGACTGAGACGGTGGGCAAAGAGAAGGAGCCTTCTGACTGTAGCACACGGTGCTGGTTCAGTGTGCAGGCAGCAAAGCAAGGCCTGGACACCGTGTGGAAAGGGGTGGATTTCCTAAAGAGAGCCAAGTCCCTAGGCCTGAGCACGGCGTGGAGATTTTCTGTCTTTCTACTAGGAGAGATGGAAGGAGGCTGGGATGAGAACCAAAGAGAGAGGAAGAGTGGGCAGGAGGGACGTGGAGGGGCGTGGAGGGAAGCACAAGGGCCAGAGGCTGGCCCCAGGGAGACGGCGGGTTCTGAAGGTTGGGTGCACTGCCTCCATGCTGTGCACTGGCCACACACACACACCTTAGCTTCCAGGGCTGCTCCTGCACTTTGTCTTTCTCTAAGCAAGACTGAGCCGCGGAGCCAGCGGTAAGGAGGCTCTCCTTCATCTGAGGCTGCACCAGCATGAAGTCCCAGCCCCCAGCTCCAACACCACAGCTTGAGAGGAGGGGCAGTGGAGGCAGGGGCGGGGGGTGGGGCTCTGCAAGACTGGCTGGCCCGATGACATTCTGCAGTCCCAGGCTTTTTTTCCTGTTCAATGAGCACACAGCGCTGGGACCCTGAGCAGTCCCACAATACCCCAGAGGGTCCTAGCCCTGCATGCCACAGGACTCCCAAGGGAGACACCCCCCCCCCCCCCGCACGGCCACCTCGGTCCTGTCTGGAGCTAGGGCAGGAGGACAGCATGCTGGGGCTTCCCCTTGTCCTCATGTGCATCTACTGTCCAGGGAACCCCATCCGTCAGCTTCCTTTAACCTTCCTCCCCTGGTGCTGAGCGAGCTGGGCTTAAAGATATTGCTGTCCAATCCTCAGCCGGCTCAGGGGTCACTGAGGCAGCTCTGCGGGTGCGGGCTGGGGGTGGGACATGTTCCTTTCACTCACTGTTGAGAACGGGTTCAGGAACTGCACTGGGTCACAGAGCAGTTATCAATAACGTCTAACACGCGCAAATCGTTCGGATCACGTTCTCTGTCCAGAGCTCGAGAAAGCTAAAATGAAAAACCAAAGCAAAGAACAAAAACACGGAGCCACTTGGGAAATTAAAAATCACCCTTCTGCACAACTCCGGGGCTTGAGGGGGAACGCAGACATCAGTACCAGGCTGCACGGCAAGCAAGGAGAGTCAGGACAGCACGGGAAGTCAATGAGCCGACCAGGTATTTGCAAATGCCAAGAACAGAGAAAAGCAAACAGTCGCCACCACCACAGCTGAAGGAAACAAGGAGATGCTAATAACGAAAACCCCAGGAATTACTGGATTAGAAAATGGGAAACATCAATGGCTAAAGAAATCCAGGCCCTGGCTTTTTCAAAAAAACCAATGAATTAAAAAAAAAAACCACTGGCAAACCTAATCAGGAAAAAGAGAAAATATGAGTGTGGAAATGAGAAATGAAAATGGGTAAATGAAAAAGATAAAGACATAGCTTTTATAACTTTATGCTAATAAACTTGAAAATCTCAATGAAGTGGAGAGTCGTCTAGGAAAATATAAATTACTAAATTTGAGGAAGTGGCAGAAAACTGGAATCATCTAATGATCCCAGATAAAGCTGAAAAGATTGTCCCCCAGAGGTACTGGAGAGTGCTTCGGAGGCCAGTTCTTGCAACCATCCAGGGAACAGGTGGTCTGCGTGTTCATCAGCGAGCCTGTGCATCGAGACGGGCAGCTCCCTGCGTCATTTCGCTGAGCCTGTTGCCCAGACACTACATCCAACCAGCCAGATGGGCACAAGAGAAACTGCAGCCCAATCTCACAAATACAGACTCAAAATATTAGAAAATTGAACACAGCCATATGCTTAAAATAACAACACACGATATACAAGCAGGGCTGACTCTAGCCATGCAAATTTGTTCAATATTAGGGAGTATCTCAATGTGATCAGTTATGTTAATAGATCAAGGCAAACAGCAACAACAGGAACACTTTATCCATGTCGGGGAGGGTTAAGAGCTTGGATATTGAAATCTGAGAACCTAAATACAAACCTTGTCTTCTTTGCTTCCCATCTGTGCATCTTGGTCAGTTTCCTTATCCTAAAATTTGGAAAATAATGTCTAAAATAGAATCAACAGAGAAACTTCAATGATTGTTGAAAACCCTTCATGGGGGGCCGGTACTGTGGCATGGCGATTAAAGCCACCGCCTGCAATGCCAGCATCCCATATGGGCACCGGTTTGAATCCCGGCTGCTCCACTTCCAATCCAGCTCCTGCCAAAGTACCTGGGAAAGCAGTGGAGGATGGCCCAAGTCCTTGGGCCCCTGCGCCCGTGTGGGAGACCTGGAAGAAGTCCTGGTTACGCTGTTTGGCACAGCCTCTGCGTTGTAGCCATTTGGGAAGTGAACTAGTGGATGGAAGACCTCTCTTTCTCTGTCTCTCCTTCCTTCTCCCTCTCTCTCTCTGTAACTCTTCCTTTCAAATAAATAATTTTTTTTTTTTAAAAAACCCTTCGTATAGAGCTGGGCATAGAAACGAGGTTTAGTAAATCAGAGTTTTAGAAAAATTTCAAGATGTTGTCATCCATTCCCAGTGATGTTTTTGTAAATAAAAGAAGAACTTAAGAACTTTTCTTTCATATTTCAAAGCTAATCTCTCTTAAACCAAAGCAAGATCATCATTAACTGTGAAAGCATTAGTGACATCCCAATTAAGTTTAGGAACAAGATAAAGTTATCTCTATCTCCAGCATTACTTATTAACATTCTCAAAGTTCTAGCAAAGGAATTAAAGAAGAGAACACAAGGGTCATACATATCCTCAAGGAGAAAATACTAAGGCCATCGTCTTCAGGGCTGTGGTTTTGTACTTGGAACAGCTCAAAAAAATCAACTGAAAATGTCAAATAGCTAACCCATGATTTTAGTAAGGTAGCAGGCACAAACTACAGAAACACAGCTGTAAAGCCAAAACCTTGCCAATGATAATGAGCACACTGTGAGAACACATCGTGGAAATATATTGCATTTACTACCGCAGCAAAATTCATGGGAATTCAGTTAACGAGAAATCTGCAAGATTTATGCAATGAAAATAAAGAGATTTTTTATAAAGGAACCCAAAATGAGACTTGGACAAAAGGAGAAGCAAGCATTCTTTTCTAGGAAGTGTCAACAGCCCAACATTTCAAAGTCCCAATCAATCCACAAATGACTGGATTCTAATGAACATGTCAGTGAGATTATTATTATTATTTTTTTCTTAAGGAAGTCCTGACAAAATCGTTGTAAGTTTCTAAGGAAGAGCAGAAGTGTGAAGAGGAAGACGCTGAGGACGAGCAAGGTAGAGGGCCTCGCCCTCCCAGAGGGTAAACACCGTGAAAGCTGCTTTGGGACACAGACAGCACGTGGATTGCCTCCTGGGACACACCGGCAGGCGGGAGCAGATCCAAACGTGGGGGAAGGTTTGTTGTTGGTTATGGAGGCATGCCACAGAGATGGAAGTGATTAAATACAGGCTAAGTAGGTTCCTTCCTCAAAATGCACAAGACAACAAATCTTAGATTTCAGTTGCATGTATTTTCAGCTCTTTGAGAAGATTTCAAATGTACTAGAAAGGTAAAAGATTAGCATCATCAACGCCATTATATCCATAGCAAAGGCTCACCGATTGTTAACACTTTATATTTGCTTTAGCATAGACACACACACACAGAGTCTGTAACACTGACAGTAAGTTCTGTTCATCCTAAATACTTCAGTGAGATTCTCAAAGGACAAGAGCATCTCTTATGGAACCACAGTATAATGACCAAATGCAAAAATGTTCACATGGCTACAATACTGTTATCTAAATTCTGTGAGGCTTTCCAGAGTTTCTTAATAGACATTCCCCCTTCAGATCCAGGATCCAATCAAGGATCATTGACAGCATTTATTTTTCCTGTTATTTATTTATTTATTTGAAAGGGAGACAGAGGGGAAGAGAGTTATCTATCGGCTGGTTCACTCTTCAAATGCCTACAATACTGGGGGCTACGCCAGGCTAAAGCCAGGGCTGGGAACTCAACCCACGTCTCCCACGAGGGTGGCAGGGACCCAACTACCCGAGCCACCCCCCAGCTGCCTCCCAGGGGTGCATTAGCAGGAAGCTGGAATTAGGAGCAAGCTGGGACGGGAACACAGGCACTCCCACAGGGGGTGTGAACACAGGCACTCCCATAGGGGGGGGTGTGAACACAGGCACTCCCACAGGGGGTGTGAACACAGGCACTCCCACAGGGGGTGTGCTGCTCTGCTGGACAGCGGCCCCAGCTGCCCTGTCTTCAGCTTCCTTCATGGAAGGCGTCTGAGGCCTTTGTCTTTCCTGTCACTGGCATTTGTAAAACACACAGGTCAGTTGTTCTGAAGAACCTCTCTCAGCTGGTGTTTGTCTGTATTTCTTTATAATTAGACTCAGGGGCTGCATTTTTGCAAGAATTCGGGATAAGCTGCATCGCTTCAAGGGCACACGACAGGGGTCTATGCCATTCCTGGTGCTGTTACCATCCATCACGTGACTAAGCAGTGTTTGCCAGGTCTCTGTGCATGAAATTACTCCATTTCAGGCTTCAGTTGTGGCATAGCGGGTAAAGCTGCTGCCTGCGATGCTGGCATCTCATAGGGATGCCAGTTCGAGTTTGATCCAGCTCCCTGCTATGGCCTGGGAAAGCAGCAGTGATTGGGTCCCTGCACCCACATGGGAGACCTGGAAGAAGCTCCTGGCTCCTGGCTTCAGCCTGGCCCAGTCCCAGCCGCTGCAGCCATCTGGGGAGTGAACTAGTGGATGCAAATCTCTGTCTCTCTCTCCTCTCTGTATTCTCCTCTCTCTGTGTAACTCTGACTTTCAAATAAATAAATAAATCTTTTTTTAAAAAAGAAATTCCTCCATTTCCTTTTATGCTTAATACAGTACCTGTGGGGGGATACTTTGAGGCTGTGTGAACATCCTGTTATCCATTTTGCCTAAATTAATCATTATTAGGAATGTGGTAAGGTGGTGAGTTTCTGTCATTCCTCATTTATTAGTTGGCATTTTATTTTATTTTATCGTATTTTTCTAAAGATTTATTTATTTATTTGCAAGTCAGAGTAACACAGAGAGAGAAGAGGCAGAGAGAGAGAGAGAGAGAGAGAGATCCTCCATCTGCTGGTTCACTCCCCAGAAGACCTCAACGGCTGGAGCTGGGCCAATCTGAAGCCAGGAGCTTCTTCCAGGTCTCCCACATAGGTGCAGGGGCCCAAGGACTTGGCCATCTTTTACTGCTTTCCCATGCCATAGCAGAGAGCTGATTGGGAAGAGGAGCGGCTGGGACTAGAACCAGCGCCCATATGGGATGTCAGCGCTTCAGACCAGGGCTTTAACCCACTGCCCCACAGCGCCGGCCCTGGCATTTTGCTTTAAGGAAGAACTTTCTCTCCCCCTCTCCTTTCCTCCCTCCCTCACTCCCTGCCTCCCTGCCTTCCTCCCTTCCTCATCAATATGGCCTCATGGATACTTACCTTATGCGACCTGCCATCACCCATTACTGTATTTGCTTATTTTGATGCTTAAATTGTCCCAGATTTGGCCCGTGGGGCCTGTGCCCTTCTGACCTGTCCCCATCATTTTTTGAAGTTGTCTCCATCATCTTCGAACACTTTCCCCGGGTACACGATGTTCCAGGCTCGCTTGTGCTTGCCCTGCCCCAGACTTGGAGTCAGCCACTTCTCCAAGGAACTCGAATTCTTTTGACTGGGAAGTAAAGACGTGGGTGTAATCAACCATTTTAAGATGACATCATAAAAGGGTCAGGGTAAATAGTCACATATCTTTCAATGAGGAAAGACTGGCTAATAAGAGCTTCCAAGACAGACTCCATAGCTTTAGCTGTATACCAATGTAGGAGCTTCTTCAGGGAATCCTCATAGATAAAATGCTAAGGAGTCCCAGGACTCACTCCTGGGCTTTCTTCACCCTCTGCCCACACCTGCTCTCCGTGTTTTGAGGACTAGCGAGCCCCTACCTGCAGCCTGGACCTTTCCCTAGGAGCCCCCAGCAGCTCCACGTCGGGCTCCGCCGCGCATCCCAGGCTCCTCCTCCCCTTCCAGGGCTTCCCCTGAGCAGATCCGGCCTGCAGGTCGCTCAGTCAGCCGTCCTTGAATACAACCCTTTTGTTGTTGTTGTTTAAATCGCATCCCAGCATTCATCCGCGGCCAAGTCTGTCAGCTTTAGAAGACAAATACACCCAGACTCTCCGAGCTTCCCGCAGCCCCTGTCAGCCCTGCGGGACCTCGCAGGCGGCTCTGGTCAGCCCCCTCGGTGGGCTTCCTGCTTCCGCCTTGCTCCTCACGCGGGCCGGGCGGGCGGCCAGGATGGAGATCGGGATCGGTCCGGGTGCCCGCTCCTCTGGGAGACAGGGTCTCATCCCTTAAATGACCCCACTGCGTCACACCGCTGACTCAACTCTGCTGGCACGTTAGAATCAAGTGGAAAACTTGAAGTAGAGATGCTTAGACGTGGGCCAGTTAAAAGAGAAGCCCTGGGGGTGGGCCTGGCGTTGAGAGGTAAGCCCCCCGCCCCGCCCCGTGCATAGAGCAGCGTGGAGAACTCCCGACCTGTGTCGGCCATCGCCTCTACGCGGCTCCCACCATCTCCCTTGCTTACCATGCCCCAGCCAAGACAGCCTTTCTGCTGTCTCTCCAGCACCAGGAATGCCCCTGCCTCAGGGCCACTGCACCTGCTGTCCTGGAAGCTCTTCCCCCGCCCTTCCTGCAAGTCTTGCCCTGACGATCCTCGCTCCGGGAGGCCCTGCCTGTTTGAAACTACAATCCCCAGCTCCCTACCCGCACTCTTAGTCGTTCTTCCCTGCTTACTTTATCCCGAAGTACCTCACTAACCTGACAGATTATGTACTTAGTTCTTTATTTATCGCCTGTCTCACGCTTCTGGAGCAAGAAGTGGCCCAGCCAGCCTCAGGTCTGTTCTTGCAAAGTCAAGGGGGGAGGCTGGAGGAGCTGCAGGCACAGCCCTCCCCTGTGCTCCCAGGGCCCATCTCCCCGTGCTCCCCCCTCCCCCCGGCTTCCTGGGATTGTCTAGTTGCCACTTGTGTGCTTTCGATAGGTGCCAGGCACTGGCCATAGAACCCGGCCCAGGAGCCAGCGACTCCAGAGGTCACCTCCCTCCTACCAGCTGCGCCGGCTGAGATGGCGAGGCTCTCCTGGAGGGGCAAAGTGCCTTGGGTTCTGGCTCTCATGGGGCCAGAGAGTGACAGGAACCAGAGCAACTGTCCCCAACTCATGCTGGCTGCGCCTTCCTGGGATTGGTGCTCCGGATCCGAAGAATGCCTGCGGGGGCCATAGCTGGGGTGGACAGGAGCGGGGGTCCTTGCTTACTACGTAAGTACTTTCCCCAATTTTTTTCTTTAATTTTATTTATAATAAATAAATGGGAGAGAGAGAGAGAGAAAGATTCTGTCTTCTGGTTCACTCCCCAAATGCCCAGCTGGGTCACACTGGAGCCAGGAACTCCATCCAGGTCTCCCACATGGGTGGCTGGGGCCCAAGCACCTGGGCCATCTGCTGCTGCCTTCCAGGCCATTAGCAGGGAGTTGGAGGGGAAGCAGAGGTGGGGCGGAATCCCAGGCACTCCCATATGGGATGCAGGCACCCCAAGACGTGACTTAATGCATTATATCACAATCCCAGCTCCCACAAATTTGCCTAGTGGCTTAAAGTATTTATTTCCTGGTCCTTTTGCACAAAAGGAAAAAAAAAAATTTCTGGATCCCTGCTTATGAATCTAAGCTTTATGAAGGTATTCTTATTTAATATAATTTTGTTCCCTAATATTTCTCTGTACCTAATAGAGTGCCTGGCACATATAGGTGCTCAACAATTATTTAATTGATAAATACAAGCAAATGGTGAACTAGAAAAATGCATATAACACATATAACATAGACCTTTAATATGGAAAGAGCTAGTATATATCATTATGGAAAATATGGCTATACTAAGAGAAAATCAGCTAAAGAGAGGAAGGTAAAATTCACAAAAGCAGAAATACAGTGAGCAGTGAACATATGACAACTTTAATGGTATCACACAAATGGAAATCCAAACTAAATAAAGGTGGATTTCACTTATCAGACTGGTAAAACCAAAACAATGAGAACAGCTGGTTGGCGGCTGCCAGAGCTGATGCCTCCTAACTCCTGGAGAGTGTATTCCATCCTGCACGAAGAGGTTGTGGGCGGCATTTTAGTTTCCTTTTCTGCGTATGAATATTTGAATTTCCTACATTGACCACATATTACTGAAGAAATGATTCTGAGGTGCTGGCGCTGTGGCGTAGTGGGTAAAGCTGCCACCTGCAGTGCTGACATCCCATATGGGCACCGGTTTGAGTCTTGGCTGCTCCATTTCCAATCCAGCTCTCTGCTATGGCATGGGAAGGCAGTAGAAGATGGCCCAGAAGCTCCTGGCTCCTGGCTTTGGATCGGCACAGCTCCAGCCATTGAGGCCATTTGGGGAGTGAACCACCAGATGGAAGACCTCTCTCTCTCTCTCTCTCTGCCTCTGGCTTTCTGTAACTCGGCCTTTCAAATGAATCCATAAATATTTAGAGAGAAAAAAAGATAAAGCTTCTAGAAAAAAACTACAGGTAAAAGTCTCTATGACCTTGGCCTACATGTAGATTTCTGAAGCAGGATGTGACAAACAAAAACAGGATGTGAGCCACAAAGAAAGAAGTCAATAAAATAAACTTCATCAAAATTTGAAAAGCTTTTCTCTTCGAAAGACATCATTAAGTAAATGAAAAAACAAGTCATGAATAGGAGGGTACAATCCTTTTTACTTTATTTTCAGAAAATTATGAGACATAAAAGTATGCATATTTATGAGGTACAAAATGTGATATTTCATTACTTGTATACATTGTATAATATTCATTCAATCAGGGTGAATATATGTATCCTTCCACACATTTAACATTTCTTTGCATCCAAAATCCCATCTTGCAGACTTTTTAAACTAGATCAATGGACAGTGCATTATCTGTAGTCACCCTGCTGTGCAGTGGAACCCTAAGCTTCTTACTCCCAACCTGTTACCCGTTGGTTAGTTCTTACCCTGCCCTCCGTGCCTCCCTGCCCAGACTCCGGTAACCAACGTGAACTGCATGTGTACCTATGAGATCACCTATTTTTGTTTTAGCCTGCGTATATAGGAGAGATCAGTGAGAGTCGCCTTTCTGTGCTTACTTATTTCGCTTACCTTAATGACCTCCAATTCCATCCCTGTTATTGCAGATGACAAGATATCTTTTTTTTTTTTTAAGACTTATTTATTTATTTGAAAGTCAGAGTTACAGAGAGAGTGAGAGACAGAGAGATCTTCCACCTGCTGGTTCATTCACTAGATGATTGCAATGGTCTGGACTGGACCAGACCAAAGCCAGGAGCCAGAAGCTTCTTCCAGGTCTCCCATGCAGGTGCAGGGGCCCAAGGACTTGGGCCGTCCTCCAGTGCTTTCCCAGGCCATAGCAGAGAGCTTGATCGGAAGTGGAGCAGCCGAGACTAGAACCTGTGCCCATATGGGATGCTGACACTGCAGGTGGTGGCTTTCCCTGCTACGCCACAGCACCGGCCCCTCAATGTCTTTTTATCTGAAGGAAAATAAAGTATAAAAACATTTGTAATAGGAAGGATATTCAAAGAAGAGAACAGTACAAAGAAATTTATTGCTCCTCGCCCACATCCAAGATGTGAGGAGCCCCCCAGAGCCCGCGCGGTCGCTCTTCCCTAGCCAGAGAGCACAGTGGTCTGGGTGAGAGCGGGTCTCAGTGCGACACCTTGGCTGGAGCCACTGCTGCCCTGGCCACTCCTCCAGGCCTCCCCAACATGATTCTCAGGGAAAAGGCTGGCCCAGACAGAACTCTCCTCACGCAAAGATGAGTAATACATGCAAAGGAACCATCCAGAAAATGGTTTCAACAGAGGAAGGAGAAAAGACGCCTAACAGGCAGCAAGCTGAAGGGCACACAGCACAGGCAGGTAACGGGAAATCTCAGAAAAACATCCTGTTCTTCCTCTCAGAGAAACTGACGGGCACAGGAACTCGTGAGGGGGAGAGTAGGAATTCAAAGAAGAGATAGGAAAATACGCACTCTGAAAAAGTTACCCGTGAATTTCCAACTTGTTTACACCAAAAGTTTTCTTTAAATTCTATTTTCCACAAACTTTTTGAAATTCCCTCAAGCAACAGCTTAAAGAAACAGCAGTGGGAGAATGGATGGAAGTGGAAAGTGAGCTGACAAAGTTTAAACCACAAACATGCAAGACAATAATAAATGGGTTAAGGAAGACAAGAATCTGCCCAGAAATCACACAAACGGAAGTGATTTGTGAAAGCAAAGTAAGACGCATGGAGGTCAAACCTGCCAGAAATCTTGTAAAGTGAAATGGAGAAGAACAAAGAGAAAAAACAGGTAGACGCTGAAGACAGACAAGAGAAATCCAGCATGCATGCTATTTTTGTTCTAGTAGGAGACAGAATAAACTCAAGAGAAAAAAACCTAAAGAACAAAAGAAAATTCTTCCTATAAAGGAAGACCTGTATGTACAGTTGGAAAGGTGCATTGTGTTCTAGAAAGAACATATCCCTGTGAAGTAATTAAGTATTATGTTAAAGACTCATGAGGGCATCCAGGCAGAAACAAGTCACACGGGAGAGGACAACACCGGCTAGCCTGAGGCGTGTCCCCAGTCACATTCGGCAGTGGCAAGCAGTGGAGTGCCATCCGCGACTCCTGACACAAGTGTGACCCAACGAGTTTTCACCCAGCCAAACTGTCACTCAAGTGGAAACTCTGAGTCATTCATAGATATGAAAATATGTTGGGACTGCTGCACCCATAAGAATTTCTTGAAAAACTACCTGGTGATGGAATCCAGTTAGTCAACAGGTGGATCTAAATAAAGAACTCTGAAATGGAGAAACCATCGTACCAAAGGGCTGGGGATGTACCTTGAGTAAATTTACGTAGAGCACCATCTTGTCTACGTTAGAAATATTGTAAGGACGGTGCAAAAACCCTTGTGGTTGTAAGCCACTGAGATTGGGGGCATCGCTTGCTACAGCAGCCTCAGCTAGCACAAGCTGACGGATGCACCAGCATTGGTCTAATACGTGGGTCTGTTCAGAGGAGGGGCCCAGGGGCCGCTGGGAAAGAGCATGTTCTGAGGTGTGTGATCTGCTGACCATGGCAAGGCTGAGAAGGTCTACTGGAGTGGGGCCTACTGCTTACAGACGTCCCGGGCCACATCTCCTGAACTCAGATTTTGATCCTTAGGAGAGACGGCTACAGTGCGAGTATTACCTCAACATTTGTCTCACTAAAAATCTGTCGTGTGGTGAGAGCACATTACTGTGCCTTGTGATAGCCCCTCCAGGGGCTACCTACCCAAAAGGGCGAGGAAATCGGTCACATTTGGGCCTGCTGACGCCTTTCCCAGGACTCTGGGGTGTTGGTGGCAGCACCGCCTGGGACACGCTGCGTGCAGGAGCCACGCTTCAGGGTAGAGGCAGGAACTCCATGGAGATTCGTGGCAGTCATCAGAGGTTGTGCCGAGGCCCGTGTGAGGTGTGGGTCTGGCCTGAACCAAAGCTGTAGCAATGATGGCTTCAGTTGCCAGTGACAAGACGAAAAGCAATAGCAATAACAGGGAGCATCAATAGTCAACAGAAAGATGTGGCAATGCGGAGACCTTAGGGCAGTTCGATCTGGAGGCCCAGAGAGGTCACTAAAGCCTGGATTTCTTTTTCATCGCTCTGTTTTGTTGCCAAGGTGTCAGCCTCATCCTCCACCTGGCTTTTTGCTTTTTGCTTGCAAGACAGCTGCCTCCAGTCCCAGGTTGACAGACTAAGCAGGTGAGCGAACAAAACCACTGAGCACCGACTGCAACCTTTGCTTCATTCTACTTCCACCAATTCAGGTTGTATACTCAAACCCGTGGTCACTGTGGAAGGTGATGGTGTTATAAAGTTGGCCGAGGTCCGTGATTCTCAGCCAGGGCGAGTCCCTCCCCAGTGACAATGCATGTGAGTGTGAATGGATAAACGTCGGCGAGGCCGCTGAGCATCACACAGTATACAGGACAGTCCCACCCACACCGGGCCCCAAACAAGGGGGCTGAGGTCATTCACAACGGTCAGTTGATGCTGGCTGCTCCATGAGGGGTCAGGGTGAAGTGGGAGGGTGACATTGCGTCCTGGATGGGAGCCCAGCAGACCATTAGGTGGCCTTAGATGTGGACTTGGATGTAGACATAGGTGAGAAGCCCTTGGGGACACCTGGAAATATTTGGAGGGGAAACTGTAAGATGCCAAATGCTTGCAGGACACAGACCAGAGAACTTGGGCCCAGTGAGGCCAACGTGGGTTATGCAGCTGCATGATTTTGCAAGATGTGAGGACTCAGGGGGTTGTCTGGGGGTGCACTCAGGTGCGGGTAGCAGCGCCAGAGATGTGCCAGCTGCAGCAAGGCCTGTCCTGGGCTTTCCTCCCAAAGTGACGAGGACCCCTGGAGAGCTTTTTTAAAAGAGGAAATGACAACAGCAGATTTACACAGTCACTCCCTGTGTGAAGGATGAATTGGAGCAAGGGTGGAGAGAGGAGCGAGCAGGGGCTGGGGCTGCTAACAGACCAGGGAGGAGACCACGGCAGTGTCCCGGAGAGGCCGGCCGGAGGATGCCGGAGACTAAGAAGGAGGGGGAGAGGAAGAAGTGGGCTGGAGGGTTCCCCGGGGTGGCAGTCAGAGGACTGAAAACGGGCTGACCTGCGGAGGTGAGTGACAGCAGGGGCAGCGCCTCTCCCGCCATTCAGCACCCCCGCTGGTTGGGTGGTGCAGGGAGCAACAGAGATGAGCTATGGCAGGAGCGCCTGGGGGTGGGACTTGTGTGGGAAGCTGTGACTGGTCAGAGCTCTGAACTCTGGGTCTGAGGGGCTGGTGGGGCTGGCGCTCAGGGGAGTCCTCAGAGGAGGACTCCTCTGAGGACTCCATGGAGTGGAGTTTGCGGGTGGAGGAGCCTGTGTAAAGGGAAACGCAGGGCACTCAGGAGAGGGTGGGGGAGCACCAGCTGTTAGGGACAAAGCAGGCTTTGGCTCCCCACGTTCATGCAGATGGTCAGCTCCCAAAGTCTCCACGAGCCATTAATGCCCATGGCTAGTGGATCCGGTAGGGACGTGATCTAATTATGGGGTAGGAGGTGGGCCCAGTGGTAGGGGGAGATGGCTCTCCTGAAGTGGGTTGGTCATGCACACGGGGTTCAGCTTAGCTTCTTTGTCAGCTTCCCTCTCACTAGGGGGTTGGTCCTCTGCTAGGCTCCACAATTGCAAGGCTAGTGGGGCCACCCCGTCTTTTTTTTTTTTTTTTAATTTTTTAAAAATTTATTTGACAGGTAGAGTTATAGGCAGTGAGATAGAGAGACAGAGAGAAAGGTCTTCCTTCCGTTGGTTCACCCCCCACAAATGACCGCTACGGCCAGAACTGTGCTGATCTGAAGCCAGGAGCCAGGAGCTTCCTCCTGGTCTCCCATGCGGGTGCAGGGCCCAAGCACTTGGGCCATCCTCCACTGCCTTCCCGGGCCACAGCAGAGAGCTGGACTGGAAGAGGAACAACTGGGACTAGAACCTGGTGCTCCTATGGGATGCCGGCACCGCAGGCAGAGGATTAACCAAGTGAGCCATGGCGCCGGCCCCGGGCCACCTCGTCTTGACCTGGGAACCAACAAGCTGCAAGCAGAAAGAAACCTTTTCTTTCCCGAAAATCTCCCCTGAGGTGTCTTAGTTCAAATACGATGAGCTGGCGAACACACCAAGCTCTCAGGACAGCCTGGGGGAGACTAGCTGAAGGGGGCCAGGGGGTGGGCATGGGAGTGGAAGGGGAAGCCTGTTGGAAGTCAGGAGCCCCAGACGCTGCTGGGAGGCCATGGGAGGAGCCCTGATCAGTGCCTAGAGGCTGCTGGTGACCCTGGAGAACAGTTTTCCTGGACCCTTAGCACGGAAGTCAGGTGGCAAAGCCCTGGGGAGAGCATGGGAGAGGGGGAGACGAAGGCAGAAGGTTCGGAACCTTCCACGGGGAAGCTTAGCTGGGGGTGGAAAGAGAGGGCCACAGGAGCGGGGCAAGGGACAGAGCAGAACTTCAGAGAACCCTGACGGCTGCTTCCATTAAAACTAAAACCAAACCAGAAAATCCAACAGTGAGCCAGGCAGTTAGACAACAAAATTCTCCATTTGTGTTTGGCATTGCTGACATTTTCCTGTTATAAAAGCAGTACTTGAGGCTGGCGCTGTGGCACAGTAGGTTAATCCTCTGCCTGTGGTCCCAGCTGCTCCTCTTCCTATCCAGCTCTGTGCTATGGCCTGGGAAAGCAGTAGAATATGGCCCAAGTGCTTGGGCCCTTGCACCTGGGTGGGAGACTCAGAAGAAGCTCCTGGCTCCTGGCTTTGGATTGGCCCAGCTCCAGCCATTGCAGCCATTTGGGAGTGAAGCAGCAGATGGAAGACCTTTCTCTCTGCTTCTCCCTCTCATTGTCTATAACTCTACCTCTCAAATAAATAAATAAAATCTTAAAAAAAGGAGTACATGCTACCTAAAAATCCAATTTTAATAGTGGAATAAAATCATACTATTTGATATGAAACACAATTTACTAATACATTAAATAAGTAGAAATTAAACATCGATGAATCAACTTGCTGTGAGTTTAACCATGTCCTTATCGATGAGGTTATTTCTGCTGCAGTAAGACAGTTGGTCTTTCACGCTGAGGGCGAGAGTTAGCAGAGGGAAGGTGTTGAAGGACCAGGGAGAATGACGTGCCTGGTTCCAAGTTCACAGTCCCCTTAGTGTCCGTAAGTCTCTGGCTGCCAGCCTGAGGACACCTCCACTCTCCAGCACAATTAGAGGGAAGAGATGACTAGAGCCATCAGGGAGCAAACCCTTTCCTCTGAAAGTCTCCAGCGCCCGAGGCCTCTCTCTCACCCGGTATCTTATCATTACTGTTTTAACTTCGAGTTTCAAAACGCACAGGGGCAATGCGTTGAAAACCGGCTGCTTACGGTGGCGAGTCATTTCCTCATAGGAGGCAGAGGAGTTTGGACTTGATCTTACAAAATGAGCAAGGGATTGGCTCATCTGCCAACCACCCTTCCCCTTGGAGCCCTTCCTCTTGGATCAAACCAGGCTCTTCCTGCTGCCCTTGGGCCAGATTTTCCCTGCCCTTGGCTGCGTGACCCAGAACCACGTAGATGTTCCACTCCAACTCTGCCCTTTTGAACTTGATTACTCAGACAACACTCAGCCACTGCTCCAGGGTAATCAATGGCTGATATCTTGTCAGCACACTCTGCAGAGAACCGAGGGATTGCACAAGCCAGTCCTGCTGGAAACCAGGGGAGACTCGGGAACCCTAGGAAAAGAGGGAAGACTTGGATTACGGCAGGTCTCAGCCCAGCTAGCTCCTTGACTGGGGGCACAAAAACACAGCTCGTGAACCTGCGGAAGGAAGATGGTTGCCACCAGGACCACAGCTGGCGCTGCTGCCCAGGTCTGTGAAATTGCTTCCCGGTCATTTTCAGTGGGTCACGCGTTAACGGGGAAGACCCCGTCTCTCTGATCTGTCTGCAGCTGAGGCCGGTGGGGGTGGGTATCCAGCCATCCAGAAGGTTGATTGAGGACTAAATCCCGACCTGGGTGGTGGGAGAAGCAAGGAGCTAGGTCTGTAACTGGATAAGGCAGTGATGTAACTCTTGTTTACAGCTCTGCTGTGTGACCTCGTGCCACATCCGGGAACAGGGTCTGGCCTTGAACTCTGTCTAACATGGTGACTGATCAGATTCCTGGGCCAGTATCCTGCCTGGGCCCTTTCAGGAGCTCCAGTCCATCCAAGCGTTGGTCTCCCCCAGGGTGCCCCATGCTCCTGCTAGGCTGCGCTTGTCCACCTGGCCTGCAGGTGTGACTGCAGACATCCATGGCTGCATTTCTTTTTGCTCCCTCTTGATGGCCGTCTTCAAGGCTCACCCTGCCTGGGCAGTACCTGCTGCCAGTCTTCTCTCTATTGGCCCAGTTATACTTCCTGCCCAGCAGAAGAGCTGGCCAGGCTCCCCAGCAAGTAGCTGCACCAGAGTGGTGTCTAGTCCCAGATCCCCCGTGACCTGCCAACCTCACACCCCTGTTCTCACGGCCTGGGTGAAACAAGTGCACATTGCGGGACTCCACGGGCCGGCACCCTCTCCACCAGCTTTGGGCAGCTCCTTCCAGTGAGTGCTGCGTGTTTTGGTTCAGGACCCTGCTCCTCTGACTGCTGTGGTTGGCCCAGGAATCAGGCCCTGAGGCTCATATACCACCCTGCTGGTAGGACTTTGCCCAGTGGGTACGCTCCATATTGGGTAGGGGCCAGATGGGCCCAAATGGTTCTTCTCTCTGGGGAGTTTTGGAGGTGAGATAACAGGCAAGAAAAAGGACAAACTGAGGCAGGCAAAGGGGCAGGAGGGATGCCTGCTCCTGAGACGGGGGAGGCGCAGCTTTGCAGCCCTGCTGGGCCTTCCTGGGTGCCTGGGTGTCTGGGCTTCCTCTTCCTCTCTCATAGGCCTGGTTGAGCCTCTGCTGGGGCTGGATTTTCTCACTTCCCCAACTCTTGAGGTTACCCTGAGTGAGGCTTTGTTCCTACCCAACTCCCCAGGAGTGAAGTGCCACACCCAAAGGGTGTTGATGAGGAACAATGAGGTTAGAGGCAGGGGGTTTCTTCAGAATGTGTTTACTGATTCTAGTTGCCAGGAGCTAAAGACATAGGATAGGCTTATCCCTGAGATGGGCAGTGATTGGGTGTCAGGTCAAAGGTCAACGAGACCTCATCAGGCTGGAGAGAGGAGTGGAATTAAATGTGATGATGCTCAAAATGGACATGTGAGAAATGCCCCCTCTACCCTGATGACATCACCCCACAGTGCCACAGCTCTTGACAAATATTTGATTTATCTTAATCAAGGCAGGAAAAATAGCCCATAGGGTGAGGGAGTTGCTCCCAAGAGAAAAGGACAGGACAGGGCATCGCCTCGCCCCCCCCCCCGGGGGGGGCGGGGGGGTGTGCACTCAGCGATTTCATTGTGCACACATCGCAGGGTGCCTTTACAGAAGCCGAGAGGGCGAGGCTGTCACCAGGCAGTGTCATCGTGTGGGGCCACCACACGTGTATGTGCTCCAGTGTTGACACGACTATACTTGACCTCTGTGGTAAGGAGAGAACGCTCTCTAGTTCAACCTTCACCAATAGCATGGGGTAGCATGCTGTATGCTGGAGGCCCCGCAGGGCTCCTGCAGGAGTGAGTGTGGTTTTGCATAGGAAGAGCAGAGGGGCGGATGGTGCCCGAGCATCATCCTAACCCTGCCTTCCTTCCTAACCCTTCACCAGACACTGACCTGACACCCCTGCTCCAGCACTGTGGTAGGTGTTGGGCCTAAGAAGGGGATGAAGATGCCAAAACTATTTCGCAGAGAATCTTGTGTCTTGAGGAATAAGTGGAAGTTTAGTTCTGTCAAGCCTGTCGGGAGGGATGAGATTGGGGAATGATGAGAAGAGAAGCCGTGAGTGTGTCACAGAGGGCATTCTGTGCCTTACCAAGGACCGTGGCCCACAGTCCTGTGGCCGACATGAGGTTTTTGAGCAAGGACCAACACCTGCGAATCTGGGACCGGATGGGTCACTGTAGAACCGGGACGGAGGCTGGGCTGCGGAGGGAACAGGCGAGGGCAGGCAGGGCAGCTGCTGCAATAGCAGCCGCCCTGGTCCTACCTGGCAGAAGCTACCTGCTGGGGTCAGCCTTTCCCAGCCTCCTTTGCAGCTGGGATTTTGGCCAACTGGGCTGAGGAACCTGGGGGAACCCTGCTGAGCTAGGGCTTCCAGGGGGAAAAGTTCCCTCCGTGATAAAGAGACAACTGAGGAGGAAAATGTCTTCTTTTCCGGTGGTGGTGGTGAGGTCTCCGGAGGGGTGGGGGGTGGGGGTGTATGCAGAAGGTGAGACATGCTTCCTGCACTGTGGGTACTCAGTCCTGGCTTCTGCCTCCTCAGCTCGAGGCTTTGCTGAGCCCTGTGCCCCTGCTGCTGTCCTGGCTTGGGCAGGCAAGAACACGACTCCCCAGATGCCCGACCGCTGCAGGCTCTCAGCCACCTGCCTGGAGGCACCCTCATGGAAATAGCTCCGGGGACAGCCACCTCCTGGCTGGGGCAGGGCCGCTCACCCGGTTCTGGGGTTGCCAGTCCCCTCTGCCTCTCTCACCGTGCATTCTCTTTGAAGGGGAGACCAGGTCCCTCTTGTGGGCAGCAGTCTCTCGTGCAGAGGGACCCCTGCCTGGTGGTTTGGGTAGGCTCTGGAGCCAGACTTGGTACTCTGGGTTCAGATCCCAGCTCCGCATGTGCCAGCAGAGCGACTATGGGTACGCTTTTAAAATTCGCTGAGCGTCTGCTTCCATCTCTAAGGTAGGGCTAATAACTGTACCGACTGCGTGAGGTCATTGTAAAGATTTGAATGAGATAGTCCTGGAAGACATGGCAAAGGTGGCAGGGGTGGGGGCAGCCCTGGCCCCTGCCTGTGCAGGGTACCCTTCCCGCTGGGGCTATCTGGGGAGCAGAAGGACAGAAGACAGCACGCCCCTGCCCCCCCCTCCTCTTCCCCCCCCCCCCCCCCCCGACACCCTGGGCTGTGGGCGGAATGTGCGTGTGTTCAAGCGGAGCTGATCCGTGAAGCCAATCCTGGAATTCGCTCATCTGCTGAATCCCAAATGGAAACAAATACAAATACTCTTTATAAACAAAGACAGCATCTTAAAAAGAACAAACCCATGAGCCAGTCTGAGCTGGAACTGAAGCTCTGGATTTCTGATGAATCTAAACAGACCCCTGCCCCCTCGACGTGACTCTGTTCCAGGCTGGGATGCCGGTGGCCGCCCTCACCTCCCTCTCCCGCAGCCGGGCCACGTGCCGCACACTCTCCAGTGTGGGAAACTCTTCCAGCTGCCAGTGGCTGGCTTCTTTTGCATTGCCAACCGGCTGTGAGGACAATGTGTACCTTGCCTCGCGGGGGGACCGGGCTCCGTGAACAGGCGTCCCCCTAAATCAAGGACTTGTGAGCCTGTGAATTGGGTGTTAGACCCCTGAGGACCCTGGTGAAGGGACAGTGGACATGTGCATGTGGCATCACGTGCCCCACCCGGCCTTTCCTCCCGGGATCTTGGAGGCGGAAGTGATCCGGGACAAGCAGTGTTTTCACTCCCTTCACTTCCTTCCCACTCAGCTCAGGCTTCACGGTTCCCCATCTCTGGCCTCTGCCCTGCCTCCCCGGCCAGGCCAGCATGTGGATCACCTGAGCCCACCTTCCTGCCCATGGCTCCCAAGGCCTCATCCCCCTCCTGCCCTGTGCCACCCCTGTCCCTGCCCTCCTGCCCCGGGCTGCTCAGGAGCCTTCTCGGGCAGTGATTCCTGGAGCCAGCAAGACCTCCCCGAGATGCAAGCAGGACCTGGGAATGCAGGGCCAGGTGAGTCGAGGTCCTGTCCCGAGTGATTGGAACAGTGCCCATGCCCCCATGGCTACTTCCCTGCCCCCAGGCTGCCTTCACTCCCTGTAGCTCCCAGCCCCATACAGCTCTGACCATGAGCCCGTCTCTGTTGTGTTCCCCATCCTCAGTAGGGAAAATCAGGTTCTGTGGCAACATTGCCATCTTTTAATTTTGACTTCTAATTCCTATTTCCCCGTACCCCCCCCCCCCAACTTTCCAAGCCAGCGTGCACCCTCCAGGAGTCTCTGCAAGTGTCGGGCTCAAGCCTGGCTGCTGATGTGCAGGCCAGGGCCCGTGGGCTGACGGTAGCTTCTGTCCTGCCAGCTGCAGAGAAAGGCAGGCACTGGGCTTCCCTGGGCCTGCAGCCTCAGACCCTCCCAGCGAGGGAGGCTGTTTGGGGCGTGTGTCTTGTCGACTTTTGAGGAGTGCTGGGGTACACTGAGGGGGCCTGAGGGTGTTGGGGGATTTGCCCCTCCATGTGCTCCCCTCCCATGGGGGTGGGGCAGGAAGAACCCTCAAAGTGCTGATTTCCTTACATAGAGGAGTGTACGGAGGGTGAGAAGATGGACAGAAGTTTTAGGGGAGAGATTCCATGCAGGGGAGGACCTGGTGGGAAAAGGACACAGCCCTCTTCCTTAGAAGCACAACAGGGGAGCGCGCCAGTGATTCATTCGTTTTCTGAGAAGGTGACAGGCGTGTGGCTTCAGTGGGAGGGGCCGGCCACACAGTGATGCCCAGAGTGACTGAGATTCGTTCTGTGGACTGGTGATGTTGCACATCCACGTTGCATGTGTGCAGGTGGAAGGTGCAGCAGGGGCTGCCCTGTCTCCCAGCTCCACCACGAAGCAGAGCCTCCGCAGGGACAGGGCTGGCTTCCTGCCTGCCCACCAGTTTCTGATATCCAAGAGCCCAAGCCTCACTCCTGAAGCCCCTGGACCCGGAGGCCTGGCCCTGCTCGCATCCTGCTGTCAGCACTCGTCAGGGCCAGAACCACTGTGGTTACGGGCAGCACTGGGGGCAGCAGAAAAAGAACAATGCATGACTCAAGCTGCCATGCTTCTGTTGTGGGTTCTAATTTTAGGCCGTTGTTCCATTCCTCTCTTTGCCTTTCCCAGAATTCTAACAGGGGGAGTGGTGGTGGTAGTGGTGGCGGTGATGGAGGCCAGCTGGCCAAGATGGAGACCAAGAGGGTTGGGCTAGGGGAGGAGCAAGAGTTGGGCCTGGGATGCCTGCGGCATGGTGGCAAGGTCAGGCCTGGGAGCTCTGGGGACAAATGGCTGTCAGAAGCAGGCTCTGCACTGCCCTCCAGACAGTGGTCTTGGGTTGGGAATCTGGTGCTCTGACCCTTGCAACCCCACAGATTACTCAGCTATGTCATTTGAGCTCCAGGGAGGGAGATCTGGAAACTCCATGGTTCTGAGTCACTTGGGTTCGCAGGCAAATTCAAAAGCCCATGGAGCTCAGAGGGGCAGGAGGCCACGTGCCGCTGTGTGGGAGCTGGTGTGCGTGTGCCCACTGCCTGGGAGTCATGCCATTGGGGCTGGGGTGAAGAGTGAACAGCTTGTTCGCCCTTACCCCATCCTCAGAGCTCCATGCCTGGCCCAAGCATGAGTGGACACCACGGGGAGGTGGCCAGCATGGATCCATCCAGCGCTTCTTCCTTCCTGGGCTCTCAGTGTCAGCATTGCTTGGAAATGCTGAGCAGAGGTTTGTGTGTGGAGTCCCACAGCCTGGGTCTCAGTGCTCGCATGTTTCTGGAAAGTTCTTCAGACTCTATATTTCTCCAGAGCAGAAGATGGTATGTGGTTGGCAGCTCCTTGTAGTCTGACACCTTTGTGTGTGATGTGAAGTAGGTATGTGTGTAGTGTGTGCATGAGGTAGTAAGTGGGTTAGGCTGTGAGTAACAGTTACACCTGCCTGCAAACCAGCTTTGAGTGGGCATGTGTGCACATCAGCTCACCTCCTGAGGTGGCTACTCAGGGGCAGCCAGGTGTGGGGAATGGGAGTGGGAATCCAAGAAGGATGTGAGAATCCTGCTGTCCCACATCCACCCATGGGCTGTGTGGCCCTGGCCGGTCTCTGGTTTGCCTGGAAGCCTGACCCTCCTGCCCTCCTGGGAGTCCTCTGTAGGGAGCACAGGAACCCCTCGGGTGTGCCCTCGGCCCAGGGAGGGCTTCCTTGGCAGCCTCCTCCTTGCCAGTTGTAGCAGTGGACACAGTGGGCTGGGTGCTCCACTCTCCCATGGGGGCTCAGAGGGCTGGTGCTCTTCCCCCTTTCTTGACCCCCTGCCTGTTGCCCCCTCCTTCAGAGATGTTCTGTTGACTTCACCCCTTGCTGACCTCTCCACTCACGTCTCTTCCTCTTCCCTTTTCACCTCCCACGTCGGCAGCCCACTTTCTACCCCCTCATCTCCCACTCAAACCAGAAAGCCTTGCTCTTGGCTCCTCCCATGGAGATTCCCTGTCCCCTACAAATGTCAACCCAAACCGAAGTCCATTTCCTCTGTCCATGTCCTTTTGTGTATTTCCCAGCTCTCAAAAGTCTGCTCCCATTATCTAGAGCTCTGTGACAACCTACCCCAGGCCTAAAACTACCCCCGACTTATTATATCTCCAAATCCTGTGAGTCGGGAATTTGACAGGGCTCAGCTGGACGATTCTCCTCCTCCTCCTCCTCCTCCTGAGGCCCCTCCTAGTGGCTCCAGGGTCCTCAGCTGGTCTGGAGGGTCTAGGGTAGCCTCACGGAGATGTGAGGTGCTTCTAGGCTCAGCCGGGGCTGTCAAATGGTCTGCTCACAGGTGGCCCCTCCAGCATGGCAGCGGACAGCCCCAGCCGAGCCAGCATACAGGCAAGGGCAAGGCTTTGGATTCCACCCTCAACGAGAGCACTGGCAAAGACTTTGCAACTGTCTTCCTTCTACCGCATTGTCATTCAAGGTCTTGAGTTGAAGCTTCTCCCTGCCTTGCATATATGTTATAGCCTTGATCTTGCAACTCTACCTAGGTTCTTGATAACTGGTTTGCTCAGCTATGCTATGTACTCTCCATGAAGGGAGGAGAGGGAGGCTTTGGCCAGGTGCTATAGGCCAAAGTTATACACAGTAGATGCTAGCCAAAGAGAGCAGGACCTGGAACAGGGTTTTCATAGGTCAGGCATGATGCTAGTGACATGCATTATCCATGACTTCTCTCTAGGCACCGTGGGCTTGTGAAATCCCAGCTCAGGGACTTTGCCAGGGAGCAGGGGTGTGGAGCCCAGGCAGGCAAGGTCACCTGGCCAGAGTGGGCAAGGTGCGTGCTTTGTCTTGGTGAGGATGGCTCTTACTCATGATCCTTGCCTGCTTCAGGTTTGAAGTTGGCAAACTGAAGTCAGGCTGAGGCTTCTCATTTCTCACCTCCTGTAGTAACAGGAAGCTGATGGCAAAAGTGTCCGTGCACAGGCTGTGTGTGTCCAGACCTTTGATGCAGCACTTACTGGCAACAGCCTGCGTGAAGTTATAGCGTCAACCTGAAATGCAGATTCTTTCCTTTAAGACAGAACAGGAAGTAGCCCCTACCTCATCGTGCTGTGCAGGGATTAGACAAGGGAATGATGACTGGAAGTGTCATCACTGTCAGTATTGTCCCCAGTCATCAGATCCCAGCCAGGAGGAAAGAGAGGAGACAGAAACAAGCCAGGAAGGTTCATAATGGCAGAGAGCCGCACCACTCAAACATGCAGAGGAGAGACCTCATGCCAATTCTGTGACTGCAGTACAAGTCATTGACAAAATGTCTTCACAATTCCTGCACCTTATTTAAGCGTGTATTTTCTTCTGACCAGTTGATAAGTACACGGTTAAAAACGTTTGCTGTTTGTGCTCCTCACGCCCCTCGGAGTCCTGCTTCCCGAAGACAGTCACTTTCAAACCTGTCTGTGGGGTGAGCCTCCATACTTGACAAGTATTCTGCAGTATCGTGCCTACACAGCCTTTCACTGGGAGACTTGGACATTACCGCTGGCCTTCTGCTGTGGAAAGCGAGGTTTGTGCTACCAGCCTTCCCCCTGCATGTGGCTGTGCCTGCCCTCCTCCCAGCCTGCCGATAGAAGTGTGTATCCTTTTTGGTTAACCGATCGCTGGTCTGGATCTCAGGACCATATGCTCCGGTCTCTGCAGCTGAGCCATGCGGTATGCTATTATCTCATTGTCTTTCTTGTGCAATGCTTTCGTTTCCCCTGGGGTTAGTAATTGTCCACTTTTGGTTGCTTAGTTTCCTTACCTCTTACTAATTAATCTTTTAACTCCCTAAAGGGAGTGAAAACTCCACTTAACATGTTCAGATATATTGTAATTAACCTTGACGATCTATCACTCCACTTTATTTTTGTCAGCATTCTCCATCACATGTTGGCAGTCCTTGCTCTTCCGTGCACAGCTAACAGCGAGGCATTGAAAACTGGAAATTACCATTACAGGTGGAGTTTTAGAGTGTGAGTGACGTCATGGAGCAATGTCGCCGGATGCTTCGGGCTGCTGCTGGGTGTCAGGATCCGTAGATCTTTTCTCCTGGGATCGTTGGTTTGATCAGAGCAGGAGCAGCAATGTTCTGGCCCGAGGTGGAGATGGTGCATAAACCCTGCTTCAGGAATGTGGGAGCTAAGCCGGGGAGGGAGCCGCTTTCTGGATTCACTGGCTTCCCCTGTTTTCAGTCTGGAACGCCCCCTTCCTCCATCCCTGCTTGCTCCCAGTGCTGCTGAATTCAGTTCTCCGTTTTGATCTCTTTGGAGGGAAAATTCTAGTCCTCTACCAGTGTGGAAGAGGGCCTTTGGGGTCCATTTATTCCTCATAGAGGTTTTCCATCAGACTTCCTACTTTCCGTCCCGCTCGCACCCTCACTCTCAGAGATGCCTGGTTCTTCTAATTGGGACCTTAGCAGGGACTGTGACACTGGTTCCAGCTTTCCCTTATGTTGTCGGGTGTCATTCGGCTGGCTACTCACCACTTTCTGTCTGTTCATCACTTTGCAACATTTTGTCTCTTTCTTCCTGTTCTATTTGTCCTTGTGTGTTTGTGCGTAAAAAATGTACAGAACTTATCATCACGATTGAAGATTTGACTGTGAGTAACACCATGGGGTACTCTCGCTGGATTCTTTGACTTGCTACTGAATGTCGAGATCTGTAGATCTTCTCTCCTGGGATGCTTGCTTTGGTCAGAGTGCTATCCTATCCTCTCACCTTGGTGGCACTTCTGGGAAGGTGACTCAACCTGCCAAGGGGAATGACTCAGTCTCTTTGTAATGAGAAAACTCAAGGTTTCCAGATATGAGCCGTGCAAAGACACTTAAGTGAAGGGATCTGAACCCACATCTGGTTCTATATCTTGGGTTGTTCTACAGCACATTTGCTTGACCTGCATTCCCCTATTAAACACTTCAGACAAATTTCTGCAGCAGGCTTTTCAGAAGGTTCAAGTGTGTAATGGATCAATGGCTACATCACATCAAACATTAGATTTTTTTAAAAAGATTTATTTATTTATTTGAAAGACAGAGTTACAGAGGCGGAGGCAGAGCGTAAGTGAGGTGTTCCATCTGCTGGTTCACTCCCAAGGTGGCCACAATGGCCGGAGCTGTGCCGATCCGAAGCCTGGAGCCTGGAGATTCTTCTGGGTCTCCCACGTGGATGCAGGGGCCCATGCACTTGGGCCACCTTCTACTGCTTTCCCAGGCTATAGCAGAGAGCTGGATTGGAAGTGGAGTAGGCGGGACTTGAAGCCGCACTATATGGGATGCCGGCACTGCAGGCAGTGCCTTTACCCATTTCGCCATGGCGCTGGCCCCAAACATTAGATGTTGTGATACTCAGTTCTTCCTGCACTGGGAATCTGTGACTCTGGTCATGTTTCCACATTCTGAGGGGCCTCATTCTCCTTCTCCTGAGCTGCTTGTGGAAACCAGAGGTTCTCTCACAGGCTTGTTTGTTCTGCAGACCATTGAGCTGTTTCGTCCATGCTGTTTTCATACCACGGAAGTAGTTAAGAAGGTAGGGGCCGGAGACTTGATTTGACTCTCTGAGCATCCTGTTGTATTAGGCAGGATAAATTCTGGAGAAAACAGGACTTCAACGTGACACAATGGAAACAATTTCTTTATCTCCTAGAGGAGAACTTGGTAGGGCTCTCTACTCTAGGCAGTCACTCAGGAAATCGGGCTGCTGGGAGCTCTGCCACTTGATCATGGTCTCCAAAGATGTTCCAGTTCTTGCCATCTTGGTTAGCTGGAGGAATGTGGAGGGTGGATGCACAGGGACACGGGGTGGTCCAGGCAGGAGCTCACATCTCTGCTGTTGTCAGATGGATTACATAGCCCTGCTGAAAATGCTTAGCGAGTATGGACTCAGGCTGCTGATCCATGCTGGTTGCTTCCCCAGCTAGAACTATCACTGTGGAGGAAAGAGAAATGGCATATTGGTGGACAGCTAATGGCTTCTGCTGCAACTATCAAGATATTATTAATCCAAAATGGCAATTATCTTTCTAATGGAGTGCTAAGGAAGCTTAAACCATAGCTGCATTTTTGAAATACCATTTTTTTCTTTAGGAGATATATATCTACCCATCCAACTATCCATCCACAACTCACCCTTTATAGATCAACATTAAAACATGGGGGAGAAAGCCACCAGTCAACCAGGAACTTACTGGGTGGGGTTGGATGCTGTGTTTCTCAGGATGTCTGCCCCTGCCAAGTTTTCACTCTATTGTCTGCATGTCTCCAGTCAAAACAATCCAGTTGAGTTTTACTTTTAGTGTGGTATGAATTCAAGAATACTGGACATTCCTTTTCCCCTGGGAATGCCACCTAGCACCTCTCCTCCCCTCCCCACCTGTGTTCTGACAGGTTCCCTGAGGAGGTGGTCCTCCTGAGGTTTGAGACTCACTGCAAGTGCAGCAAAATACATCTTTGCACATGAGGTAAATGAATGGATTGGTTTGCTTAGGGGACTGATGAAAAGCCCAAGCTTAGAGCAGAGAGAAAAAAAAAAACCTGAAGGCTATTTACGAAACAGCTGAGGTATCCTTGTAGAGTAAGGTGGGAGGAGATGGAGAGGAGTTGATAATATCAACCCAATGAAAGACTGGCGAAGGTGAGGCAGGTATCAGTATAGACAAGACTGGCTAGGGTCAGGGACGGCAGCCTACAATGGTGGGATATTTCTGATGTTACTGTTTCGGGAAGGCAGGGATACAATGACTCAGACAGCAACCACAGAGATAGAAAATCAGCATGGATCCTTTGACCTTCACCTAGTTCATCCTCTGGGCAACTGGAAGCCACGCTCCACTTAAATCTAGCAGAAGAAAGCATATAAAATACCCATTTTATCTGGGAGTAAACCATTCATGTAGGAGCCAATACAGCAGCAATTGTTGACAGACTATTATAAATCTTGTTCCTGGAGAAATATACAAACCCTTTGGCTGGAAAGCCAAAGTCACCAGACACAAATTAATTCTGAAGCTGCAAACAAAGGCTCTACTCAGAGAAATAAGGAAGTATATGCTCCCCCCCCCCCCCCCAAGAAACACCTTTTCTCCTTTAGACCCAATTTTAAGAAGAATACTCTTGGCCGGTGCCACGGCTCACTAGGCTAATCCTCCGCCTTGCGGCGCCGGCACACCGGGTTCTAGTCCCGGTCAGGGCACCAGATTCTGTTCCGGTTGCCCCTCTTCCAGGCCAGCTCTCTGCTGTGGCCAGGGAGTGCAGTGGAGGATGGCCCAAGTACTTGGGCCCGCGGCGGCCATTGGAGGCTGAACCAACGGCAAAGGAAGACCTTTCTCTCTCTCTCTCTCACTGTCTTAAAAAAAAAAAAAAAAAAAAGAAGAAGAAATACTCTACATTAATACTCTCCATGAAATGAAGGAGGAATAATCTGGAATTCAGCAGCAACTGAATCTACCTTTGGGACTTTAAATTATGAATAAATAAGTTTTCTTTTCGGTTACTCCTGTCTCCTGTCAGCTCTCAGCTTAGTGTTACTTTGGGTTGGCTGAGTCACCCTGGGTGGGTTTTCCAATATGGTGGCTCAGTTGGCCATTAGTTGCTCCAGAACTTTTCTTTTTTTATAATTCAGCAAAAATTGCTCTCGTTGGCCTGACATTGGTCAATGCCCATCACTGGGTCCATCACATGCCAGGCGATTGCCATGCATTCGTTGCCACATATCTGTCCACTTTTGAGGTCTGGGGGAGCCATCTTCTCCACAGGACCCATGGGAATGGAGATTGAGGGAAAGATAGTTCGTAAAAAGGAAGAGATGGATGCTGGGCCAGCAGAGAAAACAAAACACAACCCAACAGCAACAACCACAACCACAAAATAACTCCATTTGCCCAAACTATTTGTTATTCATGTGGGAGACAACACAGGGATCGTCTTAGATGTGTTAGGATTTAGAAAGTAGATCACTGAGAAATGGATCAAATTAAGAATCCCGGAAGATGTTCTGTAAAAAGAAATGAAGGCAGAAAAGAAAAAAAAAATAAAATGTAGAGTGTATGTTGCTAACAACATAGTTAAAATTCTAGTAAAATGAGAGAGCAAACTTGTTAGAGATAAACCCGATGAATGAGAACCGCCTGCCAAAGTAAGAAGGGGCTGAGACACCAAAGACAGAGGCTGACAAATCCAGGATTACCCAAAGGCTAATTCATTGGGAGAGTTCACTGTCTTGGTCTGGCCTCAAGACAATGGTTCTCAGCACACCCAGTCAATAGTAAGGGGTTTATATGTTAAGCTAGACAAAGGTGACCTGGGCTAACCTAAGTGCACCTGGACTTTCTCCAGAAACATTAACATTCCATGGGTTAGATAAGAGACATTCCAGGGTCCAGCCTGCAAGATAAGCCCAGCAGGTTATCTTAATGACTTCATTTACTCCACTATAGGGCTTGCCGATGACCTCTAGGGTTACCTGGAGGGCAAGATGGTGGCTACATACAGAATGGCTGCAGTCACGTCAAGCTGAATCCCCACACCAAGGTAAAAAAAAAAAATGTATTGATAACCTACTGGTTATTGCAATGAAGATTCTCAGATTAGGTTAAGTCAAGAAGGGAAAAGGATGTGAAATAGGAGAAAGTAAGAAAAAACTGGGATGCACCAGGCCAGAGGGAAAGACATGTCCTTCTCACTGTCTCTAGTCAGCTGGCACCAGCCTCACATGCAACAGGACCAGAATTCTGAGAAGCAGGAGACCCAGGTCATCCAGTAGATGCTAGACAATTTGTCACTACAATAGTACCTGGCCTTATGCTGACCTTTGGTTTAAACAAATGACTATTACTTTATTCTTGTCTTCCAAATCCCATGTAAATGTCCCTTTGGGCAAACTCTATCCCACAACCATATAAGGAAGGAAATTCTGTGAAACGTAGTTCTTCCAGTTTAGCAAAGTGGTTACAATACAAAGCCATCACAATAATTAAATGAGCAAGAATGAAAGAAAATGAATTTAACAGTTAACTCAAAAATTTAGAGAAGAATAACAAACTGAATGAAAGTAAAGGGAAAGATTAATAAAGACAAAATTAACAAAGACAAAATTATGAATAAGGAAATTAACTAGATAGATGTGTTAAAGAAACGAGTATTTGTATAAAGGCTAATATCACAAATAAACCTTTACCAGTGCTAATAAAAATAAAAAAGAGCAAAATATCATGAGTGAGAAATAACACAAAGTCTTAGAAAGAAATTTTTAAAGAAATGACAATAAACAATTGGAAATTAAAACTAAAACCATCAATTTCATGGACATAACAATCTTAAAATAATCAAGGATCAATGTAACAAATTATGCGTAAGACATACATTGGAAATCACCAAATATTGGTGAGAGAAGTTAAATACAACTGAAATAAAAAGAAAGATATACCATGTTCATGAATTGGATTTCAACTGTCCCTTAAATGATCTATACATTTAAAACAATCCCAATTAAAATCTCAGCAGGGGGACCAGCACTGTGATATAGTAGGTAAAGCTGCTGTCTGCAGTGCTGGCATCCCATATGGGCACCTATTTGGGTCCCAGCTGCTCCACTTCTGATCTGGCTCTCTGCTATGGCCTGGGAAGGTGGTGGAGGATGGCCCAAGTCCTGGGGCCACTGCACCCATGTAGGAGACCTGGAAGAAGCTCCTGGCTCCTGGTTTCAGATTGGCTCAGCTCTGGCTATTGCAGCCATTTGGGGAGTGAACCAGCAGATGAAAGAACTTTCTTTCTGTCTCTCCCGCTCTTTGTAACTCTACCTCTGAAATAAATAAATAAATCTTTAAAAAAAATTTGATGTTGTGACCATAAAGTTATAGTCAAGACACTGAACAACTGATATGAATGTGGATAGACAGATCAGTGCAACACACTCATATATGGTCATTTGACTTCCCATAAGGTGCAAAGGTAATTCATGAGGTTCTCTTCTCAACACATAGAATTGTAACAAGTGAATATCCATGTATAAAAAGGTGAACCTTGGGCCAGTGCTGTGGCGCAGCAGGTTAATGCCCTGGCCATATGGGCACTGTGTCTAGTTCCGGCTGCTCTTCTTCCAATGCAGCTCTCTGTTATGGCCTGGGAAAGCAGTAGAAGATGGCCCAGGTCCTTGGGCCCCTGCACCCACTTGGGAGACCTGGAAGAAGCTCCTGGTTCCTGGCTTTGGATTGGCACAGCTCTGGCCATGGCGGCCGTCTGGGGAGTGTACCATCAGATGGAAGACCTCTCTCTCTCTCTCTCTCTCTGCCTCTCCTCTCTGTGTGTAACTCTGACTTTCAAATAAATAAATAAATCTTTAAAAAAAAAAGGTGAACCCTGATGCTCAACATAATTATTCATTAGGGATATGGAAATTAAAACCACAATGAGATATCATTATGCACATAGTAGAATGGTTAAAATTTAAAAAGATTAATCATATTAAGTATTGCAAAGAATGTGGAACAACTATAATTCTTATACATTGCTGATGGGAATGTAAAATGTCAGTTTTTGTTCTTTTAGCCTCTGGTTTAATTTCCTGAGGCTGCTGTCACAAATGACCACCAATTCCATGGCTTACAACAGCACAGAGTGGTTTTCTCACAGTTCTGGAGGCCAGCAGTCCAAAATCAGCTCCATGGGCTGTGAGCAAGGTGTGGGCAAGGCTGTGCTCCTCTGGAAGCGCCGGAGTAGAGCTCGCTGCCCGCTGCCGGGGGCTGCTGGCGGATGCTGAGGTCCTCAGCTGTGGCTGCATCACTGTAGCAACTTCAGAGTTCTCTCTGCTTGGTCTCCTTCACTCCGTGGCTGCCATCTTCCCCTGCCTCCTACTAGGACAGCCTGTCAGTTAGGGCCACCCTGACAGTTCTCTAAAATCCCCCACCTAGAGACCTTTAGATTTTCTTAGTTTTTTTTTTTTAATTTTTTAATTATTTTTATTTGACAGATAGAGTTAGACAATGAGAGAGAGAGACAGAAAGGTCTTCCTTCCGTTGGTTCACCCTCCAAGTGGCCGCTACGGCCAGAGCTACACCTATTGAAGCCAGGAGCCAGGTGCTTTTCCTGGTCTCCCACGCGGGTGCAGGGGCCCAAACACGTGGGCCATCCTCCACTGCCTTCCCAGGCCACAGCAGAGAGCTGGACTGGAAGAGGAGCAACTGGGACTAGAACCCGGTGCCCATGTGGGATGCCGGCGCCACAGGCAGAGTCTGTTTGTTTTTAAGATTTATTTATTTGTTTGAAAGACAGAATTACAGAGACAGAGTGAAAGGTGAGAGAGAGAGGTCTTCCATCTACTCCCCTGATGGCTTCAACAGTGGGGACTGGACCAGGCCAAAGCCAAGAACCAGGAGCTTCTTCTCCGTCTCCCACGTGGGTGGCAGGGGCTGAAACACTTGGCCCATCTTCTACTGCTTTCCCAGATGCATTAGCAGGGAGCTGGATTGGATGTGGAGCAGCCAGGACTAGAACCAGTGCCCATATAGGTTGCCGGCAAGGTAGGCAGTGGCTTTATCCACAACACCACAACTCTGACCCCTAGAGACCTTTAACTTAATGACATCTGTGAAGGTATTTTTCCATATAAATAACATTTATAGGTTCCAGGAATTAGTAGATGACTATATTGGTGTGTGTGTGTGGGGGGAGGTAGTGGCAGTTTTTCAACCTACCACAGCCTAAAATTGGAGATAATTTTAATATTCATCAACTGATGAATGAACAAATGAATACTCTATCTCCTTATACAATCGGCTGTTGCTCAGTGATGGAAAATGATAGAAAGTGATGGAAAGGTACAGCCACTGAGACTCGGAAGAATCAACCTTAAACTATGACACAGTGGAGAAGCTGGATACAAAAGACAAATTCTGTCAGATTCCATTCCTACAGGATTTTATTTTATTTTTTAAGTTCAGAAGCAGAGAGAGGAAGAGAGAGAGTGCAAGTGAGCTCCTTTCACTCCCTGGATACCTATAATGGCTGAGATTGAGAAGGAAATGGAACTCCATCCAGGTCTCCCAAAGGTAGCAAGGAGCCAGCTACTGGAGTTATCAACTGCTACCTCTTAGGGTACACAGTAGCAAGAAGCTGGACTTGGGAGTTGGAGCTGGGATCTGAACTCAGGCACTCTGATACGGGCTGTGGATGTACTAGCCACGGGATAAATGCCCTTCTGCTTAAGGAATTTTAGAAGACACAGCTGGAGTGAAAAGATGCAAACTACCTGTTGGCTAGGGCAGAGGTGGAGGGGAGCACAAGAGAGCTTTGGGGCATGATTCTAAATAGGAAAAAATACTCGTTTTTGGGTGAGATTACAGGAAGGCTTACGTTTATCTAAACCGAATGAATTCTTGAACATCATCATGCTTCGGCAAAATTGAGCTAAAAAGGAACATACCGGGGCCGGCGCTGTGGCATAGTGGGTAAGGCCGCCGCCTGCGGTGCCACCATCCCATGTGGACTTCCGATCCAGCGCTCTGCTGTGGAAAGCAGTAGGAGGTGGCCCAAGTCCCTGGGCTCCTGCACCCGAGTGGGAGACCCGAAGGAGTCTCCTGGCTCCTGGCTTCAGATGGGCGCAGCTCCAGCTGTTGTGGTTATCTGGGGAGTGAACCAGTGGATGGATGACCTCTCTCTCTCTCTGCCTCTCCTTCTCTTTCTGTGTAACTCTTTCAAATAAATAAATAAATCTTAAAAAAAAAAAAAAAAAAAAAAAAGGAACAGACGACCCAGGCATGACATTTGAAGGTGCAGGTGAGTGAGTTAGTTGCTTTTTAAGGAAAATGAAACTACAGTGGAATCAAGAAGACACAGAAAGTCTGAACTGAGCAATAAATATGGAATAAATTCAGACATTGGGGAAGCTCTCCCCATCTTCTCCAAGCTCATATCATAGAACAGAAAATAGACCAGTTTGCTCGTGATTTGTTTTAAGCCTGAGAGAATTTCTAGACAACTTAAATTGTTTTGGTGCATAGACTGAGAAGGAAACGTTTCCAATTTATTTAGTAAAACTTACTTAACCCCAATGCAGAGACGTGATGAGACAGCACAAAATGGAAAGCCGCTGAATAAAGTGCTCAGGAATAAACCATCAATGCAACATTAGCCAATCAAGAGCATTAGTATGTAAAAAAACAACACACTCTGCCATAACAGGGCTCATTCCCGAAGTGCAAGGTAAATTGGAGGAGCTAAGAACAACAGGTAGAGGTTCAACAGCTTTGGCCATTTGCTTCCCTACCCCTCCCTCCCCAAGTCCCCAGGGCAGGTGAGTTATATTGGGTGTGTGTGTGTGTCTCCTCTTAGTGCTGCTGCTTTTGGGGGTGCAAAGGATGAATGAAGTCCAGGCCCTGAGAGGTGCTTTGTGGGGTGAGTAATGGTTTCTGGCCCTGGCTTCTCCACCCTTAGATCCTTTTTGCCCTCATCTGCTTGGCTCACTGGGACTCACACAGACAGGAGTCTGGCCTTCTCCCAGTTGCACTAACTCACAGAGAAGGCGATGTCCCCGGGGCAAAATGAAGTCAGGTCCAAGTAAGAAAGTTTAGAATCATAACAATTTCAAACAAAAAGTACCATGCAATCTGAGGACAGATTCCTCCTGAAGGAGAAATGTTAGCCAGCAACTTAAATTTAGAGTCATAGCTAACAGTGACGAGGAGATACTAGCAATACTTAATGTATTAGGACAGAAAACTCCCATAAAGATCAAGTAGGAATATTAGGTCCAAAACAGAGTAGTGAAAATGAAGAATAGGGCAGTTGGGATAAAGAGCAGGGGATGGGCCGGCGCCGCGGCTCACTAGGCTAATCCTCCGCCTTGCGGCGCCGGCACACCGGGTTCTAGTCCTGGTCGGGGCACCGATCCTGTCCCGGTTGCCCCTCTTCCAGGCCAGCTCTCTGCTGTGGCCCAGGGGTGCAGTGGAGGATGGCCCAAGTGTTTGGGCTCTGCACCCCATGGCAGACCAGGAGAAGCACCTGGCTCCTGCCATCGGATCAGCGCGGTGCGCCGGCCGCAGCGCGCCTACCGCGGCGGCCATTGGAGGGTGAACCAACGGCAAAAGGAAGCCCTTTCTCTCTGTCTCTCTCTCTCTCACTGTCCACTCTGCCTGTCAAAAAAAAAAAAAAAAAAAAAAAGAGCAGGGGATGAGTTGGTAATTGTGGATCAGGTGCAGATCATCTCCCCTGCAGAAGAAGAAAAGAACAAAGAAATAGAAAATATGAAAGGAAAAGGCAAGACTCGAGGGAGATCAAAGGTGAAGTGCTGATATCTAGATAGTGAGAGCCCCAGAGGGGGCCTGTGCTGTGGCTCAGAGGATTAAGTCACTGCCTGCAATGCAGGCATCCCATGTTGGAGGGTCCATTTGAGCCCCTGCTGATTCACTTCAAACCCAGCTCCTTGCTGACACACCTGGGAAAGTAGCAGAAGATAGCCCAAGTGCTTGGGCCCCTGCCACCTACCAGGGAGGCCTGGATGGAGTTCTGGGTTCCTGGCTTTGTCTTAGTGCAGCCCCAGTTGTGGGCATTTGGGAGATGAACCAGTGGATAGAGGATCTCTCTCAATCACTCTCTTTATTTCTCTCTCTGTTTCAAAAAAAAAAGAATTTTAAAAAATTAAAAGGAACAGACTCTAGAATTTCATATGTAGACAAAACATAATTTAAATATGAAAGCATGATAAAAATATTCTTTGTCCCGGAAAGCTTCAGAAGGTAGGTCGCAAAAGGAGCCCCATGTTTAGGACGAAGGATGCAAAGAAGAATTGGTGCAAACCCAGGCCTTGCTGCCCTGTTGGAGCACGTATGTCTGAATCCTTTGCCTACTCAAAGTGCAGTGTTTGAATGAGTGCAAACATCACCAGCCTCTGGGGTCTTGTTAGAAACTCAGGATCTCAGGCCCCACCCCAAACTCTCAGAACCAGTCTCTGCTTCGTCTCTGCTGGACTCTGGGTGCTCTGAGAGGCTGAGAAGTTGTGGGATAGATACTAGCCATGTGACGGGACTGGAACGCGGGAAGACTAGGAGAACGTTCCAGTGTGCTAAAATTCTCATCAAGCTAGGGGGAAAAGGGCTGGAAAAAACATTAAAAAGTTGGACTATTGAAAAATTAACCAGTAGAAACTAGTTCTCCATACACACACATACAAACTTAATGTGATTACACTTAACTCACAAGGTAAAAAGCAATGATATGTAGATAAGACTTAAAAGCCCGAATGTATGTTATCTACAAGACACTGGAAGTGAAGCACCAGCGTAAGTGAAAAGTAAAAGGAAGGAGAATCTACCCCAGCAAGTATTAACCTAAATACAAACGATGTAACCAGGTTACTAGCAAATGAAATGTACATTAAGTCAATGAGCACTTTAGGGCTGGAGAGAGCATTACATAATATCATGATGGAAGAGTTTTTTACTATGGAGATATACAAACAGGTATGTATCTAGTAAAAGAGTCTCAGATATTTAAAGCAAATATCGCTAACATGGAAGTGGTGAATCTACGACTGTAGTGGCGATCTCTTCTTCCTCAGTTATATCAGCAAGGACATAAAAGATCTGAACACCACCAATTACAAACTTCACCTGGTGGGCATTGATAAAGCTCCACATCCAGACATTAGAGAGCACACATTTTCATCAAGCGTACCAGCAATATTCATAGTTTCAAATAAGCTATGACACAGACCATGCTGTCTGACCACAATGCATCTGAGAAGTTAACAAAAGAATGAATAAGGAATCTCAAATATTTGGAAACTTGAATAATATACTGCTAATTAGCTCATGAATCAAGTCTCTGTCTCTCAAAATAAACAAATAAATACATCGAGATATAAATGACAACAAAAGCACTAAATATCATAATTTATGGAACTCCAAAAAAAAAAAAAGCAAAGCTTTTAAATAATTATAGGAGACACCAAGACAGCATCCAAATTAATGAGCTGAGGGTACTTTGAGGAGGTAGGAAAAGAACAATGGGATGAAACAATAACAACGGCGAAAAAGCAGCAGATAAAAATTCACAATGAAAAGCTTGAAACAGGAAAAAAAAAAAAAGATACAACGTAGAATATCAACAAAACCGAAAATTGGTTCTTTGAATAAACCAAGCTCTGCCAAGACTAAACAAAAGGAGAAGAGACGCGTGTAACCACATGTGCATGTAGAGTGGGAGGGACCTGACACAGAGATCCCAAGATAGAGAGCACTATCAGACTCTGTGTGCCAACAATTTTGAAAATGTAGACAGAACAGGCAAATTCCCTGAAAACTGCAACTGGGAGCTCTGCCCCAAGAATTCACACAGCACTTCCAAGCCTTCCCAGAGAGCACGCTCAGCCCCAGACACTTTCACAGATGAGCAACCCTTTCAGAGGCCTCACCACCTCACTGAAATGATTGATTTATTAACTTAAGAGGAGGAGGAACAGAAAGAGAGAGAGAGAGAGAGAGAGAGAGAGAGAGAGCTCCCATCTGCCGGTCCACTCCCCAAATGTCAGCAATGGCCGGGCTGGAATTAAGCCAGGAGCTGGGGACTTCATCCAGGTCTCTTATGTGAGTGGCAGGGACCCAGGAACTTGAGCCATCACCTGCTGCCTCCCAGGGAGCACATGAGCAAGGAAAGGAATGGAGGCTAGAGCTGGGCTCTGGCCCCTGGCCCTCCAAATGGGGTATCAGTATCCCCACTGTCGCCTTAGAGGCGAGGTCAAATGCCTGCCCTCATCTCGCTTTCTACAACTCTCTCAACAGCAGGAAAATGGGAAATGGGGAATATGGCTTATTCTGTACTACCCCATTATCCACTCCAGACAGACACTTTGGGGAAGAAAGGAAGAAAGGAAAGGAAGGGAGAAGAGAAGGCAGAAGGAAGGAAAGATAAGCTACAGGCCTATTTCATTCAAGGGTACAGATGCAAGATCCTGAACAGAATCTTCTTAGCAAGTGTCCATCACAATCAGCAGGACTTTAGCAGGATCTACACATGGCGTTTGGCTAGAGCAAGCGTCATCCACAAGGAAGAAATGAGTAGGTCAAAAAATCAGTACGTAGGACCATCAGGTCTACACTTACAACGTGGAACACGAAGACCATGGTTAATACAACTGTATTGTAATCAGGATTTTTGTTAAATAAGTAGATTTTGTCCCAAAATAGTTGCAAGATGACAGATATGTTAATTTCAATTATAATAACCATTTTGTAATCTAGGTGTCCTGTCACATCAAGTAGTAAGTAAGCCTCTTATCTTAATGGAGAGATACAGTAAAATTTCAACATGAAAGAACAGTCAATGAAATTATGCAAGAGTAGTAATGAGATGTTCTACCAGATAACACGATGTATTTTAAAACTATAATAAGTAAAAATAGTACAATACCAACATCAGAATACACAGATGTAAAGGTAGAAGCAAATAGAAAGTCCAAACTAACATATGGGTTTAAAAGGAATTAGTATGAAATGAAATTTTTGTGTTAGTAGGTAGAGCATAAGCTCTCTGATGAATGGTATTGGCATAATAAGATTATTTTTAAGAAAAAAATATGGGGGCGGCACTGTGACATAGCAAGTAAAGCTGCCACCTGCAGTGTCAGTAACCCATATGGGCTCTGGTTCGAGTTCCAACAGTTCCACTTCTGATCCAGCTCTCAGCTATGGCCTGGGAAAGCAGCAGAAGATGGCCTGAATGCTTGGGCTCTTGCACTCACATGGGAGATTCAGAAGCTCCTGGCTTCTGGCTTCAGAACTGCACAGCTCCAGCCATCTGGGGAATAAACCAGCAAATGGAGGATCCTTGCTCTATGCCTCTACCTCTCTGTAACTCTGCCTCTCAAATAAATAGGGGCTGGAACTGTGGTGTAGTAGGTAAAGCTGCCGCCTGCAGTACCAGCATCCCATATGGATGTCAGTTCAAGTCCTGGCTGCTCCACTTCCAATCCAGCTCTCTGCTATGGCCTGGGAAAGCAGTAGAGATGGCCCAAGTCCTTGGGCCCCTGCACCTGCGTGGGAGACCCGGAAGAAGCTCCTGGCTCATGGCTTTGGATCGGCGTGGCTCAAACCATTTCACTCAACAATGCAGCCCAAACAAGCAGCCCAAAAATGCAAAAGTCCCCAAACAAAGAGAAACTCTTCACCGAGGAAACATTCTACAGTGAGAAAGCCTCAACAAGGGGCAAAGCACCCAGCCAAGAGAAAGCCCCCTCGGCCAGGTTAGGCCTCCCCTTCACACCCTACAGAAGCGTAAGAGCTGAGACTGGGGTGGAGCCCGATTCAGTATTCAAAAGTGGGTGAAGTTTGGGCCAGGGCTCCAATACCGCCCACTTCCATGCCCTGTTTAGGACATATTGTAAATGTCATGGCATCAGGTTTATGACAGGAGTGGGCATGCCTCCAGTGATAATTTTATTATAGTGACATTGCAATGACCTAAAGGTCATCCCGAGGGGGTGGGGACACATCCTGTAGCCATGTTGGATATTTCCAGCTAGCACTGGTTCCAGGTTCACATCATTGTGGAACTTGTGCTTTCTGCTATTTGGAAGGGGGTGGGGGTGGGGCTTGCTGATTCATGGGAGGTGAGCCGCACGGTGCATAGAAAGGGAGGCTTGGGCTGTGCACAGAAAGGGGACTTGTCACGCAGGCGGGGCCAGGCTGTCTGTGGGACAACTGGGTTGGCTGCAGCTGTCACATCACAGATTGCCTGCAGCCGTCAATCATCAGTCTATACTGGTTGAGGAGGAACTGTTGATATCACCAACCTGCTCTGTTGCAAGTGTGGGCAGGGAGCTGTCCGGTTGGAGCTGGGCCGGAGCTCCTCGGCCTGGCTGCCTATCTTCCCACAACGCTTGTGATGACGTCTAGGTTTTACCCAGATAACCCAGTATAATCCCTTCCTCTCAAAATCTTTCATTGACTCTCATCTGAAAAGACTCCTTTTCCAAAAAGTTCATGTAAATTTATAGGTTACAGGGGTTAAGATACGAGTATCTTTTGGGCTTCATTTTTTAGCCTTAGTTTAATTCTGTTGTAATAAGAGGATTTTGCATTTAGCCTATTATATGTGCTAAATTAAATTTATTGATATCAAACTTACATTCCAGAGATACAATCCATTTGATTATGCTGCATCATATACTACTGTATTCAATTTACTAAAAAATTTAATTTTTTTATTTGACAGGTAGAGTTACAGACAAAGACAGAGAGACAGAGAGAAAGGTCTTCCTTCCGTTGGTTCACACCCCAAATGGCTGCTACGACCGGTGCTGCGCCAATCCGAAGCCAGGAGCCAGGTGCTTCTTCCTGGTCTCCCATGTGGGGGCAGGGGCCCAAGCACTTGAGCCATCCTCCACTGTCCTTCTGGGCCACAGCAGAGAGCTGGACTGGAAGAGGAGCAGCCGGGACTAGAATCTGGTGCCCATTTGGGATGCCAGTGCCACAGGCGGATTAACCAAGTGAGCCATGGCGCTGGCCCCAAAAAAATTTAAATTTTTTTAGGTCTGATAACATTAATATTATGAAGGGCATTGGTCTGGAATTTTTTTGTAGTCTTTGTTAGGTTTAGATTCCATGGGTCTGATGTCAGTTCTCACTTCATGTATTTTGAAAAATCAGTTTTTGGTTTTATTGATTTTCTGATACATTTTAAAAACTTGATTTCTGCTCTTTATTATTTTCTCTTTTTATTTTGTGCTTAATTTGCACTTTTTAAAAAAGATTTATTTGTTTGAAAGATAGAGTTACTCATGTGAGATGCTGGTGTCCCAGGCAGCAGCTTAACCCACTGCTTCACAACACAGGTCCTTTAATTTGCATTTTTAAGTTTCTTTTTTAAAGATGTATGTGTATGTGTATATATGTATATACTTATTCATTTAAAAGGCAGAGAGAAAGATCTTCATTTGCTGGTTCCCTCTGCAAATGGCCACCATAGCCAGGGCTGGGCCATGCCACAGCTTGAAGCCTGGAACTCCATCTGGGTGACGGGGGCCCAAGTACTTTAGCCATTTTCCACTGCCTTCTCAGGTGCATTAGCAGGAAGCTGGATAGGAAGCAGAGCAGCCAGGACTCCAGCTGGCATTGCAAGCAGCAACTTCATCTTTTGGGCCACAACAATGGGCCTTTAAGTTTCTTAAGGTGAAGTCCAAATCATTAGCTTATAATTTTTATTGCTTAATATACAAGCATTTGATACTACAAGTGTCTCTCTAAGCACTGCTCCTTCTGTAATCTACCTGTTTTGATTGATTGTGCTTTCATTTGCATTCAATTAAAAATATTTAAAAATTTCAGTTGTGAATTGTTTGAAGTAGGGGTTATTTAGAAGTGTGTTCTTAAGGTGGGTGTTTGGCCTTGAGGCTAAGCCACTATTTGAAATCCTGCATCCCCTATTGGAATGCTTGGGTCTGAGTCTCAGCTCTGCTGTCAGTTCCAGTTTCCTGCTAATGTGCACCCCGGGAAACAGCAGGTGATGGCTCAAGCACTTGGGTTTCTGTCACCCACATAGGAGACCTGAATTGAGTTTCTGGCTCCCAGATTTTACTTAGTCCATCCTGGCTGCCGAGGGCATCTGGGGAGTAAATCGGTGGATGAGAGCTCTCCTCACCGCACCCCCCCAACCCTTTCTGCCTCTCAAATAAATAAATAAAATTCTTTAGTTCTTTAGTTTCTAAGCATTTGGAGATGTTCAGGTCTATTTCTGTCATTGATCACTAGTTTAATTCTGTTTGCCCAATTTCAATACTCTTACATTTATTAATACTTGTTTTTAGCTTAGAATATATTCTATCTTGATGAATGTTCCATATGTACTTGGAAATAATTTGTATTTTACTATGATTTATTGGTGTGACCTATAAATGTCACGTAGGACAAATTGGTTGATAGTGTTGTTCAGCTTTTCTAAATTCATACTGATTTTCTGTATGCTTCTTCTTACCAATTGCTGGGAGAGCATTGAAATACCTAATTACGGAAATAAATTGATTTATTTCTTGCTTCATTTCTATGTATCTACTTCATATATTTTGAATTCCTGCCCTCAGATGCATCTGTATTTAGGATTGTTAACATGTTCTTGATAAATTTAGGGTTTTTTTTTTTTTTCTGTCTTTATCCATTTATTCATTGTCCTGAAGTATGCCATGGGTATCATTACAATAATCTCTTCAGCTATTTCAGAATAGTGCTTGCATGAAATAACTTTTTCATTATTTTACTTTTAAAATCTCTGTGTCTTTGTATCTAAAGTGGGTTTCTTCTAGAGAATATGCCCAAAGTAGTGGAGTCTTATTTTTTAAAATCTAATCTGACAGTCTGCCTTTTAATTTGTGTGCTTACACCATTGATATTTAATGAGCATTTCAGCATTTCTCACCTTAAATCCATCATCTTGTTATTGGTTTTCTTTTTATTCCATTTGTTCTCTGTTGCTTTTTTCTTCTCTCTTTTCTTCTTTTGGAGTAATTTTTTAAAATTCCATTTACCTTCACTTTTGGCTTATTAATTGTATGCCTTTGTTTTATTTTTTAGTTATTGTCTATATCTTTTCGGTAAGCACTTCTCAGTCTACTGTGAGATAATGTATCACAGCACATACAGTTGTACAAACCTTCAAATGGTTTCCTTCTGGCTTTTCCGCCATCTTTTGTGCTGTTTGCACGTATTTCAGGCTACACACGCATGAACTGTGTAATACATTGTTTCTGCTTTCACTTTTAGTGGTATATTGTCTTCTCAAGAGAATAAAATGTGATTTTTTTTTACTCTCTATAGTGCTTTTTATTCTTTTTGTGGACTCATTTTCCCACTTAGTATCATATTCCATTTGCTTTATAATCTTCCTTTAGCTTTTCTTACAGTGCAGGTATGAATTCTGTCAGCTTCTGCCTGAAAAAGTTGCTTCTTTTCAATGTTGAAACAATATTTTCTCTGGTTTAAAAATTCTCAGCCAACAGATATTTTTCACATAATATTATCTCTTCTTTGTTATCTGTCTTAAAATTTTTTTTGTTTATTTTCCTTTTATTGAAAGAGAGGGATAGAGACAGACAGACACAGACACACACACACAAGAGGGAGAGAGATCTTCCATCTGCTAGTTTGCTCTCTAAATGCTCACAATAGCTAGGGCAAGGCCAGGCAAAAGTCTGGAGCCTGGAATTACATTCAGGTCTTCCATGTGCGTGGCAGGGGCCCCAATACTTAAACAATCACCTGCTGTCCCCCATGGTGCTTATTAGCAGGAAGCTGGATGCCAAGGGAGGAGCTGAGACGCAAACCAGGCAAATGGTAGGTGTCCCAAGCACAACTTAACTGCTACACCACATGCCTGCCCCATGTCCTCTGTCTTACAAAGCTTCAGGCAAGAAGCCAGCAAGCTGGCAAAACAGTAGCACTTGTTATATTTGTTCCCCTCCTCTCCGTTATTAGTGTCTCCGGCTGTTTATTGCCAAGTGTCTGCAGAATGATATTTTGTGTATTTCTCTGGTTTTCTGATTGTGTAAGGAGCAAGGCTACACTGTGTGACTGTCACTTCAGGTTGGGGAGAAGCTGGTCATTTTAAAGTTTCTATTATGATTTCTTTTTGGAACCACTATTTAGAAATGTGTTTCTATAATAATCATATTTTTGCTACCGAGTTCTAATGTAACTGCAGTGTAATTAGGGCCTGCATTCGAAATGACAGAAGTTCTTTGAATTGTGTTAAGGCATACTTTGTGTTCTGGTATGTAGTCAGTTTTGGTAAATCATCCGGGTGTGCTTGAGAAGTACATGTATTTTCCGAATGTAGAGTGCTGAGTTCTAGAAATATACATTAAATCAAGCTTCCTTGGTGTGTTGTTCAAATCCTATTCCCCTCTGTTGATGTCTGTTCTCCTCTAAGCATCAGTAATTAAATGAGTTGTGTTGAAATTGTTCACTGTGATAGCGGACTTGTCTATTTTTCCCTAAATGTATCATCTATCATCTTGTCTATTAGACGTTTCTATTAGATGATAGATGTAGACAAGATTGCATTTACTGTATCTTCCCAGCACATCAGCTACTTTGTCATTATGTAGTGACTCTTTTTATTCTTAATAGTGCCTCTGACATCTTCAAGTTTGTTTTCCGTTTCACTGATGTGGCGTTCCAGCTGTCTTTTCTCCCTAAGTATTTGCTTATGGTATTTTTCACTCATCTTTTCACTCCTAATGTTTCTCTGTCATCACTTATGTGTGTCATTTTACAATCACATAGACTAAGAAAGTTTCATCTGTCTATCATACAGCAAGTGCATTTAATCTGTTTCACTCTGTGGTCATTATTGATGGTTTAACCCAGTGCTTTCCTTTATTCCCATGCTTCTGTTTGTGTTGTAGCTGTTTTAAAGATTTAGTTATTTGTTTGAAAGGCAGAGTTACAGAGAGAGAAAGAGGTAGAGACAGAGAGAAAGGTTTTCCATTCGCTGGTTCACTCCCCAAATGGCCATAACGGCTGGAGCTGGGCCAATCTGAAGCCAGGAGCCAGGAGCTTCTTACAGGTCTCCCACGTGCACACAGAGGCCCAGGGACGTGGGCCATCTTCTGCTGCTTTCCTGGGCACGTTAAGAGGGAGCTGGATCAGAAATGGAGCAGCTGGGATTCAAACCAGTACTCATATTGGATGCCGGTGCTGTAGGAAGTGGCTTTACCCTCTACGCCATAGCACCAGCTGCAGTGATTCTGTTTTTTCTTTGCTTTTTAAAAAAGTAGTTGAGTTCTTGGGTTGATTTCCTTGTTTTTCTATCACCATGTTAATACTGGCCCTCAGACTCACATCTTCACATATTCATGCTATACCTGCTCCAGTTTCTTTTTCTTCTTCAAGTTTTTCTTTTAGTTACTTCTGTTGTCTCTTGGATTTTTTTTTAACATAGATTTTGTTTTATTTTTAAACACCTAGGAATTATCATGCAGTATGTCTTAGGGGTGGGTGACTAAGATTTTTTATTAATACAGGACAAAACAAAACATCTCAGCTAACTCTGACATTCAGTCCCAATTAGAAGTCATTGGTTTAGAGAAGCCAATTATCAATAAATAATATAAAGAAACAATTATAATCCCCATTGATAGCATATGAAAAAATTAACGAAGATATTTTGGGATTTGCAATTGGATAACTTGGCTGAGAAGGTGAATTCAAAGGAAAATTAAAGAACATGGGCTCTTGGCTTTACCCACAGTCCTTGATGGTGCATTTGAAAGAAAATCTATCCCTAGATTGGAAGACTTACTATTATCAAAATGTCATTGTGACCTAAAGTAATCTCTAGCTTCACTTCGATCTTTATCAAAATCCCAACAACCTTTTTTGCATAAATAGAAAACCCATTCTAAAAAGTTATTAATTTAGAAATTTTATTTATTTACATACTTGAGAGGCAGAGAGAGAGAGACAGAGACAGAGACTAAGACAGAAAGGGAGAGCTCCTGTCTACCTGTTCACTCTGAAGTGCCTGCAATGGCCGGGACTGAGCTAGGCTAAAACTGGGATCCAGGAAGCTGGAATGAGGAGCTGGGGTTGGTAGTGAAGTACAGGGGCTCATGTGGGATGGGGGTGTGTTAGCTGCTAGGCCAAACACCCCCACCAAGGTTCGAGTTTTATTCCTAACCAAATCATCGATCATTCTTGAGGGTGGAAAAAAGCATATTCAGACACCTAGTTTCTCAAAAACCATCTCCTGTTCCTTCTCAATAAACCAGCATAGGTTGTGTTCCTGCAAAATAGGGGATAAACTAAAGAAAATGAAAACAGGGAAGCCAGGAAGCAGGGCAGAGGCAAAGTGGACTATAAGGTGTTAGCACGGAGGGTGCCCGGGAGCCAGATGGGACCAGCAGCAGTACAGCTATCACGTGACTGCACAATGAAACCCTCAGGAAAAGAGTGGAAAGTGGCTTGCGATGTGAACCATATTTAGAGGAGTTTAAAGGTTCTGTTCGAAAGTTGGGGAAGTTACCAGTAAGTGCTGAGAAAAGTAGGGAAGTAAACAATGAGGCAGTCGCTGACCTCAGGAAGAAGAGCAGCGAGCTGCACTGGGAAGGCAGTGTAGTGTGCTCCCCGGCTCAGGCGGGAGCCTGGTGTCCGTCAGCTCTGTCGGAAGGTGACAAGGAAGGGGAAGTTGGTGTGTGCCCGTCTAAGAGCCCTCCCTTTTCATCTCCCTTAGTAGGAAGCCAATGGATGATGTCCAGGAAGCACAGTAAGAATATTTAATTGAGATACATGCCGTTAAGTACCAGAAAAATCACTAAAGAACACGCACGTGGCTCAGGGAGCAGGGGCTGGGAGGGAGGGCACGGCTGGCTTGCACCATGAATTTTCTGACTTTTTAAACTGTATTTGAAGTTTTTCCCTGGTTGAAGAACTGTTTTCCCAGTGTACAAGTACATAAAGATGCATTGTAAGGATGTCCATTGCAGCATGACTTATGGCAGTGGGAAAATTACCATCTACTTGGGGAGGGAATTTGAGTGTATATTGTACATGCAGTCATTCTATCAATGAAAATAACAGTTTAAGACAATGGAATGTTCACGGGTAGTGGCCAAAGGGATCGTTAACTCCCATTCCTGCAGGAGTTCAGAGGACAGAGAGGAGTGCTGGCTGGGATTGGCTAGGGAAGAAGGCAGAACTTGAGCTTGGCTGCTCAGCCCCGGGCTCTGAAGCTGAGGGTGTGGAAAGGCCCTTAGAGGGGCAGGAGCCCAGTGTCGGGCAAGAGTGAGCAAACTGGCCTGGCTGGCACGGGGGTGGTGGTGAGAAAAGTCCTCCGGCTGCAGAGGGCATCAGGCCCCGCAGAGAAAAGCAAGGACTTCCTGTGGCTTCCAAACCGTGGCCAATGAGCACCCAAACATCGTTCCACCAAGCCGGTCAGCTGTGGGCTTTGTGGCGGTGGCGGTGGGGCTTTCCAGAAACATCTACACAGTCTTTTCCTGTACCTTTGGAGATAGTAACACACTCTTTCAGAATGGCCAGTGGCCAAGACTAGGCTCATTGTAGCCAGAGTAGTTGAGATTAGGGGTGGGTCTAAAGACAGGTTCATCGGTGAGTCTATGGCCAGGGTTAAAGTTTAGTCTGGGGCCAGGTTTAGGTTCAGTCTGCGATCAGGGTTAGGGTTTGTTTGCACACGCTGGTTTCTGATTGGATTTCATTTCATTTCTGGGTCAATAAATGTTGCTCAAGTGCAGGAATGAAGAGCATAGGTTGGCCAGCTGGTCTCTAAGCCCTTCCTTCAGCCCCTGCCTTCTCCGTCCCCATCTCCCCACGCCCCCCCCCCCCAGGGGTCTTTCCCAGACCTCCCCAGGCCCAGCCTTCCCTAAGTCCCAGCCCATGTGCTCACCCCATGCTTAATAGCTTACCTCCGAGCCCCCAAGTGTTGGGTGCCTGGCCAGCGATGGGGGAGGGGCTCGCATGGTGGGAGGAAGTGGTGGGGAGCCCTGGTTCCCCCACCCCCAGCCCACCTCCTATCAGCGGCCATCGCCTCTGCCATCCTCATCCAAGCTGGGATGCCTGCCTTACTCAGCGCCCAGGAATCCCGGCCCACACGGTGCCTGGGCACTTTCGAGGCAGGCTACTGAAACTTTAATCCCAGCTTTCCTTTCGTTCCTGATCCCCCCAGCCACTACGGTCTCACTGGGCCACGCCCTCTCCCTGTCCCCAGCAGGCACCTGAGTCAAGTCTTGGAGAAGGACTTCCCATCCAGCCCAGCTTGGCCAGCTGGATGCAGGAACCACCCACAGCCAGGTCAGCGTGTGTGCGCGTGACTGCTGGTGGGGAGCCAGGGGACAGGGCAGTGTCCGCACTGCCACCTTCCTGGGCGCACGCTTCCCCAGCGCTGGCCCTCGGCCGCCTTCCAGTTGGGCTGCTTTCCTCCTGGCCTTCGTGCTGCAACACGCAGGGGTTTCAGGAGCAGCTTTGAGGATGTGGAGCCCAGCTTGGCTCCGAGGCAGCTGGGGAGGGAGGGGCCGCTCCTCCCTCAGCTTTTGTTGCCCTTCCCCTCTCATGTGCTGTCCTCTTTGCTTGTCTCTCTGGGCCCTGCCGGTCTCCATTGCTCCCAGCCCTTTTTCTATGTGTCCTGTTCCTGTCCCGCTCCCGCATGGGATCTCTGTCTGCGTCCCTGCCTGGCTCTAGCCCATGTCTTACTGCTTCTCCTTTCTCTGTCTGCATCTCTCACTTGCAGAGTTTGCTCCATCACATCACAGAGCGTCTCCTTCCCACCCAATTACTTTATGACAAAGACATACAACAAATACCCACTGATGGCAACAATCATCTGAGACAGGGACCCTTTCCTCAACCTCCCTGCATCCCAGTACCCTGAACGGGACAGTTCATCACTGAGCCACTCTTTGGAGCTAAGGCAATTCGAAAAATGTTCTCTGAGCTTCTACCAGGCGGGTGCTAGGTGCTGGGAATGTGTAAGACAGAACTCTGTCCTCTAAGAGTTTACAGTAGAAGGGGGGGTGCAGGGAGGAAGGGCACGTGTGTGAGGCCAGAGCCAGAATACAAATGCTGAGATGAATAACAAGGTCAAGTGTAGCCCAATCTCCCCTGCTGTGTTGAGGACTAAGGAGTCACTGAGGATCCAGGGTGGAGTCCTTACAGAGCCTGTGCGAGGAGAACCTGCTGTTGGATGGGGTTTGTGGGGGTGGGATGGCCTTCCAGGCAGGGGAAACAGCAGGCCGTGGTGTTTTGGAGGTGGGATCCTCCGGGGCTCTGGGAAGCTGGCCTGCTGGGCCCCTGGTGCTGCTGTTTGTGAACAAATGGGAAAAGGTGGAGCGGCCACTTGAATGCAGACGGTGGACCTGGACTTGGGAGCCGAAGTAGCTTCCTGAGCATGGGAATGGTGAACCGGCAGCGACTCCAGGGCGCTTCCTCTCCTGACACCGGGCAGGACCTTTGTTCGTGTCCACAAAGGCAGCTGTGCAGAGGGACAAACTCAAGGCCGTGGCGTCCATCAGCAGTGTGAGGCCTTCACAGATGAGGTCCATTGGATACACATGCCCAGCGGGTGACGGCAAGGAGGACTCCAGGGGACTGTGTCACCCTGCACTTAAACCCTTCAGTGACACCTCCTGTGCCTGGGATACAGCCTAGACTCTGCTGCGGGCTGCAGCCTTGGCCCGCCTGACGGTACATCCTCCTACCTCCCCTGACTGCGGGGTCTACTCAGCATGCTTTGGCTACCCCCTCACATACTCCTGCCCCGCCCACAGTGCCCACAGCTGGGCCCTTCCCCAGGGCCACTGGGGATGAGGTGTGGTCGGCCCCCATGTGGCACTCTGGGAGCCCTGGCTGCTGGGCAGGCACCCTGGGTGGGGCGCTTGGCAGCTAATTGGTGCCTGTAAAGCACTTAGGAGCATAAAGGATGACACCAGTGAGGAACGCAGCTGCTAATGCCAGTGTCTCTTGAGTCAGAGGAGGAGCTCGGGAGGGGGCAGCCGCCAGGAGCTCCTGGACCAGTCCTGGAGATCTGCCCCTCAGGGGCCGGGGTCTCTGCCCCAGAGATCCACATCCAGGGAGCTCTCCTGAGCAGTGAGCTTGCCCGATGGCTTCTGCCTCTCAGACCCGGTTGAGGGAAGATCCATCAGACGTTAGGAGACCTGGGCTTTGATTTCCAGAGAGTCTGAGAGGTGTGCAGAAGCCGCTTCTTGCATCTGGACACCTGTGGTGCAAGTACTTGCCCACCTCCAGGCAGCTTACGGGCTCCTCGCCTGGCACAGTGAGGGTCCCGGCAGTCCCCTCCTCCCCAAAAGCCTGGCCCTCCATCCTCCCTGTGTCCTGGGCAGCCACAGGTGGTGTCACAGCAGAGACAGATCCAATGGCCTCTGCGGAACACAGAGGCAGTTGCCAGTCCTCGCCACAGCCTCCAGGTTCCAAGGACCAAGGCTGTCAGCTCAGCTCAAGCCAAGGGTGGGAGACCCTATTTTGCACTTAACTCACTGGTTCTCAGCGCAAAAGCGTGGGTGCACTTTGATTGTCCTGGTGATGGGAACCGGGGTGTGGAGCATCTGGAGGTGGCGACGAGGAGGGGGTTTGAGTTTCCTACAAAGCAGGAATTGGCTTGTCTCCTCCGTGACCTGGAACGTCAGGCCAGTCATCCAGAGAGGTGGAAACCTGCTTTTTATTATCCAAGCCTGACTCCGTTTTATAGAAGAGTTCTTGCTGAGACTGACTAGGTAAATTGAGGGAATGCACTCCGCGGTTTTCTCTGGCACGTCTGAGGTGACGACGCCTCGCAGTGGCAGCTCCTGGGGCACGAGCGACCCACCAGGCGGACGCACCTGCCACGGTCCCAGTGTGGCCTCCGGTGTGGTCCTGGCCGAGGGTCTGCACCTGAAAAACCCCGCTGCCTCATTAGAGAGGTTGGTTCTTGTGCTTTTCCTTTAAGTCGTGCTGTGGTGTGGTGTCTTCTTGGCATTATGTTATCTATGCATTTCATTTCCGGGTCATACAGAGGTTGGCTTCCGCTATAGAGCCCCTGGGCTGTCGGCATCCTCCTTGACGCCTGGGGTGATGAACTTCACTCAGGACAGCACAGGGCCTCCCAGGAGTAGAGAAACAGGTGGGGTGCTTGTTCCTGGGGAACCACGGACGCTCTGTGAGCCTTAGCCCACGGCGGCCTCTGTTTGCTCATCTGTAAAACAGATTGATGTTCTCAGCTCTGGGCACCTCTTCTCTCGTGGGACTCCAATGAAGGCAGTTGTGAAAGTGCCTGGAACAGGCAAATTCCTGATCCAACGCCATGCCTCTAGGTCCCTGCATCCTCAAACTGTCTACTGATCCCTGTTCCTGCCCCCAGCAGCCAGTGTCCACCCCATCCTATCTTTCAGCTTCAGGTTCACAAGGGCCGATAACATCAAATAGAACTGCAGTGACCAAGCCACTTGACCCCGACCCTGCCAAAGTGGGATGCTTTTACTCCACTGTCCGGCGTGCTCTACCGTTCCCCACCGCCCCCATGTCCAACAGGAAAAAAAGCAAATGGAGGCGCTGGGATTTCAGCAGTTGAGGAAAGTGGAGGTGATGCATGTACTGTCTGCTGCCCACCTGGCTCCAAAGAGCAGGCTGGACTACGCTCTGCAGAGATTTAGACTCTGGCTTTGAGCTTCTCCCAGGAGGAAGAGGGTGGGTCTCTGGTGATGCCACAGCCTGAACGAGTGGGGTGCAGTGGGGCTTAGTCCTCCTCCGGCTCTTAGTGGTCAAGAAAGAGGCCCTTCTCCTGGGCTTAAAATTGTGCTTGGACTTCAGTATCAGAACCATGTAGTGAACCACTCTGTGCCTCAGTTTCCTCTTCTATAAACTGGGTTGCAACATCACTGGGTTAAAAGGAGCCACGCATCTAAAGCCCTAGAACCATGGCTGGCCCCGAGCTCAGGCTCAGCATGACTTAGCGGTGAGCTGGCTCCTTGCTGTTGACATGTGAGGTACAGGGGCTGGACACGCGTGCTGGGGGGGGCACCCCATCCTCTTCTGGGCCCCGCAGCTGCAGTCCTGGTACCATGACTCACGGGCACTCTGGGGGAGCCGCCTCGGAACCTCTGCCTCCTCTCCCAGGCCTGGGGTGGCTGGGCCCATGGGATGACCTCAGCCAGGAGGAATGAGGGGCGCGGAGGCTAAGGGCTGGGTGCAGGCCCCTGCCTACCCCTGGGGCCTTCCCAGCCCCGCCTCGCACCCACTCCCTAGTAGGTGACCCACAGGCCTCCAGCAGGGTTCCAGGGGTCACTCTGATGACTCAGTGCAGCCTCCTGATGCAGATCCGGTGCATGGGCCCTCCCGGCCTCCCCCTTCTGCAGCCCACTGCTGCAGCGTTGATCCCAGCCTCAGTCCCACATGCCCCAGGAGCCGTGATCACCGCCTCAAGCTGGCCCTGACTGAGCTCCGACCCTGGCCACGGACTGACTCCGGCTCAGACAGTCCCCCCTCTGATCTTTGGGCTCCAGCCTTGCTGCAGATGGACCCAGATCAATGGGGTTTCTGAGCTGGTGCCCTGCTCTGCACCCTGCCTCTTCCTCCTGCTCCAGGCTGGGGTGCTCCACCTGCCTACAGGTCCCCTTGGTTAGGAGAGGGGCTTGGCCTTGGAGATGATGCCAGTGGATTCTGCTGGCTCCAGCCCCTTAGCCCATGTCCCAGTGATGGCCTCCAAGGAGCATCCTTCCTCCTGTAGCTCTCCGACACAAGGAGCCAACCCCAAACCATTAGCCTGGGAGCCCCCTCAGAGCATCTCCAGAGCTCCCCAGTGGGGACAGGCTTCCTTAGAACAAAGCCGTGTATCTGCCATCAGCTGGGGGAGGGGTCCCCAAGAGAACGAGCTGTGTCTCTGCCACCTGGGGGGTCTCAAGGAGTGGATGAGAGCAGCTGGCATGCTGGAATCGAACAGGTGTGGGTTCAAATCTCGGCCTCGCTGTTGATATCTCGGGCCAGTCTCTTACCTTCTCTGAGCTTGGTTTTCTCACTTGTCTCCCAGAACTGTGAGGATTAAGGTCTGGGGACGCCCTGAGGACGGGGCCCGGCTGTTAGCAGGTGCAGGGTTGTGGAGAGTCTCTCCCCATCACATCAGGGGTGCCGCGGGGAGGCTGAGCTGCGTGCACACCCTGAGGATGTCCTCACAGGGACTCTGGGCCTGCAGGGCGTTGGCCCAGCCTCTCCCTGGATTGCCTGACCCAGCCCACCTCTGGGCCTGGCTCAGTGAGGCCGTCACCGCTGTGGGTGCCCTTGCTGTGATCCGTGGCCGCTGGTTCTCCTCAGTCACCGGACATTCAGGGCTCGGCCCGCTCCTGCCATGGGACCAGGCCACTGAACCGGAGCTGCCATGCATGTCTCGGAAGCCCTTGTGACCCAAACTTGTACCCAAACTGCCCTCGGCAGGGCTTGGTTCCTTTTCTTCTCTTCTCAATGAATTAAATCAACTAAAGTGTCTTGAATGACCACACCTGGCCACTCGGAGCTTTCTCCTTCATGCAGCCTGATTCATTAAGGCCACAGGGCAGGTGCCAAAGTCAGCCATGACTTCCTAAGCCAGGGGCACACTTCCTGTGGGCGGTGGAAGATCCTGGCTACAGATCCCTGCCGAGGAGAGAGGAGAGCCAGTGCAGGCACCCCTGGGGTGCCATGGGATTGCCCTCTGTGGAGAGACAAAGGATGTAGTTTGATGGGGGGCTCACTTGGCTGGAGGGCATGAGCTCAGGCTGCCCAGGAGGAGAGGGGGCACCCGTCTGCTTCCGTCCACTTCAAGCATCCTGCCAGGGGACCTCCCCGATGCCAGGTGCTGGGGCGGGGGGCGACAGGACGAGGTGTCTCTGTGCCTCCTGGAGACGCCCTCTTCACCTGCATCACCAGGAGCTCAGACACACATGGTGCCCTTCACCACCAGGAACCGAGTCAGCCGCTGTCTTAGCACATTTGGGTCTCTCTCCTGCTGAATGTTTCCTTATCCGCAATCATTTGTCGTTAGTGGCGGCAGCACGAGCATGCGTGTTACTGTGCTCTCGGGAAGTAGGTGGGGTGTAAATGGCAAGTCCAGTGGTCCACAGGTGTGTCCTGGGTCTTTCTCGCTCTCAGCGGTAACCTCAAGCTTCCGGATATGGAAACGTGAATCCTCAGAGGCCTGAAGGTCTGGGAGCTAATTGCAGTTGTGGCCTCTGACTTGGGCTGGTGGGAGTGCTGGGGCCGGGGGCCGGTGGGTGGGTACAAGTGATTCCTCTGATCAGGGTTGGTTGCACACCACCCTTGCTGCTCGGAGAAGAAACGGGGAGGCTTTGCTCACGCTCCAGGCCTGGACAGGCCATGTGGCCCCAGCTGCTAGAAGAAGAACCAAGTTGTCATCAAAATGACTGCTCCTGGCCTGGAGACACCCACTCCTCCCTGAGACCCCTGCGTCCCCCGGAGCATGGGCTCCTCCACATCACACTCCCTGCACCCCAGGGTGGCTGACTGAGCAGGCATCAGAGCCAGGCCCTGCTCCCTTGAAGCAGGAGCCTGCTCAGTGAGCCGAGGGGAGCTTTCTCGAAGCACCCCTTGATCTGGAGGTGGGCCTTGGGGCCCCCCGAGCCCCTGCCTCCCAGTTCAGCTGCGCAGATGGCACATACTCAGTCAACGTGGCCAGGCGAGGCACAGCGGCCTCGGCTTCAGCTCCCATCCTTAGCTTCACTGCACAAGGAAACGGGCCCACAGGACTCGGGTGACGCAGTTGGGAAATGGCAGACGGCCGAAGTTCTCCTAACCCTCGCGAGCCGCCGACTCTCCTTCCTGGCTTCCTTCCTCGAGTGTTTATGGAGTGTGGACTCTGTGCCAGGTGCTCAGGCTGCGGCGGTGAGGGAAACACGAGACAGGGACATCGTGGAGTGGGAGTGGGAGAGGACCCGGCGGAGAGGGAAGCGGATTGGGGATGCTGTGCGTGGGTGAGGGGGTGGTATTGCAGTTTAGGTGGGGGACTGAAGGCCCCGTTCAGCCGAGACTAGAAGGAAGCGGGGACAGGAGCCAGGTGGTTGCCCGGGGAAGCAGTGAGCCTGGCCTGGCCGAGATAGCAAGGGGCACGTGGGGCTGAGCCGGGGTGAGAAGCGGGGGAGGGCAGAGAATGTGGGGTCGTGTCGGCCATGGTCAGGCCTTTCAGAATTTTCTCCAAAACCCACTTGGTTCCACGGGAACAGGGATACTGCACCAGCATGCCTTTGGCTTCTTCCCCGGCCCATAGCGGCCTCGGCAGAGTTTTAAGCACCGGGTTACCTCGGTGGGGAGGACCCGTGGGGAGGTGCCTACGGTGGTGTGGGGGCACCGTGGGATTCTGGAAGTCTCTTGAAGGCAGCACCTTGCTTGCTGCTAGGTTGGTTGCGGGCTGGGAGAGCAGACAGAGGGTGAAAGATCTGTGTGTCCAGGACACCTGGGAGGCTGGCGTGCCCCCTCCTACCCCTCCCGGGGTAGAAGAAGCCTTTGCAGGCATTTGATCAGAGTTCAGTGTGGGGCCTGTGAGGGCGGAGCTCCTGCTATGCACCATCCATAGGGCTGTTGGGCTGCAGTGGGACCTATGGCCTGGAGGCCCAGGCTGAGGCCTTGACCCTGGGGTCCCACTGACCATTGGAGCAAACAGCGGGGCTGGCACTCGAGCCCCTGGTGCTCCGGGCTCCTGCATCTACTGTCTCCACCACAGCTACGGTAGGAAGGGGCTGGGGCCGGCAGAATTCAGGTCGGAGGCCAGGCCGCCTGACTGGAACCCAGGCCTCCTGGCTTGGGGCTCAGAGAGTGCTCACAGAGCGATGGCGCGGGGTTGGGGGAGGTGCCCTGACAGGTCTGGAGTGTGAGCGCGAGCTGGGGCTCCTGCTGTGCCCCACCAGGGGCGCGTTTGGCAGGACTCATGCGCTTCCTGCTGGGAGAGGCCCAGGTCCCTGGGTGGGGGCCCCACACTCAGTCCCTGCCTCCCTGATTCATTCCAGCTCCCTGGAGGCCTGAGTCACTTTCTTTCCAGGTAAGAGCTGCTTGTTTGGCAAATCCTGGGATTCTGCGGGCAGGAATAGGAACTCCTGCCCAGGGTTGGACCTGGGCAGAGGTGAGGCAGGCAGCCAGCCACACCTGTCCCAAATCCCTGCCCTGGCCTGGAGTCCACTCACTTGTCTGGCCACCCATGCGCTCAGCAGCTACTCAGGAGCCTTTTGCACAGGGCTTCCCAGAACAGCAGGTGGGAAGACTGTGGCCCTGCAGGACGGAGGCGGGTTCAAGTTACACCCCAGGCTTGTCTGCTGCCGGCTCTTGTGGGCAGTCACCACTGTCCCCATGCCTGGCTACCTGCCCTCTCCCAGCACTCTGCTTCCAGTTCCGTTCCAGGGAAGGATGCAGTGGCCTTGGGGGCATGTCATTCCTCCTGCACGTAGTGTGGGCCATGGCAGGGGGAGGCGGCTCAGACTGCGGAAGAGCGCCTTTGTGGGTGGCAGCAGCAGGGGCTGGAGAGGAGCCGTGGGAGGCGTCTCAGGTGGCAGGTGCTCAGCCACTATTCTGTGGAAGTATTCCGACGAATATCAGAGAAACGAGGGGTGTAGTTCTGAGTGGAGACACAGCCAGAAGAGTGGAACACAGGATGTGTGTGGGGGCGGTGGGTGGGGGTGATTGCCCAAGGGCGTGTTCAGGGCAGCACTGGACAGGGGCCATGAGCTGCTGCCTCCTCTCCCAGGCAGCCTTCCTGGCCGACTCCTCTGGTTCCTCAGCCCCAGCCGGCTCTGCTTCCCTGGCACAGCCTGCACTTCAGAAGGAACTTCTAGAACTTCCTGGGTCATGCCCGGGCTCCCAGGGAACAGGGCACAGGTGGCTCTCGGGATGTCCACGCTGCGGATGGCGACCCTGGGATGCCAGGAAGCCCAGAGGTTTCCCCAAGGAGGGTCAGGGCTCAGAAGCAGGGCCGTTCCCTCAGGTGGGATCGAGGCAGGTGGGTCGAGTGTTGCCGGAGGCGTGCGCGTGAGCCTGGCCTCCACAGAGCCCCTGAGTGAAGGCTGAGTTGCTTGGAATTCTAGCAGGGGTGAGTCACGCCTTCCGACTGAGGCACAGGTCCCCATTTCAGACAGGTTTCCTTGGGAGCGGTGTCACTGCACCCATCCCCGTGAATGCCATAATCAGAGACTTTCTTCCTGGGAGGAGGGTGGAGGGTGCAGGGGTGGTGGGCAGGGGAGAGGAGGTGGCCTGAGAACCTCGGAGCAGGGCGGGGTAGCCGTGTGCCTTCTGTGCCCCGGGAGGGCTGTGTGCATTTGGGAACTTCAGAGTAATCCATCCCCACACTTTACCAATGCCCCAACAGCCAGATCAAACCTGCCCTCTTAGGTTGACTCCTGGTGAGAATTTGGTTTTCTGGGAGAGGGCTGTAGGGGGCTGACTTAGGGGAACCACGACGGGGAGGTCCTGGACCCCGGTTTTCCATGGCAGAAAAACCCCAACTCAGGGAAAGTCAATCAGCCCGGCAATGGATGCTGCCTATGCCAGGCCTCCGCCATGCAAATTGGCTCCACTCCCACGGAAACAGACAGTGCCCTCTCTCAGACAGCGCACACTATCTCGATCGAGTGTGCCTGCAATAAGCATGTACACATCGCACGGCACAATTGCCTGCCACGCCTCTCGCCAGGAACCCAGAGCAAAAGCTGCAATCCGCTGAGACTGCCAGCAAACAAAGCGCACTGGATACGGCACTGCTGACTTGTTCTATTGCGTGAAGTCCAGACTCTTTGACATCCCGCTCGGAAACGAGTCCGGCTGAGGAAAATGAAGACTGAGAACTTAAGGAACACTGGTAGTGAGACCAGGAACTACAATAACATCATTTCCAGATATATTATAAATAAGCCTTGGGAACTACATGTATGTAGGCTAGAGGATGTGGCTAATAATGACCACTCATAAAAACTAAAGCGATTGTGAAATAAAGACGAGCTTGAGCAAATTCGACTATATCGCATCTATTAGAGGTAGTTGACTTCTTATTCTGAACATTAAAAGGGATGTTAATTTATATTATTTTATTTTCTGCTTCTCTCCATTTCTACTAAATAAAAACTGAATAAAATAATCTTTCAAAAAAGATTTCATTTATTTATTATTTTATTTATTTGAAAGAGTGACAGAGAAAGAGGGAGAGACAGAGAGAGAGGTCTTCCATCCGCTGGTTCACTCCCCAAATGGCTACAACAGCTGGGTCTGGCCCATGTTGAAGCCAGGAGCCTGGAACTCCATCTGGGTCTCCCACATGGGTGGCAGAGGTACAAATGCTTGAGCCATCAACCATTGTCTTCCCAGGCCCATTAGCAGGGAGCTAGATTGGAAGTGGAGCAGTCAGGACTCCAACCAGCGCCCATATGGGATGCTGGCATCACAGGACATGGCTTAATCTGCTATGCCACAATACCGGTCCCAGAATTAATTACCTTTTTTTTTTCTTTTTTATATTTTATTTATTTATTTGAAAGGCAGAGATACAGAGAGAAGGAGACACACACACACACACACAGATAGATCTTCCATCCACTGGTTCACTCCTCAAATGGCTGCAATGGTCAAGGCTGGGCCAGGCCAAAGCCAGGAGCCAGGAGCTTCTTCCAGGTCTCCCACGTGGGTGCAGGGGCCCAAGGACTTGGGCCATCTTCCGCTGCTATCCCATGCACATTAGCAGGGAGCTGGACTGGAAGTGGAGCAGCTGGGACACGAACGAGTGCCCAAGTGGGATGCCAGCATTGTAGGTGGAGGCTTAAGCTTCCATGCCACAGTGCCAGCCCCCAGAATAATCTTAATGGTTTATCAGAGCCTCCAAACTCTGAGTTCGTGGAGTGACCAACTTCCTTGCTCTTCCCTGCTGGGAGTGGCTGGTGGGACAGAGGCCCCTCGGAGGGGAGGGGAGGGAGGCTGTCAGCAGGGGAGGATGCAGCTCCAAGACTGAGTCATGCAGCCCGTCACGCTTGTGTTTCTCATTGCTCTACACAGAGCTGGCCGCAGGTCTCGGAGTCACGGCGACTGCCACGTAGCGACAAGCATTTTGATGTTTCAAGATACCTTCCCAGCTGAAGTGTTAAGAAGAGATCTGGGCTGGTGCCGCGGCTCACTAGGCTAATCCTCCGCCTTGCGGCGCCGGCACACTGGGTTCTAGTCCTGGTCGGGGTGCCAGATTCTGTCCCGGTTGCCCCTCTTCCAGGCCAGCTCTCTGCTGTGGCCCGGGAGTGCAGTGGAGGATGGCTCAAGTGCTTGGGCCCTGCACCCCATGGGAGACCAGGAGAAGCACCTGGCTCCTGCCTTTGGATCAGCGCGGTACGCCGGCTGCAGCGCGCCAGCAGCAGTGGCCATTGGAGGGTGAACCAACGGCAAAAGGAAGACCTTTCTCTCTGTCTCTCTCTCTCACTATCCACTCTGCCTGTCAAAAAAAAAAAAAAAAAAAAAAAAAAAAAAAAAAGAAGAGATCCGATTTCTGTTGGTGACAAAATCACAAGTCCTGTTACACATTGTTGTGGTTTGCTGCTGGCACCTGTAGGTGAAAGGAAATGGTTAGGGGTTGGGGAACACGACGGGGCCCTCTGCACTCTGCGGACTTGCAGTGGGTGGAGCCCGGGTCAGGTGGCCTGGGAAGCCGGCCTCGGTGTGGGAGGCTCTGGGCTGAACGTCCCACAGGAGCTCTGTCCCTCAGACCCCTGCTTAGTGCCTCTGTCCATCCATGCCTGTGTCCTGCCTTCCCACACGCTCCCTGGTGGCTGCTGCCTCTGGCTGCCTACACGCCCACTCCTCTGTCCATCCCATGCCCAGAGGGACATTAGCATGTAAAGTCCATTGTGTCATCCTCTACCTGAAATCCTTCGGTGGCTCCAAGAGGCAGACCTGGGTCCCCAAGTACCAACTTGGCTGCTCCCCCAGGCCCCTCCACACCAGCCTGGCCACCTGTTCTTCCTGGTTCGTGCTAGATGCTTGTCCGTGTGCCCAGCCTTGGCCCTCACTGTGCTCGGCCCTGCTCGGCCACACCCTGCAGACTCTCAGCTAGTGTTCAGACATGGCTTTCTCCAGGAGCAGTCCCTGCTGGCTGTGGCGCCCTAGGGTTCTAGGGGCTCCAGGCTGGCCTACTAGGACAGGCATGCTTTCTCTTGCCGTGCGGGGCCAGGGTGGGGAGCCCGGTGCACATCCTGCCACCTGGGGGGACCCCTGCTCCAGGCTCGTGCTGACCTCAGGAGCTTTGGTGGGCCTGGGGTGTGACGCTGACCCAGTGCTGGGAGCTGACCTGCTGGCCTGTGGCATGGGGCAGAAGCAGTCTCCCTCCCTGTGTGTCCCATGGGGCAGAGGTTGCCTGGGAGACCTCCCGGCATGCCACAGCCCTTTGGTGCACTTTTGTGTTTTTTTTAGTAACACCATCCTCCTTGTAGACTGTATGCTTGCAGGAGGCAAGTATGGTTCAGGGCCCAGCTCAGCAAGTGCTGTTGATGGAACGTGAGGGCTGTCTGCAAACACCTGTGGCTCCTGGTGCCCTCTCCCCACCTGCCCACCCCAGGAGGGTTTTGCGGGTATGTCCCTACTAACTTGCTCAGTCACCCCTACTTGTCTTGCAGGTGGGCTACTGTGTGACTCACGGCCACTGGGGCTGGGCCTGGCTCCAAGGGAGCTCCCAGGAGACTATGTAAGTGCTCAACAAGCATGTGTTGAGTGTCAGCCAAGCTTGGAGGCAGCGGGATGGACAGATTGACCTGGTTGGAGACGAGGTGTCCGGGGTCAGCGTTCAGTTTCCAGGCAGGTGGTGCTGGGGAAGGCAGTGGGCCGTCTGGGGAGTCCCGCACCCCTCATTCTGGGCTGGGTGCTCCAGATAGGATCCTGGCACACCCCTGGCAGCCTGCCGCCACCTGCTCAGGGGCGGGGGCAGCAGGTGGGGCACACTTATCACCAACCAGGACAGTGGGTGGGGCCAGCCTAGCTCTGGGGAGATGCTAATCACAGAGGCACTCCTCAGTGGAAAATCACCGCGGCACACAGCCCCTTCCTGGGGTGGAACAGCAAGGGCCAGAGGGCTATGGGCCAAAGGCCGCAGGCTGGGGGAGGATGCTGAGTTCCGTCTGCGAGCCCCACGCATGGGGGCGCTTAGCTGGGGTCGGGGTGAGCCAAGGGCCAGTCCTTGGCCCCGTGGAGTTTGGCTTTTCTGGGCCGAGAGAAGCCATTGCAGCCTCCATCGAGGCCATGGGCATTTTTTTTAAAAAGATCTATTTATTTATTTGAAAGACAGAGTTACAGAGAGGCAGAGGCAGAGAGAGAGAGAGAGAGAGAGATTTTCCATCCACTGGTTCACTCCCCAAATGGCCGCAATGGCCGGAGCTGTGCCAATCCCAAGCCAGAGACAGGAGCTGCTTCCAAGTCTCCCACATGGGTGCAGGGTCCCAAGGACTTGGGCCATCTTCTCCTGCTTCCCCAGGCCATAGCAGAGACTGGAAGTGGAGCAGTCGGGACTTGAACCGGCGCTCATATGGGTTGCCAGCACCGCATCCTACTGCCATATCTACCGGCCCCCTTGAAGTTAAGGTATGCAGGCTAATGGCTTAAACACAAGCACTTGTGTGTAAGATGTACATGCACGTGCTCAGAGGATATCCTGCAGGCACTTCCAGACTCAAGTTCACAAATGTCCCCCAAAGCCACAGGTAACACTGGGTCCCAGGCACACCAACACCTGGAGACCCAAGTGGCCTGCCTGGGACACGAAGCAGCCTCCACATGGTGGCTCAGCCCCCTGGTCCTGTGCTGGAAGGTGAGGAGTCACGGAGGGTACCTGCTTTCTTTTCTGTACATCTGAAAACTATTCTTGCAATTGAACAGGACAATTTTGTAGCTCGTGTCACTACTCTTTGTAAACAGCATTTTAAATCATTGCATAATTTATTGTCATGTGGGTGGACCATAATTTATTAAGCCAATCCCCTATTATTGGATGTGTAAGTTGTATTCAGTCTTTCAAAACACAGTGCAAAATCTTTATACACCTATCACATGATTTGCTTGGACTGAATTCCCAGAAGCCACAGTACTAGGTCAAAGAGCAAGACTTCTTTTAAAGGCTTTTGATTCTTCGTACCAAATTCACTGAAATGACCAGCTCGTACTGCCCCCAGAGCTGATTTTCCTGTTCTCAGGCCTAGCTATTCTTATTTTAAAACTGAATAGCATGTACAAAATCATTTCTTTGGTTGCTCTTTTTATTTGTATTTGCAGATTATTAATTATAAACCTTTTTACTTGTTTCTTAGTCATTTATATTTCCACTTTTTTGTATTTCAACCCTTTACTGTTTATCTATGTTGGTCCTGGGATTTCTTCGTATTGATTTCTAAGAACTCTTACATATTAAGGGCAGTAATTCTCCCATTATTGGCCATGTTTATTTCAATAATTGTTTCTATGTTTCCTGCTTGATTTCAATTTTATTTTTTTGACATGGAGAAGACTTAAGTCCTGAGCAATGAGATTGGAAATATGTTCCTTCACAACTGCTCTGTCAGCTCCTCCCTGCTGTAGTTGCTGGCTATCACTTCTCTTGGCTTCCTGTGTGTGTGTCTTCATTTCACACTCAGCTCTAGGGTCTGGAACACAAGGAAGACAGCATCCCTGCCCTCTGGGAGCTTGCCTGGAGCAGAGCTGGGGCATACACACTTTGCCGGAGATAAGATGTGCAGATCAGCGTCCAGTGAAAGGAGGAGGACGCTTCTTAGGAGATGGGTCTTCAGGGGAATGCACCAGGTTGCCCTGGGCTGAGAGAGGTTTTATTTATTACATATGGGCATGGCTTGCTAGGTGGCAGGCACTGCTACAAGTGCTTTGTAAGCACTAGCTCATCCCATCCTCATAACTTACTGTTTTTCTCCTATGATCCCCATTTCACAGATGAGGAAACTGAGGCACGAGTAGCATAAATAACTGACTCAAGGTGAGAAAGGTAGCAAACGGAAAGGCCTGGGTTTGAACCCTTGAAGTCTGGCTGCTTTTGGTGGGGGAATGAGCAATGACTGCTCACACTTGTGAGACTTCAACGCTCACAGAAGGATTTAGATCGGTTCTCAAACTTTTCTTGTCAATGGTCAAATGATAGATATTTCAGACTCTGAAAACCAGGAGGAAAAATGGAGGCTGAGACAGGCACTTAAACAGCAAGATAGGAAAAGGTTCTAGTTGTGGAATTGAAAGTAAAATAATAGTGGCATATGCTTTTTTTTTTTCACAGATAGACAGTGAGGGAGAGGGACAGAGAGAAAAGTCTTCCTTCCGTTGGTTCACCCCCCAAAAGGCCACTATAGCCGGCGCTGCACCAATCCAAAGCTAGGAGCCAGGTGCTTCTTCCTGGTCTCCTACGTGGGTGCAGGGGCCCAAGCACTTGGGCCATCCTCCACCGCACTCCCGGGCCACAGCAGAGAGCTGGCCTGGAAGAGGAGCAACCAGGACTAGAACCCGGCGCCCATATGTGATGTTGGCGCCACAGGCGGAGGATTAACCAAGTGAGCCACGGCCCCGGCCCCCGGCATGTGCTTTTTAAGAAGTAATGTATCTCCGGCACCGCGGCTCACTAAGCTAATCCTCCGCCTGCAGCGCCGGCACACACTGGTCGGGGTGCCAGATCCTGTCCCGGTTGCCCCTCTTCCAGTCCAGCTCTCTGCTATGGCCCGGGAGTGCAGTGGAGGATGGCCCAAGTGCTTAGGCCCTGCACCCCATGGGAGACCAGGAGAAGCACCTGGCTCCTGCCTTCGGATCAGCGCTGTGCGCCGGCTGCAGCGCGCCAGCAGCAGTGGCCATTGGAGGGTGAACCAACGGCAAAAGGAAGACCTTTCTCTCTGTTTCTCTCTCTCTCATCCACGCTGCCTGTCAAAACAAATTTTAAAAATTTAAAAAAAAAAAAAAAAAAAAAAGAAGTAATGTAGGTCTAACATGAAGGCCGGATTCTGAACGGCTGTGAGGCTTTGCTGAAATGGGGTTGCACGTTGGTGGTCCCTAGCATTATACCCACTGCAGACGCGCGTCTGTCATCCCCAGGCAGCTGGTGGGGTCCTAGGAAAGTAGGGGGTGGCTGGAGGGGCTGTCCTAGTGCAGAGCTGTGCTGGACCAAGACACCCTGGAAACCCTGCGGGAGTGGAGAAGAGGCAGGCGACCCGCGCTGCAGTCCGGGGGAGAGGTGAGCGCAGCCAGGGCACCATGAGGACCGCGCGGCATCTGCTGCCACGGTGGGGCTTTCTCTCTCGGACACAAGCGCTGCGCCTTCGCCTTCGGATTCCTTTCCCGGAGTGTGGACCTCCTGTTAGTTCATGGTGACGGCAGGACAGACTGGGCTGGGGACACTGCAGGGAGCGGAACACGGGAGGCAGAGGTAGCCGAGCAAATCCAAGCGCTGGGGCACTCAGTTTCGCCCGAGACTGATCGCACTCCCAGGCTGAGCTCTTGGGAAACACCCGTTGATTTCTCTCGCTGATATCTCCTTGGGGAGCACCCTGGCCCCCTTCTCCGTCCCGTGTGGGGGTGGGAGGTGGCCACTTGCTGTGGCCGGGCTCTGTAATTAAGTCTGTGGCAATGGGCGGGGAAATTGGACAGATCTCGTCCCACGGGGGTTCCTGCTGTCAACGGGCTTAAACCCAGGCAGGTGGATGACGAAATGTTCCTGAGAAAGGAGTGCTGGGCGAGCCCGAGGCACGGCACACGCACATGGGCTGCGGGGACAGACAGGGCGCCTCTGCGGTGGATGGGGCCTCCATCTGCCCAGCGGCGCAGGAGGGCTGTGCAGCCAGGCGAGGTGGGAGGCTTGCGCTAAGGCAATGTCAGTCCCTGCTTTACTCTGACCTAGAAGTGGCCCTGCTCTCTCTCAGACTAACTCTTGACCCTCGGGCAGAGCTTTAAGCCCCGCCCCAGAGCTTTAAGCCCCGCCCCAGACCCATCTTTGAACCCTACTCTTTGTCCTACAAAATAAGCATTCTTCATCCCAAAGGAGACTGGACACAGCCACGTGGGCGGCCCGGAGCCGGAGGGTGGCCCATGGAAACTCGCTGGACTGAAGCCAAGGGTGGGGGGCAGCCTTGTCACCTGGCTCCTGCTTGGCTGAATGACTGGGCAACCCTCTTGGCCACAGAGAGAGATGTACCCACCTACCCACAGCTCTTGGAGGAGAGGTTAGGATTCCAAGGGGAGGAGCAGACGCGATCTGGAAGCTGTGCCTATCGCCCACATTTGGAGTACTCCTCTGAGAAGCACAGCGCACCCACTGCACAGACTGCCCGCTGGGCCCCCGCCTGCAGCCTGTGTCCCCCTGCGGCTGCCGCTGCTGCTACACGTGGCCACTTGCTTATAGTTTCCTCTTCCCCACGCTCTTCAGCTCTCCCTGTTCTTTCTCCTTGTTAATTTTCATTGGGACATATTTCAAACGCTCTGAATGACAGACAGAAGAGGAGCCGCCACCCCCTGCAGCTCTCCTTCTGCAGGGGCCCTGGTGGACGGCGGCGCCTGCTGGCTCTGGCCCCCCACCCCCACCCCGACTGGGCTGAGGCCACACACACCTCCCTGCGGCTGAAGCCTGCCCCTGTGGCAGGGACGTGCGCGGGATGCTCATGCACGCCCGGCGTGGGAGAAGTGGGACCCTCTGCCTGCAGCGCCAACTCCAGGATGCTCCGTGCTCTGCCCAGCTGTCCCTAGACTCCAGACCCTGCCCTGCAGCCCGGGCAGCGCCTCCCCAGCCTTCTCTCCTCTCCCTGTCTCAGGGTCAGACTCCCATGCAGAATGAGGGCTGGCTCTCCAGCTCTTTCTGGCACCTTCTCTATTTCCTTTCTCTCAGGCATTTCCCCTAATAAAATAAAACCTTTAATCCCGTCTTGGTGCCTGCTTTTTAGAGGACCTGGACCAACAGACCCCATGTCCCATAGACCCATTATCCACAGGTAACAGTTAGCAAGATTTTCCAACCTTTGCTTCATGGAGCCACTCTTCAAGCTGCTGCTTTTCTCTCTCTCTCTCTCTCTCTCTCTCTCTCTTTTTAACCTTCCCCCCACTGAAATGACTTGAATTCCAGACACCGTACCATTTTATTCTTAAATACCGTTGATCCTCATTATTCATGGATTCCATATTTGCAAATTTGCCTGCTTTTAAAATTTATTTGAAACGCCAAAATCAACACACAGTGCTTCCTCAGTCATTCACAGACATGCGCAGAGCAGTGAAAACGTTGTCTCCAGTGCAAGGGCTGCCGCTGAGGCTAAGCAAGGCGGTGTTCGGCCTTCTTGTCTCAGAAGCTGGAATACGTGTCCTCGCACAGCCTGTTGAGGGCCATGCTTCTCGTATTTTTGTCCCTTTTGTGGGTGATCTCACTGTTAAAGGCCCACAAGTGCTGTCTGGTGCTCCTACGTACGAAGGGGGCTGCGATGTGGCCTTCCAGGGACGGATGGGAGTCAGGGAAGCTTCACTTACGCTGTTGCTGGCTGTGGGCTCAAGGCAAATGAATCCAGGATACCTTCAAATTCGGCGCCCTGTGGGACTGTCATCGTGGCACGGCGAGGGAAGCCATGCCTGTAACACCTACATCCCTCTGAGCACCTGTGGGAGTCCCAGCTGCTCCACTCAGTGTGGCTCCCAGCTAATGCACCTGGGAAAGCAGCGGAGGATGGCCCCAGTGCTTGGGCCCCTGCACCCATGTGGGAGCCCTGGACGGAGTTCCAGGCGCCTGGCTTCAGCCTGGCCCAGCCCCAGCTTTTGCCACCACTTGGGGAGTGAACCAGAGGATGGGTGATCTCGCTTTGCAACTCTGCCTTTTGAATAAATAAATGTCTTTTTTAAAAAGTGTATCCTTTAGCAGAAACACATAAAACAAGGCTTAGGTATGGACAACAATGCTGTGAGCAGAGATTCATAGGCACCCAATGCTGTGTTTCCTGGAGCAATGGCTGCGTGTGTGCTGGCTGACTCAGTATTGTGGCAACTCTGTGTCCCGGAACTACTGTGCCCGGCCTTCAGTGTCATACACACTTCCCTACAGGACAGGAAGTACCACTCATTCCTTGGTCTCATCTAATACTCAACCTACTCTCAAGGCACCCCCAGGGCCTCTCAAACTATCTGTAACGGTTGTTTTATCCAATTCAAACAAGAGCCACGTTTCATATTTGGTTGTTGTGATTCTTAACTTTCTTAATCTACAGCATTTCCTTCTTCTCTTTGAATTTTAGTTTTTTTCACACTAATGAACTTGTTGTAGAAGCCAGGGCAGGTGCCCTGTGGAATATCCCACACGCTGGATTTGACTGTTTCCCTTCTTCTGGTATTGACTTTATCCCATACATTCTCCGACAATGGAATTTATCTCTAGAAGATTCTATTACTGGTGGGGTTGGAGTACAAATGGTGAATGGAGGAGTGCTGAGAGTTGAGGATGGAATTAGAGTTCTATTGATGAGGGTGAAGTCAGGGTCGCCTAGAATTGGGGTTTGAATTCAGGACAGGAACTGGCTGCCTTTGGCAGGGTGATCCATGGTTCAGAATGAAGGCTTGGGATCCAGGACTTCTAGGTTCAAATAAAGGCTCTACCTATTCGTTGTTGACCTTGGAGAAGTTATGTAACCTCTCTCTGTCTTAGTTTCCTCAATTGTGAAAGGAAAATAACAAGAATCCTTGCCTCATAGGGTTCTTGTGAGGTTTAAAGGAGCTGGTAGATGTAAAGTATTTGGACTGGTGCCTGGCACATGGTAATTGCCATGTAAGTGTTTGCCATGCTATTGTCACTGAGGTTAGGCTAAGCACTGGAGCTGGGTTAGTGGCAGGGGAAGGGTAACTCCTGTTCAGGAGTCCATCCATTGCTGGAGGCTTTGTCTCACGATAGATAGGAGGGGCTCTGGGGGTGGGAGGGCCAGGGTCACCCCTTCCTTGGAATAGACTTTCTCACCCTCCCCCTGGAGACCAGGCTGGGAAGGAATGGGAGCAGTGGCTCTGCCCCAGTTGCTCGGGGAGCGTCTTCATCCTTCAACCAGTGTGGACTCCTTTCCCTTTGTTTCTCAGATGCCTGTAAGCTGTGGGGATTCCCTGATACAACTACAACCATGGATGGAGTTTTAGAAGACAAGGGATTGACCTGGACTTCTAAGTTACTTAGAGAAGGCAGTCTTACAAGTCTTGCAGGATAAGAACACCTGCGTGAACCTTTGGGCCAGTTGCATGGAGCTAACATGGAGAAGGGCTGATCCAGTTCCAACCCAAGAAGAAGGTAAACCGCATGGTGGCCACTAGGGGTGCTGGTGGATGGGGATGTGGGAAGCATCTGTTCATCCCACCACCCACCCCTTTATCCAGCCATCCGTTCACCTATCTGCCACCCACCACCCACCCATCTGTCCATCTGCTTATTCACCTATTCATCCATCCATCACCACAACAAATACTGACAAACCACTCTGAGTCAGGCACATACCAGCCCAGCACCAAAGCAGCTTATTACCTAGTGCGGGAGGCACACAGCTAATGACTACATGCTGCGCTAATAGAGGAATGTACAATATGTGATGAGAATTCTGGGGAGGGCGGAACTGTCTCTGGCTTCATCCAGGGGCTGGAAAGGAGGCGTCTCTATTTCTTGCTCGATTCTAACTCTTCCACTCCCGTGACAATCCCTATCTTAGGACTGGGTTCTGTGGCAGGCCAAGTTTTCGGGTTCTTCTTTCTAAGTCCCCAAGTTCAACTTGAGAAGACAACTGTTCATTCTAGGGAGGAATTCTGGAGTTACCAAATGGCTGCACCACACCTGGCCAGGCGTGGTACCCTGAGGTCATGGACAAGTTCCCTGCAGAGAGCTCTCTTCCTTGGGGAGACACAGATAGCCCCGTCTTCTGGGTTGACAAGACACATGGACACAGCACTGGCCATGGGACCCCCACCCCCCCCCCGGTTAGAGCCATCTTCATTCATGGGAGATATGTGCCAGAAGCCCCTTTGATACCCCCCTATGCCCACCCCACCTCTAGGCCCTTGGTTTAGGTCTCTTAGCAATGGCTCTCAGTGTCATGTGGCCTGATTGTAGGCTCCACAAGTCAAAGTGTAGGAAGTGAACCCCTAAATAAGACCAGGCTCTCCAAGGCTGCTCACTGATGGGGATGGCGTCGGCTCCATCAGCCTTGACCAAGGACTCATCCCCTGTCGCCCAGGTCCAGATCAGGAGCCCAGAGCGCCTCTCAGGCTGGCCTGTTCGCTAGGGGAAGCTGGCTGGGGCCTGAGGTGTTCAGCACACTCTCTCTCCTTCCGTCTGTCTGACTAGAATTCCACTGGCAAGCCCCAGGGCTGAGACAGCAGCGGCTGCAGCTGCTGCTTGGACGGGCGACTGGGCTTGCGGTGTAACTGCCTGATGGTATCTCGGGTGTGGGTGAGCTGTCTCCTGGGAGTGTCTGCCTGGTGTTTACCTCAGCCCCCACTCGCCCCCACTCCAGCCCCTGCGTGGGCTCACTGCATTGTTCATGGAACCCTAGGACCAGCGCCCCTCTCCCAACACCATGGGAGGCACCTGTCTAGCTGACACTGGGTGTGTGTGTGAGTGTGTGCATGTTTGCATGTTTCATGGGGGAGATTCTCCTTGGTATCACTCTTTTCTTTTTTTTTTTTTCAGTTTTATTTATTTATTTGAGAGGCAGAATCAAAGAAAGAGAGGGAGAGACAGAGAGAAAAGTCTTCCATCCTCTGGTTCACTCCCCCAAATGGCCGCAAAGGCCAGAGCTGGGCCAATCAGAAGCTAGGAGCCAGGAACTTCTGGATCTTCCACGCAGGTGCAGGGGCCCAAGCACTTGGGCCTTCTTCTACAGCTTTTCCAGGCCATATCAGAGAGCTGGATGGGAAGTGGAGCAGCAGGGACTCAAACCAGCGCCCATATGGGATGTCAGCACTTCAGGTGGAGGCTTAGCCTGTTACACCACAACACAGGTCCCTCTTTCTCGTTTTCTTAAAGATTTGTTTTATATATTTGAAAGGCAGAGTGAGAAGAGCAAGGACAGTGCCATTGGACTCAAGTTGGCTCCTGGCTTGCCCTTTACCCCCAGCTGTGTGGACCATCACTGCCAACCCGCTCCCTGCACCGCGCCTTGGTACCCTGAACTGCAAACCGGAATAATAGTATGGGCGTCCTCGTGAGATTCGGTGAGATCCTTTGAGCCAAGCTGCGGGGACAGGGGAGCCCAGTGTCTAACGCTTCTTCCTTCTTTGTCCTGACCTCTGTCCCTTCAGTCTGGGATTCCCCAAAGACTAGCTAGACAGAGTGATCAGAGGAGAAACAAAAACAGGAGAAGTGAAGGAAGGAGAGCCCTGCCCTTGGGGATGGTCTGACCTTATGGGGGCGATGCCTTCGCTGCCTCGGGGAGCTCCCAGCACGTTTGCGTCTATGTGTGTGTGTGTGGCGTCACCAGCCAGGGAGGGAGCCCACTTGTGTGTATCCAGCTCCAGCTAGACGGATGGCTGTAATGTCTTCTGAGCAGGCAGGAGCCATCAACAAACTCATTAAGTTGCTGTTTACGCATCCATTGTCAAAGCTAATAATCTGACTTAACTAAGCTGATTACCTTCATTAAAAACCATTAGTTCCCATAAGCAAATGTTCTTGTGTCGGCATTTCACAACTTGCATTTCCAGGGAGGCCTGTGCTCCAGCTGCTGCAGGTCCACCCCAGCCCACGGCTCTCTCTGGGCTGACCTCCCCCAACCCCCAATGCTGGGTGATGGCAACAGTGGCAAACAAGACAGACCTGGGGGTCCTCACCCACATCCCACTCTTTGGGCCACCTCTGGTGGCCTCGATGGTCTGTGTCCTTTCGCCTGCATGGCATTACAAGCTGCCTAAGGACCAGGCCAAAGCCAGCCTTACAGCTGGTCTCAGGACCACTGGCTGGGCATCGTGTGCATGGGCCAGCCCTGGACACAGCCTCTCGAGGCACCACTGGCATGGACACCACAACTGGGCACGGGAGGCTCCAGGGAAGGGAAAGGAACCAACACAGTGACAACACAGTGCCTAGGGCTGCTCCGCGAGTTTACTCTTTAACACACCACCATCCCCATTGGAACACACCACCATCTCCATTTTACAGATGACAAAACTGAGACGCCGAGAAGCCAAGTCATTCACCCAGGTTCACAGGGACCCTGTGAAGCCTGCACTGAGAGCCCACGGGGGCACGCTGTGCTTGGGGCAGCTGTTCCCTGCCTCTCCAGCCAGTGCCCATGGTGGGGGGGAGGTTGTCCCCGGAACAAGAGCTGGGGCCTGGGCCCAGTGATGCACGGAGGCACACTTTGGAAGGGGTCCAAATGAAGCAGAGGAGCCCCAGGCAGAGCTGATCCTCATTGAACCCCGGCTGTGTGTCCAGGCCCCGGTTGAAGCACCTTGCCGCTGACAGGCGGGGGATGTGCCCCTCAGAGCCCCAGCATCCTCATCTACAGCGCAGACAGAAAAATCCTGGTCCCCTCTTGCAGCCATCCTCCCTCCTGGGTGGTGACAGAAGGAGGCTTTGGTCCCGCCAGGGCCTCCCTGTGGTCCCTGGGGTTGGAGAAGCCCAAGGCTGGAGGAAGGTGGGGCTGGGGAGGGGAATGCAGGGGTCCGGGAACCCGTCTCACTCAGAGGCAGCTATGTTGGGGGAGGTGTTTCCAAGGACAATGCTGGTGGCCCCTGCCCCCAGGGGAGCAGGAAGCCAGTGGCCTCCCTGCACAGTGGTGTGGGCTGCTGGGGACCTCACGGTCTGCCTTCTCCACTGGGCTTTCCCTGGCCTCCCTGCCTCCCTCTTCCTCCCCAGCTTCTACCTCCTGGCTGCTGCCAGCCGGTGTCCTGCTGTGCACAGCTGGAACCCTGCTCCCCACTCCTCACCCTCCCCAGCTCCCTGGCCCCCTGCCTCCCTCCTCCCAGGAGACACATCTCTCCTGGGCCTTGCTGCCTCCTTCCTCTCCTCCCCCCTCCTCGGCCTTAGCTCTCGGCCTGGACCCTGGTCCCTCCCTGCACCTCCACCTCAGATCAGAGACAGGAGCAGCAGCCACGCCAGCAGGAGACAGAAGCTTCCAGACGCCACATGGGTAGAAGCTGAGGGCCCACACCCAGCAGGTCAGCAGGGAAGCCAGGCGATCCAGCAGAGGAGCCGAGTGAGCAGTCTCCCTCCCTGCCCTGATCGGAGGAAGGAGTCCTGGGGGTGCAGAAGGTGTGTGGACAATCTGAGATAGGAGAGGGGACTGACGCGGAGAACTGGGAACTTAGTGTCGCTGTGCAGGAGCAGGCCTTGGCCCTCTGGCTTTGGATTCCAGCGCCTCCGCTTTTTAGCTGTGCAGCCCTGAAAACATTATGCTCTTGGGGCTTAGTTTTCTTATCTTTAAAATGGGGCTAATTTTTTTTTTTTTTACAGGCAGAGTGGATAGTGAGAGAGAGAGACAGAGAGAAAGGTCTTCCTTTTTGCCATTGGTTCACCCTCCAATGGCCACTGAGGCCGGCGCATTGAGCTGATCCGAAGCCAGGAGCCAGGTGCTTCTCCTGGTCTCCCATGTGGGTGCAGGGCCCAAGCACTTGGGCCATCCTCCACTGCACTCCCGGGCCATAGCAGAGAGCTGGAAGAGGGGCAACCGGGATAGAATCTGGCGCCCCAACCGGGACTAGAACCCGGTGTGCTAGCGCCGCAAGGCGGAGGATTAGCCTGTTAAGCCACGGTGCCGGCCATGGGGCTAATTTTTAAAAATTGTGTTTGTTTATTTTCCTTTTATTTGAAGCACACATACACACACACACACAGAGGTATCTTCCATCTACTGGGTCACTCCCCAAATGCCAGGCAGTTATTCAACCTCTGTGCCAATCACATACACCCAGAAACGTCCTGTTTTAGAGTACAAATTAGAGTCCTTTGGGACTTAATCACTTAAGCCTCCCACTAACACCATGAGATTGGAATAAAGATTATCTCCACTTTGGGACAGGTATGTGGGACAGGGGTTGACTTGCCGCTTGGGACATCCACCAGCTCCTCCACTCAGATCCCGCCTCCCGCTAAAGGTCCCCCCGGGAGGCAGCAGATGATGGCTGCAGCAGCTGGATCCCCACCACCCACACAGACACATAGGTTGAGTCCTGGCTCATGGCTCTGGTCTGGCCCAGCCCTGGCAGCTGTGGGCATTTGGGGAGTAAACCAGCAGATGGAAGGTCTCTCTCTCTCTCTCTCTCTGGGTCTTATCTCCCTGCCTTTCAGATAAAAAAATAAATAAATGAAAAATTTTTTAAAAACCAGGGCATTTAAAAAATGTGTTCAGGGGCCGGCGCCATGGCTCACTTGGTTAATCCTCCACCTGCAACACCAGCATCCCATATGGGCACTGGGTTCTAGTCCTGATTGCTCCTCTTCCAGTCCAGCTCTTTGCTGTGGCCCAGGAAGGCAGTGGAGGATGGCCCAAGTGCTTGGGCCCCTGCACCCGCATGGGAGACCAGGAGGAGGCACCTGGCTCCTGGCTTCGGATCAGCGCAGCGCCAGCTGTAGCGGCCATTTGGGGGGTGAACCAACAGAAGGAAGACCTTTCTGTCTCTCTCTCTCACTGTCTACAACTCTACCTGTCAAATAAATAAATAAATACAAAGTGTTCAATTCCAGAAACATTTCTAGGGGAAGCACACACAGGGTGGGCGTGCTGGGTTCTATCCCGGTTCTATCCCAGCCGGCCATGTGCCCTTGGGCAAGGCAGCTGCTTCTCTGGGTCTTAGCCTCCCCTTCCTTGGGAAGAATGGGACTTCGCGATGTAATCGTCTCTAAGCTTCCAGCGGCTTTGGCCTTGTTTCCTGCAGAATCCATTGCTGCTGTTGCTCCCCGCTGACCTGCGGAGACTGGGGCAGTGGAGCAGTAGCTGGGGTGCGGGAAGCAGAGGCTCTATTCCTGCTGGCTCTGGAGGCAGGAAAAGAAGGCCCAGGTGGACAAATGGTGGTCTTGATGAAACTTCTAGGAGGAAAGGGGGTCTGTGCGTGCCCGGGAACCCCAAACCCAAGAGTTTGGGGTCTTCTGCTTTGGTGAGTCACCCTGCAGGACAAGAGCATCCCTTGGCCCTCCCCCCTCTTTCTTTTCCTGCTGCTCGAGAGCTGGGAGGCAGAACAGCATCAAAGCCATCCACACCTCCAGACACTGGTCCCTTCCATCGCACGGGCAAATCCAGGATAGGGGCTGCCATGGGAGGAAGCAGTGAGAGCACTTGCCTACCCAGGTGCACCTGCCACCTCACCACCACCTCGAGGTGGCGTCAGTGAGCCCCTCACACAGCTACAGCCCTACAACAGAATCCCAATCATCCTCCACAGAAAGAAGGCATTCATCAACCGCCCTGGGCACCTGGTGACGATGGCGAGCCACCACAAGCCAGGGCACACCAGGACACTGCAACTTGACAGGGAGTATTTCCCAGAGGGAGGTGATTGGTCTTGTTAATTGTTATAATCACAGCTCAGCGCGCCTGGCTTGGGTCCTTTCATCCCGTGAGGTCATAAATGGTTTTCTCCACCAGAGAAAGGATGGGGCCTCCACCCACCGCAAGCAGCCTCTCACCCGCACTCACCCAGCTGGGGACCTGCCTGGCTGTGACTTCTGGGCTGGGGAAATGTAGGATTGTCAAGACAGGTGAGCTGATCATGCCACCGTGTGCCATTCTCCCAGGAGGGAATCTTCAGCCAAGAAGCCTGTCCTGACGCACTAGCCCAGTTTCTGCTCGTTCGCTCTCTCTCTCTCATACACACACACACACACACACGAGAGAGAGAGAGAGAGAGAGAGAGAGAGAGAGAGAGAGAGAGACTTGTAGTGTGAAGTGTTGCTAATGCTTCATTTGCTGCATGAGTGACCACAAAAATGCATAACTGATCGGTTTCACTCTTCAACTGTGTTTACACTTGACAAGTTGTTGTCATGTCACGTGGGGTGACAATGAACACACCTCTGATTTACCTCTAACAAGGCCAGTAGCCCAAGGGTAGGCTGACAATCAGGGTGCCCACGACCGCTTGGCAGGTACTATTTGGATCATGCATGGATTGTCTGCCATCTGTTCGCTTTCTTTTAAGTTGGCCTGAGGTGGCACGGTCACAGGAGCATGGGCTGTTGTGACAACAGAGACTATGGTACCGGGTACATCCCCAGCCCCCACCCGCCTGCCCAGCTGATTCTCCCACAGAGGCAGTAGCTACGTCCAGGACCATCTGTTGGGCAATTGTGAGTACCCCTGCTTTGCTACTGGCCCCACCCTTATTTGGAGCTGCTGGCCTCCTTGTAGGCTCTTCCTAGCCCTCAGGTCTGGTGGGGTCCCCTCCTCATCTCTCTCCACACAGGCACCTCTGGGGGCTGTAGTCCCAAGGTCATCTCCCTTGGTGAGCTCCAAGTTTTTCCATAGGAACCTGGTGGGAACCACACGCCCCTCACTTTCAGGGAAGCTTTGGTGTTGAACGGCCGACTGTACGTCAGCTGCAGGGCCCAAATTTAGAATCCAGGAAATGGCCCCTTGATTTTACTCCTTGCCAAACATGGTGCATCGATGCCTCGTGGCACCTCAGATGTTCAGGAAATCACCGTGCACTGTGCACTTGGCAATGAGTGGAAGGGCTCCCAGGGAATGCTGCTGAGTCTAAAGCGGAAGACGACGGAAGCCGGGCAGGGTTGTGGAGGTCCTAGGAACGTGGGCCCTCCTCCCACTGCCGGGCCGGGTGGTTTGGGGCAAGTTATTCGCCTGTGCTTCTTACTTTCTTCACCAGAACTCACAGGGACTGTGCGAGGATGAAGTGAGTGGATGCAGGCAGGGTGTGTAGCCTGGTGCCCGGATGCAGCCTTCTGCCGCTGTAGTAATAGCTCTGATTCTTTATTTTATCATCAAAGTGGCAGTTTCAAGCACCCTGGAAACTGATTCACAGGTGTGGAGTGGGCTACGGCAGCCAGCAGACAAGGATCTTGTTAAGACCTTTGGAGCAGAAGACTCCAAGACCACTCTTAACTTTCACGAGTATTTCAAACTTGCCCTGCCAGGAAGCTCCTCCTTCAGTCAGATTTCTAGCCTGCATGCTGTAGCCATATCATACCTCCACGCCACCCTGATGCTGAATCAGAGGGGCACCATAGCCTGGTTCTCCAGGCTGCAAGGTGTTTCCGTGACCAGAGCTCAGAAGATGGGGGCAGTGTCCCCGGTGCACACTGGTCCTACAGCTCCAAACCTGGGTCCTTGGGTCCAGCTTCTGGAATGGCAGAGCCTGTCAGAAGCCCTCGTGGAGTGCCCACAAAGGCTTTGCATATGCATCTTCACTGCACCCACCCCAGCCCAGGGCAGCTGTGACCCGAGGGCCACATACATGCTCCTCTAGTGTGGTGTTCACCCTGTCACCCGCCTATCTTAGCCCCGTTTTCCGCTGCTCTAACAAAATACGCACGACTGGGTGATTGACAAAGAATAGAAGGTTGGTTCAGCTCGTGGTTCTGAGGCTGGGAGGTCCAGGGCCTGGGGGCTACATCTGGTGGGGACCCTGCTGGGTGCCGAGAGAGACAGCACATGGCGCCTCACCTGGTGAGAGACATTCAAGACAGAGAGCCAAACTGGTGTTTATAACAGACCATTCTCAAGATAACCCCTTAACCCACTCATCCGTGAAGGCATAATCCATTCTTTAGGGCAGATCCCAATGACCTAATCACTTCTTAAGGGCTCCACCTGGTCCCACCTTTCAGTACTTGACAATGGGGATTAAATTTCAACACGAGTTTTGGTTGGGACATTCAGACACAGCACCTCCATTGTCAGCCCACGGCCCCCGCAGCTGCGTTGCAAAGGGTTCCTCCTGCCCACCCTCAGAGGTTCAGATCCCATACCACCTCCACCAGGAAGCCTTCTCCCACCCGTTTGATTTGCAAGCCCTGAACCCCCCGGCCGGCCCATTTTCGTGACTATGAAGTAGACTGCAGGGGGGTTAGAACATCCCACCCCACCATGATGGCTGCGGTCCCGCCAGGCTGAGGCGACAGAGTGCCGATGAGGACCCTCCGAGGCCGAGCGGCAGACCTGCCGTGATGCTCTCGGGGAGCTCGGGGCCTCCCCTGGGGGAAGGCTGTGATGGAAACTTGCCCATACCTGCTTCTGGCCAGATGGGAATGGACTTTGCATGGAGCTCGCCATGGACACTCCCAGGTACAGAGTTGCAGGCGGGGACAGGACGGACAGGAGGTCAGGTACCTTTTGGGAGACATGGATATGCCAGAAAAGACTGCTCTGCAGGCTGTCTCCCAACTCTCCCTGCACCCCTCTGCCCTTCCCGGGGTCCCCATTCCTCCGCTTTCTGATAAAGGCAGGTTGCCAAGGCACCTGGCTGAGCGGCCCACCCCCGGAGGCAGAGTGGGCAGGCACGGCCACAGCAGAGTGCTGCTGCCTGGGGCCAGCAACCCATCCAAGGCCATGTCAATGCATTGCCAGGGGGACAAGTGGCTTGGCCGACTCCCGGTTTCCATCTTCCAGGTCACCACCGGCCAGTCGGGGCCAGCACCAGCCAGCCCTATACTGACTGAATGGCCAACCTACTGCTGCTTTCCTAAGGCCCTAGCACCTGGGTGAGGTTTTGCCTGGGATTCTCCCCATCCCAAAGACAGAAAATAATGGTCTCCCAGGAGAGGGGCCTCAGGGTGTCTGTGTCGGGAGATGGCTGTGCCCCTCCTCAGAGCGGCAGAGGCCGGGGCCAGGAGTGTGCCTCAGGACCCCTGCCTTCCACCCCAGCTCCGACTCCCCCAGGCCGTGGGGAGTGAAAGAACCAAGTCAGGACATGGGGCCGGCTGGTGGGACAGAGGGGCTCAGCCCGAGGAGCTGGGGGTCAAAGGTCAGGAGGGGCGTGTCCAGGTCGGGAAGGCCACAGCGGAGGGTGGACTGGTTCCCAGACCTGGCCACCTTGCCTCTGCTTCCTGAACAGACACACCTCGCCTCTCTGGGCTCTTCCTTCTGCCCCGGGAGCTTTCGCACACAATGGCTGGCAGACTTTGGCATTTATTTTCATCACTGTTTTAAAGGTGAATGGCATTTGTCACATTCTTTCCTGGCTGGCTTTGATGTGGAGCGATTTCCCACTCCCTAATGACAGGTGAGGAGCCAGCCAGCGAACACCCAGCTCCTCTGGGCGGCAGCGCTATCCCCGCCAGATCTGGTTCCCACAGCGCTGCTTGTTTTGAGTGTCTATTTCGGGGACCTTAATTAAGATCCTCCATAATGATGGAGAGGCGCTACTCCAACGATTACCTCCTCTTTTACAGCTTCTCCTTCCTCCTCCTCGACTCCCACAGTCCCCATTCCTTACCTTGGCAGAGTCGGGGAGCAGATCTGACTTTGCAGGCGGGTTTTAGGGGTTCGGGCAGAGAACGCCCCTCAAACATTCCAACAATGCTCCAGTGCGCCATAGGAATGACAGGCCAGAACAGGTTAAACACTGAGCCCCAAACACATCGTCAACTCCAGGGTAGCAAAAGGAGCTCAGTAAGTGCTTGTGTGATGATGAGTGAATGGACTATGGTTTGCATACAGGCAAGTTTGCATTGAGCTCAGAATGGTGATGTTTGGGGCAGGACACCTCCCACTCCCAGACCGGGCCAGTGTTGGATTCAGCAGCTGCGTGTCTGTGTTCAGCCGTGTAGAGGCGCAGTGCACGGTGGGTATGAGTGGTATGCTGGGGCCCCGGGCTGCTCAGGGGAGGAAGTACTGGTCCAGTCCCCGCAATGCCTGCCTCTGCCACAGTTCTTCCCTGACCTCGCTCCTCTGGTCTCAGCTTTCCTGTCTGAAAGTGGGACTATTAATCCCAATGGTACAGGGAGCAGCAGTGAGGCCATGGGAGTAAAAGCGTCTAGCTATGGCCATTCAAGATTGAGTCCAGTTAAAGGGGGGCCTTGGCCTTTGCATCTGGAGGAAGACAGCACTGGACATTGGAGGGCTCCAGGGCTCTGGGCTGAGCTGCAGCCTCTTGGCTAACTTGCAGCCTCACGTATCCCCAGATGGGCTTCCACCTGCTCTAGGCACTCTCCCTGGCCTGGGGCTACCAGCTCTTCCTCCCCCTCCTCCTCCTCCTGCCTTCAAGAAAGCCTTCCTGCTTCTACCTGCAAACTCAATCCAGCACGCAGCGCATCGGTTCTGCCCTCCAGCCCTGCCCCCTCCCCCCAGCCATGGTCTCCCTTTCTGAGCAGACTACAGCTTCCTCAAAGGGGATCCTGGGATCCCAGAACGAATACTGAGACCAGCAAGACCTAGCAGCTCATTCAGCCAACCCCTTTGACCACTCTCAAAGGTTAAAGGGCAGGCCCAAGGCCCCCTAGATGGTCAGCTGCCACACTGTGGCTGGCTGGAGGGCAAAGCTGCTGGTGCCTCATCCTGTGCTCTTTCTGGACCACCGACACTTGTACGGGAGCTGAAGGGGTAGACGTGTGTGGCTCAGTAGGAATCTGACCGATGCCCTCACCCAGTCACGGAGTGGGGACTCTATGGAGGAGTCCTCCCTGTTACCGAGCCTCAGTTTCCCCCTCTGCAAAGTTCAGGGTTGCAATGGGACAGCTCTTGGGCTCCCTCATTCCCAGGTCTGATGAAGCCAGTGACACAGAGGTAATGAGGTCACAGAGATTCCCCCCTCCCACCGCCACTACCGCACGTCCTCCGGGCCTTGATGTGCCCTCTGGTTGTCCTTTGGGAAGCTTGGCTCCTTCTGGGGGATGGGGTGGGTGTGGTGGGTTACAGGCTCCCTGCCTGGACACTCGCTGGAGCCTAGGTTTGGGAAACCATGGGATCATTCTGAGCCTGTTTCCTTATTTTTCAAGGTGAGATAATAAATGGTCTGCAGCCACCCACCTCCTCGGGGTTGTGGGGCAGATCTAAGTCGATCTGCTGCTGCTAACCTGAGGGGTTATTATGACTAACCCCAAGGAGCAGCAGAGGCTGAGAACTGACAGGGCTGGGGGCTGTCACAGACAGGGGTGGGACAGAGTCTAGCAGAGGGCACCGGGAGGTCAAGAGGCGGCTCTGCAGAGCATCGGGGCTGCTAGCCACCAGGAGGGAGGCAGGTGCAGTCTTGAGGGGTTTAGGTGCCCTGTGCTTTGTCATTGAGGTGCTCAGGGTCTGTGGATGTGACAGAAGGTTCCGGCCTGTGTCAAGAAGAATTTAGGGAAGATGCTCAGAAAGGTTGCCAGCCCGTTCCTTCGACGTAGACACGGAGCTGCAACACTGACTTCAGGAGCCAGAGCTCTGGGGGACACGGAGGAGCAGCCAGGGCCTGCAGTCATCCTGCCATTCAGGTCTTCCAGGTGCTCTTTGCCCAGGCTGTGTTTTCTATTTGTCTAGCACCTTCCTTCCCAGGAGCTCAGAGGAGGGGCACTTTGTTATCTTGGAGACTTTCAACACCCCAGGGAGGCAGGAGGTGGCTGGGATCCTTATCGGGGTGGGGACAGGGCTGGGGAGGGGCCATGCGTGCTGTGCTCCCTGTCCCCCTGGCCTGCAGTCTGGATTTTCTGGGGCGACTGGATCTCGGGATTCAGTCACAGGACACAGCTAATTATTGCCAGAAAGAGAGACTTCAGATCAAATACTCTATCAGCGAAGTCATTATTTTTGGTAGCTGTCCCCGGGCTTTTAACGACAGCTAATCATCCCACACATGTCTCCTCATAGCTAACACGGCGCGCATTTCACAAATGGTTTATCTTGGAAGGCACAACAGGAAAGAGACATTACTGACACTTTAAAAAAAAAAAAAAAGGTAGGTGTTTGGCTGGATCTGCTTTAAAGTGTTCCCAGGCTCACATCCCTTGCCCTCTACTTCACTGGGGCGACCATTACTTCCTGGGGAGAAACTTGGTCCTTTGGTTCCTCTTGACAGAGAGGAGCAGCCATTGCTAGACTCCCCGATTCCTGCAGAAGGATGTCCAGCCTCCGCCCTGCGTGCTGTGTAGTGGCTCCCTGGGTCTCACGCTGGGCTCTGTCACCCAGAAGAGCTGCATTCGGACTCAGTCCCCCCCCCCCCCCCACATCTGTCTCCAGCTTGGCCTGGACAAGTTCTCCTTAGAAACCATCACTGGAGCGTTCTGGAAGCTGCTTCCTTCTGCCTTTGGTCAAGCACACGGGGAGCTGGGCTGAGCCTCCCGCGGCCTGGCCCACATGTCATTGTGTCTCACGTTCGTGGGACGTCCATCAGCCTGGTTGAGAAGCGTGGAAAGCAAAGGTCGCCGCCCCTGAGCACATAGCTCCTCATCTTATCCTCTGTCCTCGCTGGGCAGGGCGGAGGAGACGTGTCTTTCTCTTCTCTGGGACACCAGGAATGCTGGTGTGTCCCCCGGGCAAGCAGATGGCTGTAACTCAGAGGTCCTGGGACTTGTGCAGCTGATCACGTTTCATCTTGGCTCTGGCTGTGAGAAACGTTAGAGCCAAATTTGTGGCCCACCCTTGCAAACGGATCAAAGTTTATGGTTTGTTTATTTTGTATTAGGCCCATCCTTGGCTCCATTTTATGGTTTTAGCCTTGCTTTTGTGTGTGTTTTTTTTCTTTCTCACCTGCTTCTAATTTATGTCATTTTGCTGAATTTTAAGCATCTTTGTAAGCTGCCTTAAATCCTTTTTTGAAACAAAGAAGTGTATATGCAAACAGACAATTAAACAAATGAACATTCTGCCTCGTCACCAGACAGCACCTCATCGTTTTTGGCTTGGGAAGTCGGGTCCACACAGCTGCTGACGTCCCCCCAGGGCTGCTGTTCTCCTGCAAGACCAACCAAAGAGATAAACTGTGGACAAAGCCAAGAGTCTGCTCGCCGAGGGGTAGGAAGACGAAAGCGGACAAGTCCCTGCACCAGAGCTCAGGAGGTGTTAGGGACTCTGACGAAGAGCAGGCTTGGGCAGCCTGGCCGGGGAGGATCTCCCTGAGAAGGGGCCATGAGCAGAGCCCAGGGACGAGAGGAGTGGGTCGGGGTCCCCGCGGCAGAAGAGCACCAAGGAGGGGAGACTGCTTGGCGCAGAGCTTTGAGGCCAGCTGAGAGAGCTGGAGGGACTCAAGGAGGCCAGAGCGGCTGGGGCTGAGCGAGTGGAGAGGGGTGTAGGGGCAGGGGAGCAGGAACGGGACCCTGTAGGGCCTGAGAGGCCACGGTAAAGACCCAGTGTTTCTGAAATAAGGACTCTTTAATGGGCTTTGGGCAAAGGTACCACGAGATCCAACTCAAGTTTCAGGACAATTGTGGTGACCCTCGGGGGCAAGGGTGACACAGAGAGCTGGGCGGCCACTGCAACCATGCAGACACCGGGGAGAAGGGGCCACACCAGGACAGCGGCCGCAGAAGAGGGGAGACGCGGCTGGAATATGGGTCTTCCTGGGTTGCTGTAGCACCCAGGTGGAAGTCCACTCTGTCCACTCTTGTCATCATGTCCCTGTCTTTTTCAGCTCCACAGCGCAACTTGGCTGCTGCCCGCATCTCTTCCGGGTCACCAAAACTCTGCGTGACATGGTGCTCGAGAGACCCTCACTCTCTCCAGCACCGCCTCCCACCCAGCACAAGGACCTGTCACAGCCTTACCAGGCTTCTCCTGAGCTGCCCCCCACCCCTTCAGCTTGGTGCTTCTGGCCTGTCGTGGTCCTCAGGCTCACAGACTCATAAGTTATGGAGCCCAGTGCAAAGTATAGATGTAGACCCTCCTTGTTCAAATTTTTTTACGAAATTCAAGATGGCCACAGCAGAGCATTAAACCAAGCCTGGGCCCTGTGTGGTCACACGTCCAGGAAGTAGCCTTGCTCACTCTGTGCCCCCAGGATGGCCTCATCCACCCTGACGTAAGGACTGTAAGGACCACATACACTGCCCACACCCAGATGTGGTCTGAACTCCAGACCCAACTGTTGGCCCACCCTGCTAACATCAACAGTTTGTCATTTTTGCAGGCAACTTCAAAGCAGTGTTCAAGCTTGAACGCAGTATCTTCCCCAAACCTGCCTCTCCTCCTGCGTTCTCTATCTTGATGAAGATCAATCTAATCCTCGGTATTGCTCAAACCAGAAACCTCTGAGTCATCCCCGACTGTTCCCTCTGCCTTACCCCTGTATCCAGTAGGTCCCCAGGTTCAAGTGACTGTAATTCCCTGCTATCTCTGGAATCTCCTGGCCGCTGCCCGTGTTCAGGGGCTCAACAGCTCCTGCTCCCTCTGATGCAATGGTCCACTCCCTGCCTCTGCTCTCTCACCAGCGAGGCACACTCCCCCACCCTGTCACCCCAGCGAGATTTCTAAAGCACAGAGCCCAGTTACTTCACTCCCATTTCTATGACTCCCCAAGTATGCAGAACAAAGTTCAAACTCTCTGGCTTTGCATGCTGCTGCTTCATGCGAGGGTCTCTGCCTACTGAGGCCTCCCCATTCTGGCTCAGGCCACATCTCCTCCTATCTGTGAATGAAATGGACAGACCACACAGCTTCCCTCGGCACGTCCTGGTCTACCAGCCCTTGTCCACTTCTGGGCTTTCGCATGCAGTTCTAGGTGGCCCAGAGTCCTCTGCCTCCCCAAGATCGGCTAGAATGATGGGTAGGAGCATGTTGGGAGAGGTTCACAGCGGCACGGACAGGGAACAGAGAAGGCGCTGTAGGATTTTCTGGAAGAAATGAAGCAGATAGGGTCTGAGTGGAGGGACAGCTGATGAGCACACAGGTGCACATGCAATGCAAGCGAAGCTTCCCCTGAGGAGAGGGCAGGGGCCTTGCCTACAAAGTTGCAGAGGACCCAATGCTTAGAGCAGCAGTGTGGGCCAAGGAGGGGGCGGTGGGACCTTCTCAGTACATGGAAAGAATCTGAACTGGACCTGTAGGGTGGGAGATTTGCTTTGTGTGCGTTCCTCATGGACTGAAGAACCAAGCGGGTGGGGCGGTGCCCCAGCTCACTCTGAGAACCCCACCAGTGTGGGGAATGGACAGGAATCCCAAAGTGGTGGAATCCCCAGGCCCTCAGTGCCCATGGCAGCAACTCTTGCCCTTTGTCCTGTGGACGTCGTCCCAATGATGATCACCCGGAGACATGAATGCCCCGGAAGTCTCCAAGTGGGAGGCCAGGTGGTCGTGAGCAGAGAACGATCAGGTGGCCCTCCAGGGCTCACCCAGAGCTCCTCGCCCCAGCTCTGGGCCCAAGTGTCCCCCAGTCTCCCGGAGACCACTGGGAGCAGATTACACACCAGTTGAGGATGAGGCCACCAGGCTGACAAACACAAGCCTTTTACCCTGAGAGGAAGCTCCTGCTGGTGTGTTCCAGCTCAGCCCCTGCCGCAGGCTGACCCCCCTCTGGGGCCTGACAGCTTCGCTCCCTGCCCAGCTGTGTTCAGATGGGAGGTCAAGGGGACACTTCTACAACACAGAAGTCACAACAACCATGCTCCTGTTCCGAAAGGGGTGTGGAGGGCTTGTGAGAGACAAATCAGAAAAGAAAGTCCACACAAAGGGAAGAGCAGTGGGATCTCCCTGAATGTTTAAAAATGGGAGTTTGAAATGTAACCCGCGTACTATGGGAGGATTATAACAACTGGGAAGATAGAGAAGGGAGATAGGAAAGGGAAAACAGGAAATCTTAAAAAAATAAAAATAGAAAAAAGAAATAAAAAGACCAGAGTATTAGGGATAGGGCCCCATAGAAACAGCACCAAGTGTGACCAAATTCAGTTCTCTGGTGAAGGGATAGACGCTCAGACTGCATATAAAAGTCAAATCCAGGATTGTACTGTATATATGAAAACACCCAAGTCAAACTGGAAAATAGTGATTTGAAGAAAGATAATGAGTATTAGGAAATATAAACATGAAACAGATGGTGGGGAGGCAGAGAATGAGGGAAAGAATGGAGGCAGGAAAGGCAATGCTGATATCCAAATAAGTAGAACTCAAGGTAAAATTAGATTAAGAATGGAATAATTTATTTTTATAACTGCTCTAACAAACTAAAATATGCAATATTAATCAAACTAGGCATGAAAATGTAGGTATAGGAAGATAGAAACTGCTAGAAATGCAGGAACCTATTGAAATCACAGGAACAGGAGAACATTTTAGCACTTCTGTCTCAGAATTGGACACTCAAAAGGGTGTAGATGACACAATTATTAAGCTTGATTTAAAGATTTATTTACTTATTTGAAAGGCAGAGTTAGAAAGAAGTGAGAGAGAGGGAGGTCTTCCACCTGTTGGTTCACTCCCAGATGGAGCAGCAGCCATGAGCTGTGCCAGGCCAAAGCCAGGAACCAGGAACTCTGTCCAGGTCTCCCACTTGGTTGGCAGGGACTCAAGTATTTGAGCCCCATCTGCTGTTTCCCAAGTGCAGCAGTGGGAATCTGTATCAGAAGTGGAGTGGCGGGGCCTCAGCCAGCACTACAGTATGGGATTTGGCATTGAAAGCAGAGGCTTAGCCTGGTGTGCCGCTCGGAAATAATTTGCAAAAATTCTTTTCTACTTAAAAATTAATAACATGAAAAACAGAATATATCAAAGCTTATGGGGTGAGGCCAAAGCTGCCCTCAGAGTAAAATTCACATAGAAGATTGAAAAGAACTCGCTGAGCATTTTATTCCAGAAACTGGAAAAGAACTAACAAATCCTCAAGGGAAGAAACTCTGCAAGAGGAATAAATTAAAGCTTCAGAAAGAAAAAGACAGAATGGTGCAGAAGGCCAGGGAAGGCTGTGTTCATTTCCTCTGTCAGTAGCTACTGAGTGGGGGCCGCATGGGCGCCCGGACACAGCTTACAGCCGCTGAGGCTGCTGAGAGAGCAAACAGCCGTGACCCGCACTGTGCAGTCTCCCCGGGAAGATTTTTAAAAAGAGACAAGCACCCTTCCAGCCTGGCAAGAAACAAAAGGAGCACAGCGTTTTATAAATGAGAAAGTAGATGCACCTACTTATGGGAGTAGTTTTAAAAGTTTGTGGCAAATAGGATTAAAAGATAAGTTTATTTTGGTGCAAAATATTTTCAAATTGTCTATGATGCAGTCTTTAAAAAGTTCATGAAAAACGCTTATTAAGAAAAAAGGATTTTTTTCAACCGAATAAATCATCTTTTAATTTCATTTCTTTCAACTCTTTGTAGTATTCTTCTACACAAAGGGGACTTTTTTCAAAGTTAACACCCGGTATAGATGTTTGTTGGTACGTTTGAAGTTCTAGATGGGATAGGGCCTTTTCATGACAAACGTAACTGGCAAAAGTGAATCAAGAGCAGGGAGAAGATCTACAAAGATCAATAACCACAGAAGAAAGTGCAAAGTAATAAAATACTTCACACCCCGAAGCCCTCAGGCCAGATGGCTTTATAAGTGAGCTCTATCCTATCTCCAAAGGGCAAATATTTCTTATCTACCCTCAGAGATAAAGTCCTTTCTGAATAACTTTATGAGACTCACTTAGCTTTGATACTGAAATCTGACAAAGATAACATCAAAATACAGATTAATTTGTGGAAATGTAGAATGCCTAAGTACATTAATGACAATTTCCATGTAGTAATGTAGCAAAAGATTAAGAAAAAAAACATATCATGACTAAGCCAGGAGTTCAAGACCAGTTCAATGTTAGAGACCCTTGAGTTTATAGTGATATGTTAAAGAAAAAAATACAATCATCTTAATAGATGCCCAAATAATGTTTGGCAAAATTCAAACTCTGTCCTCGATAAAGTCTTACCAAGCCAGAAAAATAAGGAGAGTTCATTAACTTGATAAAATTATTTATCATAAAACAACTGAACCATCATTCTCAATGGTGAAACACCAGAAACACCTCTTAAAATCAAGGACATTACAAAGATGCTCCCATCACACTGTTATTTATCCTTGTTCTGAAGGTTCTGATCGAGACAAGGAGACAATCAAATAAAGAACTACATAGAGTGGATAAAAAGGGCAAAATCGCCATTGTTGTGGATGACGTTGTAACTGAAGTGTCCAAGAGAATCAACCATCAGGTCTGTAAACAAGTGAGTTATGTGAAGCAGTCAGATTAAATTTATGTAAAATCCCCCACTCCCCCAAATCAATATGCTTACAGCAAACCAGCAATAACCTGTTGGCAAATAGGAAATGTTTCTGAATCATTCAAAGGGTATGTCCTACTATAAAATAACTAGTAACAAATTTAGCAAGAAATGTTTAAGACACATATAAAAATTATGTAATTTCCTTAACGATTACATGATAATATCTGAATTAATAAATAGACAGACACAAGAGTCCTCAGACAGGTAGGTTTAATTGTGTAAGAATGTCAATTCTTCCCAAATTACTCTGTTAAATCATTTCATTCCAATAAAAAGGGATTTCAACATTTGAACATGGCAAATCAATTCTAATTGTAATTTAATATCAAGAGAGAATTTATTCTACCAGTTACCAAAATGTACTATAAATCTATAATAATGAAAACACAGAAAAAATGGATTAATCAAAGACAATAGAGAGTATTAAAATAGGTGCATGTACACTGAGAGGGAAACTAAGTATGTAAAAAACATGGGAGTCATGGGACCAGCGCTGTGGTGCAGCAGTGGCATTCCATAGGGTCGCAGGTTCGAGTCCGGGCTGTTCCACTTTCCATCCAGCCCCTGTTAATATGCCTGGGAAAGCAGCAGAGGATGGCCCAAGTGCTTGGGCTCTGCACCCAGGTGGGAGACCCAGAAATAGTTTCAGGCTCCTGGCTTTGGCCTGGCCCAGCGCTGTCCCTTGTGGCCATTTGGGGAGTGAACCAACAGATGGAAGCTCTCTCTCTCTCTCTTTAACTCTAACTTCCAAATAAATAAGTACATCTTTTTCAAAGAGAGAGAGAGCGAGAGAGAGAGAGAGCAGCTAAAGCGATGGGGCATGAGGGATGGAAGTCAGCAGAGGCAGAGTTCAGCATGAGGATCGCTGAAGACGGACAGGGCTGCCCCTCACAGGTGCGCCGGCAGCTGGGCTGCTGGGGGTGTCCTGCAGAAGGAGTGAGTGATGAAGCCCATGGTTGCCTCTAGCCTGAGGTGCACAATCTCCTCAGTGGGCCCAGCTTTTCCTTCTGGGACAAATGCAGGTTCAGTCTGACCCTCCTCCTTCTAACACCTGTCAGACATTTGGAGAGAACTTGGAGTTCAGTCATAGGGTTTCCTTCTTCAGGCTGTGCATCTCAACTTGCTCCCTCTCTCTCTCTCTCTCTCAACCACTGCTCATGATTTCTTGATTCTCCTCCTCCAGGCCAACTTCTTTTCATCATGTTTTTTATTGTTGGTTTGCTTTGCTTTTTTTTTTTTTTTTTTTATTAAATCTTAAAACTATGGAACCAGGAATTCTGCTGTGATTCAACCAATGTAGAATATATGGTTTCTGTTTGTAAAATCAAAGGCTACCTTAAAAAGACTTATTTATTTATTTGTTTTATTTTAATGGCAGAGAGAAAGATAGGCACAGACTTACACACACACACACAGAGGGAGAGAAACAGAGACAGAGAAAGCTCACATCCATTGGTTCACCCCCCAGATGCTCTCAACAGCCAAGGCTGAGCCAGGCCAAAGCTAGGAACTGGGGATTCAATTCAAGTCTCTCACATGGATGGAGACCTAACTACACGAGCCATCACCTGCTGCTTCCCACAGTACACATTAGCAGGAAGATGGAGTTGGGAGTAGAGCTGGAAGTGAAACGCAGGCACTCTACTATAGGATGCGGGTGTTCCAGGCAGCACCCTAACCACTGAGCCAAATGCCTGCCTCCTAAGTTACCTTTTTGAGAACTTAGATCCGGTTACATAGCCGGATCTTCCCAGACTCCCAGACGGGATGCTGTAAAGGGAGGTTTTGTGCCGCACAACTCTAGGGGGCTCTGTTTCCGTGTTGTAGTTGGACACATTTCTTTCAACAACTTTCCAGCAGATGGCAGTAAGATGTCTGAGGAAGGGGGTGACTAATTCATAGAAGGACCCACGGGCAGAGTGACCCTGGCTTACAGTTGTCATAAGCACTGGACAATTGTAACTTGAATGTACTATCTCTGTGGTGGGTTCTCCAATGTCCCTTCTACCTTCTTCCTCCCTAGCAAACCCGAAGTGCTTGGATGTCCACCCCTACCCGCAGTGACTTCGTGAAAGGCAATCCCTCCCCCGCCTCGGGGGAGATCTGGATTACTCTAGGTCAGGACTTCTCAGTCGCAAACATTGACCTCTTGGGCCATTTAATTCTTTATTGTAGGGGCTATTCCACACCTTGTGGGATTGTTAGCGCCATCCCTAGCCTTGCCTCTATCTATTAGATGGCAGTGGTGAAAGCCCTCACTTCACCAGTTGTGATAACCACGGATGTTTCCAGACATCCCCTGGGGGGCAAATTTGTCCCTGATGAGAACCACCAGCCTAGAATATCTCCAGGAAGTAGAGCTCTCACACCAGCAACTGCTCTTCCTCTGTCTCTTGTGGTGGGAGTTGATAAATTGCCTTATCTCTCTTGAATCAGATATTTTTGTTACTTGCAGCCAAAAGCATCCGGACATAATGCAAAGAATCACTGGGAATTCACATCGAGTTTCCTGTGCCTATTCTAATGCTTTTTTCCCCCAAAATGTACCTGATGGAGATACTTTATACTATTTCCATTTTTGTTTACTATTGTTAGTTTTAGCCCAGATCCCTGTCCATCAAAAGACTTTGGAATCCCAATTTTGTCATACAAATTATTAGTTACCTCTTGCAGTTTGGCATCATTTGTAAATCTGATAAGCACAGCATAAATACTTTTGTCTGAGATGCTAATTAAAAACTATTGTGTCAACATCCTTTAGGTATAGTTGTTCAGCCAGTTACAGTTCTTATCTACTAAGACTATGAGAAGTTTTGTCAAATGTTTCACTACAACCATGAGGAACCTGCCCACAGTACTTGCTGTTCCATAAGTCAACCAACCAAGTGGGAACAGACAGTGTCACCTGGCGGGAGCTATTCCTTGAGAGCCCATGCTTAAGCAAGGTGAATTAGTCTGGAGGCACTGGGTACTCATTAGACCGTTCCAGTGTCTTGTGGGTAAGAGATGCCAAGCGCATCAGCTTGCAATTTCTATATACCATCCATCATGCCCATGGGAAAAACACTCACCATTTGTTGATCTGTTTTGGGACTCATCTCTAATTCTTTATAACTTCTCAAGCATTGTCAATAATGGTTCTGTAATCACATTTATACAGGTATTTGGGGCTCTGTGACTTCATCAATGCAAGTTCATTAAAAGCCTCTTGGGTAAAAGAATTTAAATAAAGAGGCCTATGTACTAGCTCAACTAATGCAAAGGAATGTGTCTACTAAACACAGTGCTGACGGGTGGATTAAGAAACGCCATGAAGAGTTGTCAGACTCCACCTCTCGCCCAAAACAAGTGGCCAGGATGCTTGGCAAACTAAGGGGGAAACAGAAGCCTTGGAGAGCCCCGTGGAGACACTAAGGGACTCTCTTGACAGAGAAAAACAGAGTGAAATGAGTAGGCTGGAAACCCACACTGACGAGATCGGGTTCATTCTCTTCTTCCCGCTGGTCACTCCTTTCCCCCAGCCTGCTCCTCCAACCTGCGGGCAGAGGGACTCTGTAGAAGTGGAGTCACAGCAAGTGGCCTGCAGTTATGGCCCGGCCTGCTCTGGAGAGGAGCCGGCACCTGCAGGATCAAGGTCAAGAGGATTGAAGAGAGCACCCTGAGGGTTCCCCTTGCGGTGGACAGAGGGAGGCCCCCTCACAGAGCCGCGCTCTTCTCCAGGGTTGGTGTGGATGCCAGCGAGGGCTTTTGCGCACTGATCAGGTTTGAATCTCCGCATAGCCGATGGCTGACTGTCGCCTGTTTGCACCATGGAGGGACACTGACTTCTCAGTCTGCACAGAGAGCACCATGGTTCCCACGGTCTTCCGGAGAGGGAAAAGCTCCGCAGCTCTCTCCCTCCCAGGCTGGGCTCTCGGTCCCCACCTGGGAGTTAATGTTGGTCATGCTTAAGAGGGTCGGAGCCAGACTGATAAGGTTCAAATAACGGGTCTCCCAGTCATTATAGCTATGAGACCTTGGACAAACCACTTGTTCTCTTGAGTTTTTCTCTCTGGCTGGAAAACGAGAAAGAATGAGTGAAGGTGCTTAATGCGGTCTTGGCTACTCTCTGTCTTAAACTACCTGCCTTGGAAACTGCCTCTATTCTAGGGCTGTGGATGGAAGAGAAAGCCCAGGCTTTTTGAGCTTGGCCCTGAAATCAAACACTGGTCCTGGGATTATCTTGTCCTGATGAAGTCGGTTGAAGCTGGAGCAGAATGGTGGAGTCAAGATTCCAGTGACTTCTTTTGTTGCTGGAGCTGGGGTTTTGGGTTCATTCTTGGGCAATGGCCCTTTTGATTAAGCAAAGCAAGAACAATGGATTTCCCAAGTGCTGAGTCTCACTGCCAAGTGATGCTAACAGGTTGTCTTGGGTGAAGATGAGGAGGGGTGCAGATAGACTTACTTCCTCGAAACAAACACCTCTTTCACAACTACTGGACCGGGCTTTCTTCCTTGGTATAACAGTGCTTGTTCTTGGGAGGTGTCTCTGTTACTCTTCAAGTGTTTGGTGACAGGTCTTGCAGGGCACCCTGAAGATGACAGAAAATGTCCCCTTGCTGGCAGACCTGGTCAAGAGTTTCTGGAAGAAAAATGAAATAGGAATGGTTTTGGCTTGGATGGACTGTTAATAGATCGCAGGTGACATATCCCAAGACTCAATAAGTTGAGGAGACAGCACTGTGGCGGAGTGTGTAAAGCCACTGCCTACAGCATCGGCACCCTGTATGGCCCCCGGTTTGAGTACAGACTGCCCTACTTCCGATTCAGATTCCTGCTAATGTGCCTGGGAAAGCAGCAGAGGATGGCCCGGGTGCTTGGGCCCCTGCACCCATGTGGGAGACCTAGGAGCTCCTGGCTCCTGGTTTTGGCCTGGCCCAGCCCTGGTAGTTGCTGCTGCCATTTGGGTAGTGAACCAGTGGATGGAAGATCCTTCTCTCTATCTGTCCCTCTCTCTGTAATTCTGCCTTTCAAATATATACATATATTTTTAAAAAGACTCAATAAATTGAAGTCTTAGTTGTAACTTTGGGTTCAGGTATCTTCTAAGGGCCAATAGGTAAGACTGTTGCTGTGGGTGAGGCTGGAGTTTCTTGAAGGAAGCGGATTTTTTTGTTGTCAATCATGCTTGCAAAAGGTTAGTTATAGGCCTGGAAAATAAGGACTTGGACAGTGGGTTGTAAAATTATGTCAGGACAAACAGCTGCCAACTTGTAGGCCCGGGGATACTGCTCATTTGAACTTTGCCCTGGGCTGTCCCACTTGAAGACATTTCTTCTGGGGGTGGATCTGGTGACAATGAGCAGACTGGGCAAGGCAAGGAGGTCAGAATCCAGGAAGAGGTGGGCAGGAGTGGGTCCCTGGGGGGAGGCTGAGTCCATGGACCTTGAGGGCAGCCATCAGTAATACTCAGTGTGTCCATCCACCTGTCACACAGCCTACCCCCAGCCAGTCTCCAGCTTGTGCTAAGTTCTCTATCCCAGCCTTATTTCAGCAGAGAAAGGCAGGAGGTTGTCAGCCCCACACTCAGGGACGAGCTGGTATAAGGAGAGTGGGCACATCTCTAGCGAAAGAATCCTGGGCTTACGGAAGGCAACGCTGAACAAAGCAAGCAGCAGCCCAGAACCAGATGGTGTCCCTGGGTGGGAAGAAAGCTGGAGGCATTTGGCAACCACGCCAATAGCCCCAGGAAGTCCAGACAGAGCTGGCAAAGGACAGGGGCTCAGGCCTTTGCAATCTGGGGCTACAGGCCAGTGTGGGCTCCTACATGGGTCAAGTCTGTGAGGTCGGAGCCTGTGGTTGCCACCTTCTTGCCTGCCAGACTTTGCGCCTGAAATGTATCCTTTCAAGTCTCAGTTTCTCCATCTGGGAAAAGGGGATAAAAGTAGGGACTACCTCATCGGACTCTTGGGAAGATGAAATGAGCCAGGGTAATAACCCAATACAGAGTAACTGTTGATATTATCATTACTAAGCCGAGCAGTGCTGGGAAAGGGGAATTAGTGCACTAAGCAAAAACCCTTACCACTAATTGCAGGGAGAATTCACACAAGGAGCATAGATGGGGCTGATGGATAAAGAAGAGGGGTTCTTAGCTCATCACTGACTCAGAGATGAGAAAACAACCCCACTGGAGGCTCCCAGGCTGCCTCTTCCTCTGCAAACCCACAGAACGGGGTCCTGCACAAGCAGCCCGAGGCCGGGAGTGTCACTCTCCCTAAGCAGGGACACGCTGCTGGCAGAAGCCATTTGCAGAGGCCCAGAGAGGGCGGAAGCTGGGGGACGGAGCCAGCAAACTTGTTCAGCACTGGGGGTCTGGGCCTGCTCTCCTCTGACCTGACACTGGCAGAAACAACAGGACAAGAGTTTCACCATAACCCCACTGGGACCCTTCATTAGAAGGTCACCCCTGTGCCCAGTGACTTGACCCTGAGCATCATGCTGGCCTGTGCTCTGCGGGCTCCTGTTCCCCAGGTGTCAACAGGCTTCCCAGGACAGCCCAGCTGCAGCCGTGCAGCCCCGCCTTCTGCTCCAGAGCCATTCCACGCTCAGCTGTGGTGGCTACCCCGCCAGGGTTACTGCTTCCTGGGAGCTGCTCCACCCCTGAGCCGCGGAGAGGCTGGGTTGGGAGTGGCAGCACAGCTCCTCGCTTCCCGTGTCATCCTGTTCTGCATAATCACTGCCTTCCTGGTCTTTTCCGTCACTGGAACATGTGCTGTTTGGGGGAACAAACCTTTGCTTCCTTTGTTTATCCCCATTTCTAGCTGTTTAGTCCTATCTAAAGCATAGTAAGCATGTGCTTACTATGTAAACATGTGCTAGATAGACCCACAAATAAGTGAAGCGAACTCGAGTACAGACAAGTCAAAATAGCAAAGATATTCATTCATAAATTTATTCATGATTGAGCACCTACTGTCTGTCAGACGCCTCTCCAGGCACCCGAAACAGCAGTAAATAAGCCCCGGGTGTCCCGCGTCGGCGCATGCGCGCTCTAGTGGGGCGGCCGGGAGGTAAATGAGCAGATGGTGCGACCAACTTGGCAATGTGTGTTGTTAGGCACAAAACGAAGCAGGCAAGGGTAGGGCGAGCCTGAAGTATTGCGCCAATTCTTTCACAAACATTTTAAAGAGAAAAATGTTAAGTAAAAAATGCTGTAATTAGTACATAACAAAGAAAAACAGCCCAATTATTCTCTAGAAGCAAGTAATGGGATTTAAAGCAGTGGGTTAAATTTTTGAAATATCTTTGGTGATTAAAAAGATGGAAGAGGCTAAAAAGCTAGATTATTTCGTAAAACGACTACAGAACTAGTATGGAGCCTACCATGTTTTCCTCCCTGCGAGCCTGAGTCTTACTTAGTCACGTGTACATGTATTCTCTCTCTCCTCCTCCCTCCCTCCCTCCCTCTCTCTCTCTCTCTCTCTCTCTCTCTCTCTCTCTCTCTCTCCCTCTCTCCCGCCATGCACAATAAGAATATTTTGTTTCCTGGTCATTTTTAATAAAAATATGAAGAGGAGACATTATTTACTCTTATCTGTATCTTGCGCAATAAAACCTCATGCAAATCCCTCCAGGATAAAAAAGAGTGTTTCTGGTCCTATTTTTAAAAAACAGCTGCATAGTATTCCTCAGTGAGCTGAACTGTATTTTCTCAGCCACCCCCATATTTATAGGCATGAAGTTGACTCTCAGGGTTTTTTCTGTTTTGTTGGAATAACAATGCTGCAATAAATGTCCTTGAATATATATCCATAGGTACCAGTGTTCCTAATGTCATAGCCAGAATCTTTGCAGTGAAAATATTAGCTTATGCATACATATATATATATATACATGCATTAATTTTATAGATGTTTACAGGTTCACACTTGGCACCAATAATATTTTAGAGTTCTTTTTCCTCCATGTCTCCTCTAGGGAGAGGTGCTGTTGAATGCAAGATATTTTACTGTTACTTTAATCTGTACTGCTCTGGCTACTGGTGATTTAAATTGTGTGTGTAGTTCTTTTTTAAATTTTTAATCACTCAGTGAGTATAAATTAAGTAAAGTTTTTATAGAAGTACAAGAGGCTAGCAGAAAAGTACACAAGTCCAACGTGTGCAGTGCAGCGAACACTACCTTAGAACCAGCATCCAGCTCAAGAAATAGTAAACTATCAGCTCCCGCAAGCCCCTGCATACTTCCCCCAAGAAAACTACTATTCTTTTTTTTTAAAGTATTTTAAGTTTATTTTGAAAATCAGAGTTACGGGTGTGTGGGGGGGCAGGCAGAGAGAGAGAGAGAGAGAGAGAGAGAGAGACACCTTCCATCCACTGGTTTACTGCCCAAATAGCCGTTAACAGCCAGGGCTGGATCAGGCTGAAGCTAGGAGCCAGGAGCTTCATCCAGGTCTGTCATGTAAGTGCAGAGACCCAAGGACTTGGGCCATCTTCTGCTGCTTCCCCAGGCACATTAGCAGGGAGATGCATCGGAAGTGGAACAGCCAGGTCTCGAACTGGTGCCCATATGAGATGCTGGCATTGCAGGCAACAGCTTTACCTGCTATGCCACCGTGCTGGGCCTACAAAAAACACTATTCTGATTTGTGTCACTTTAGGTTAGTTTTGCCTACTTTTGAAGTTTATGTAGGTGAAATGACACAGTCTGTACACTTTCACCCAACATTATTTTGTGAGATTGAACCTCACTGTTGCATGAAACAGTCATTCGCTTATTTTCTTTCTTTTTCTTTTCTTTCTTTTCTTTTATTTTTTTTTTGACAGGCAGAGTGGACAGTGAGAGAGAGAGACAGAGAGAAAGGTCTTCTTTTTCCTTTGGTTCATCTCCCAATGGCCGCTGCGGCTGGCGCGCTACGGCCGGCACACCGTGCTGATCCAAATCCAGGAGCCAGGTGCTTCCTCTTGGTCTCCCATGCGGGTGCAGGGCCCAAGCACTTGGGCCATCCTCCACTGCCTTCCCGGGCCACAGCAGAGAGCTGGACTGGAAGAGGAGCAACCGGGACAGAATCCGGCGCCCCGACCGGGACTAGAACCCGGGGTGCCGGCGCTTCAGGTGGAGGATTAGCCTAGTGAGTCGCGGCGCCGGCCCTCTTATTTTCTTTCTATGTAGGTTTATATTTTATATTCATCTATTCAATTGTTGATGGACATTTGGGTTGTTTCCAGTTTTGAAGATTCTGAATAGTGCAGCTATGACAATTTTGTCAAGGTTCTCTTGTTAAGCCTTGAAGTTGCAGGCTCACAGGCTGTCCATGTGTTCATTTTTACTAAATACATGGAAAAACAATGGCCCAAAGTGATGTTTGCCAGTTTACATGACTCTATGTAGCATTAGAGGTCCAGTTGCTCTGCATCCTTTTAAACACTTTTATCTGTGCAGTCTCAGTCAGCCTGTTGAGTATGTCTTAAATTTTCATTTCCCTAATGACTGCTGATGAGGAACACCTCTGTGATGTTTATTGGCCACTTGTGATAGTCTTATTCAAGTCTTTTGCCCATTTCTCTAGTGGGTTAGCCATCTTTTTTATAATTTGTAAGAGTTCTGTCTACAGCTTGGATACAGGCTCTTAGATAACTTTGTCACATCTGTATTTTTAATGTCTTCTCCCACTTTATTATTTTCCTTTCCTTCTTAACAGTGGTTTTTTATTTTTATTTATTTTTTTTTTTTGAGGACTAAAAGTTCTCATTGTTCATATAGTCTGATTCAGTATTTTTCCCATTGTGCTTAAGCATTTCTTGTGCATTGTTTAGGAAATCTTTGCCTTCCTTAAGGTCGTGAAGGCATTCTCCTGGGCTTCTTCTAGAGCAATGTTTCTGAACCCTTTTTTCATTATCATTGGCAATGAACAGAACCTGAGGTGGCACTTATAATCCTCTCTCCTCCTCCTCTTGAGTGTGGGCGGGACCTGGGGCTTGCTTCTATCCATAGAATGCAGCAAAGGTGATAGGCTGGCACTTCCTCCACAATGTTACATAGGACTATAACAGCTGTCCCAACAGACAACTCTCTCCCTTGCTGATCTGAAGTGGCAACTGCCCATGTGGTGAGCTTCCCTATGGAGAAAGACATCCGGTTGATAGGAAGAAACTGAAGCCCTCAGTCTCAGACCGGCAAGTACCTGGTGATGCCAATAACCATGTGACCTTCAAAGTCAGGCTTTCACATGACCCAGCCCTGGTTGACACCCGGCTAAGCTCCTGTCCCGTGGAAATGATGACATAATAGACATGTTGCTTAAACCACTAAGTCTTTTAGTAATACAGTTGTGCGGCAACAGATATCTAAAATATAACCCCCAAAGTAGACTTCAGTGACTATTTTTTCTAACACCGCCCCCTCTCCTTCACTTTAATGCTACATATTCCAACACACTGTCCATCTGTTTATGGGCCGTATATGTATCTATGCTTTCCACAAAAAAGGATAAGACTGGTTTTCACTCCTCAAGAACCAGTTTTCACCTGCTAGGGGCAACATCTCTTCTGCTGGGAGTGCATACAATAAGGTTGGCAAGCAAAAGCCTACCCACCTCCGTTTGTAAGTAGAGTTTGATTGGAACACAATGGTAGTTGCTCATTTGCATGTTGTCTGTGGCTGTATTTGTGTTACAACAGCAGAGATGAGGCAGTGCCAACAGAGGCCATGTGGCTGACCAGGCATTGGAACAGTGGTGCCCACGTATCAGTGGAGGACATGCTCCAGGACTCTCAGTGGAGGCCTGCAATTAGGACAGTATTGCATTTTTTCCCCCAAAGATTTTGAAATCCACGCATATGAAGAGTCTTCAAAAATTCATAAATGAATGGATGCATGAATTTCACAACTTCTTATTTCAAAATAAACTTATCTTCTATTTCCATATTTCTACAACTTTTTGAAGTGTATTCATACTATTTTCAGATTAAAGAAGTGTCCTTGTTCTTCGGGTTTGATAGCAATTTTTATTTATTTTTTTTCAGTGATTTGTATTAAATTTAATAAGTTTTTTTCCTCATCTATTGACACGATCAAATGATTTTTATCCTTAATGACAATTAATGCAATGAACTACTTGATTGAATTTTGAATGTTATATAAACTTTTCACTTTGCATTCTTGGAATAAATCCAGCTTGTGTTTTTGTACACATAGTGGATTTACTTTGAATTTATTTTTTCTCAACTATTTTCAAAAAAACTAGCTAAGGAATATTTGCTCTTATTTTCACTCTATGGAAGAGTAACATTGATGTCTTTTTTTAAAAATTTATTTGACAGGTAGAGTTATAGACAGTGAGAGAGAGAGACAGAGAGAAAGGTCTTCCTTCTGTTGGTTCATCCCCCAAATGGCCACTACGGCCAGCATTGCGCTGATCCAAAGCCAGGAGCCAGGTGATTCCTCCTGGTCTCCCATGCGGGTGCAGGGCCCAAGCACTTGGGCCATCCTCCACTGCACTCCCGGGCCACAGCAGAGAGCTGGACTGGAAGAGGAGCAACCAGGACAAGCAACCAGCGCACATATGGGATGCTGGCGCCAAAGGCGGAGGAGGATTAACCAAGTGAGCCACGGCGCCGGTCCCTTGTCTTTTTTTTTTTTTTGGTCAGAAGATTTCAAATTGTAGATTCAATGCTTAAACTGTGTAGAGTACTATTCAGAAGCTCTATTTTATGTCCAATTTGATAAATTGTATTATTTGTTAATTAAGTGAGATTAACTTTTCTGGCATAAAGTTATTCATGGTATGATCTCATTACCTTTCCAATGTTTATGTAAGTTACAGTAAAGGATTCATTAAAAATTTGGAATACTCACTTTTTCTAAGCAAATTTTGCTACAGATGTATCCATTTTGCTGGACTTTCAAAGAATAAGTTGCTGTCTATTTTCTCTAGTGTGTGCTTTCTTTCATTGATTTCCTTTTTAAAAAGATTTATTTATTTATTTGAAATGTAGAGTTAGAAAGAGAGAGAGAGAGGTGTTCCATCTGCTGGTTCACTCTCCAAGTGGTCACAATAACCAGGGCTGGGCAAGGTCAAAGCCTAGAGCCAGAAGCTTCTTCCGGATCCCCCACATGGGTGTAGGGGTCCAAGGACTTGGGCCATCCTCTGCTTCTTTCCCAGGTACATGAGCAGGGAGCTGGGTGAGTAGGGAAGTGGAGCAGGGCTGGTGCTGGCAGGGCTGGCATCCCATATGGGCACCAGTTCGAATCCTGGCTGCTCCACTTCCAGTCCAGCTCTCTGCTATGACCTGGTAAAGCAGTAGAAGATGGCCTAAGTGCTTGGGCCCCTGAACCCATGTGGGAGACCCGGAAGAAGCTCCTGGTTCCTGGCTTCAGATTGGTCCAGCTCTGGCCATTGCAGCCATCTGGGGAATGAACCAGCAGATGGAAGACCTCTCTCTCTCTCTCTCTCTCTGTCTCTGCCTCTCTGTAACTCTGCCTTTCAAATAAATAAAATAAATCTTAAAAAAAAAAAAAAAGTGGAGCAGTCAGACCTCAAACAGGTGCCCATATGGGATGCCAGCATCCCAGGCAGTGGTTCACCTGCTACACCACAGCGTGGGCCCACTTTTTCCTGTTACTCCTAGAGCTGGACCACCTTGCTTTGGTGAACTTGCATGACATGTCAGCTTCCATCCTTTTACTTTCAACATTCCTTTATTTTTATCCTAGGAGCCATCACTTGTAAGGAACATACTGTCACTGTTGCTGCTGTTGATGTTTTAATTTGTCTTACAATTTTTGACTTTTTTAAGATTTATTTATTCATTTGAAAGAGTTACACAGAGAGAAGTCTTCCATCCGCTGGTTCACTCCCCATTTGGCTGCAACAGCCAGAGCTGTGCTGATCCGAAGCCAGGAGCCAGGAGCTTCTTCCATGCGGGTGCAGAGGCCCAAGGACTTGGGCCATCTCTACTGCTTTCCTAGGCCATAGCAGAGAGCTGGATCGGAAATGGAGCAGCTGGGTCTCAAACGGGTGCCCATATGGGGTGCTGGGTCTTCAGGTCAGGGTGTTAACCTGCTGCGGCAGAGTGCCGGCCCCCAAATTTTTTACTTTTGATGGCGGTTTTAGTTCATTTACATTCAATCTAATTTCTGATATATTAGGATACGTATCTAAGATGTTACTATTTGTTTTCTATTCATACTAGTTGTTTTGCTCTTATTTACTCAAATTTATTTACTTCTTTTGCAATAAAGAAGTCTTTTTAATCCTATTTTGTTCTTTATTAGCTTATTCCATATACACTTCTTTATTACCCTTTTAATGGAAAATCAGCAAGGATATAAAAATTGCCACATACATGTATTACTACTAGAGATTACCATATATATTATTGATCTATTCCGGGCAGTGTAAGGGCTCTAAAGACTCCTGCTGGCATTGTCTTATTGTTCCCAGGTGCTTTAATTTCACATGTGTTTTCTACCCCATGGACCTTTATTGCTGTGTTACACGCAGTGGCTATTCACACAGATCGGCCCCTGATCATCCTTCCTGAAGGTAACGCGTCTTTCTACTTGGGGGCTTTGAAGATTTTTCCTTTGATTTGCATTCTTAGCAGTTTTACTGTGAACTGCATAGACATGCTTTTTCTTTGTAGTTCCCATTCTTGGAATTCATTGTGATTCCTGATTTTTTCATCCATTTTCTCCAAATACTGCTTCTGCTCCATCTCTTTGTCCTCTCCTCTGGATCTCGAATTACAGGCAAGCTCTATCTTTTCACTAGATTCCATATGTTCTTTGTGTTCCTTTTAGTAATTCCTATCCTTTTTTCTCTATGATTTAACCCAGACTTTTTTTCACTTGTATATCTTTCAGTGTACCAATCCTCTTTTCAGCTCGCCTCAATCTACTTGTAAACATAGCTATTGAGTTTTACCATTTAACAGGACATTAAGTGTATATAGATGTAATAAGATAACTAAAATATGAAGAGGAACGGTAAAGAAATCTATCTGATGGTAATGTTTCTACATTCCAACTGGCATGGTAAAATGTTGATTTTAAGAACACTGTAAAATGTTAAGGAAGTTTATTGTAATCCTATAATAACCATTAGAGACAGCACCAAAAGCTATATCCAAAACACAATAGGTACATTAAAGTAGAATGTTTTTAAACGTTTGAACACTTTTAAAGAAAACAGAAAAGGAATGCTGAAGAAGAAAAAAAATGATAAAACAAACAGAAAACAATGTTAAACTCCAATGTATTGATAATTACACTAAATGTAAGTGGTATAAACATACCAGTAAAACACAATGATTATAAAATTGGATTAAAAACATCTGCTGTTTAAAAATATTCACTTCAAATGTAATGAGTTAAAGTATAAAAATAAAAAAGATGTATCATTGAAACATCAATCAAAAGACAGTTGAAATGGCTTCAATAATATCTGAAGAAGTAGACTAGAAGTAGAGCAAAAAAAACACCAGGGATTAAGAGTGATAATATGTAATGAAGAAGACAAGCAACCTACCTGCATTTACACTGAACAACAGAGCGTCAACACAGGAAGCAAAGCTCTATTAATAAATCAAAGGAAAAATAGAAAAATACATGTTTAAAATTATAGATTTCAACACTGTTTTCTGAGAAATTGACAGAACTAGTAGATAGAATATTGGGAAGAACTGAAGAACACCCTCAGCTGACTGTATTTAATTCACATTTATGGGCTACTCCACACAACAACAGTACAGTGCACATTCTTTTCAAGTATTCATGGACCACTTACTGTGACAGATCTGTCCTGGGTCATACATTAAGCCTTAAAAATTAGAGTTGAAGTCATACAGATTACATTTCTGGCAATATCAGGTTAACTAGAAATCAGTAATAGAAAAATAACAGAAAAATTTCTAAATACATGGGTAATAGCAACACTCTAGCAAATAATACATGAGTCAAGGAAAAAGTCTCAAGAGATATTAAAATTATTTTGAAATGAAAATGTAACCTAAAAGTTTGTGGAATGCAGCCAATGCATTAGAAGGAAGCTCACTGCCTTATATGCTTTTATTATAAAAGAAGACAGTTCTAAAATCAATAATCTACGTTTACAGATTTAAGAAACAAGAAAAATAAGAGAAAAGTACATTTAGCACAAGAAAAAGTAAAGACACAGTAAAGAGCAGACTTTGAGTAACTTTTTTTTTTTTTTTTTTTTTTTTAATTTGAAAGACAGAGTTACAGGCAGAGAGAGGTCTTCCATCTCTTCAGTCTCCTGGGTCACTCCCCAAACAGCTGCAATGGCCGGAGTTGAGCTGATCGGAAGCCAGGAGCCAAGAGCTCCTTGTTGGGCCATCTTCTGCTGCTTTCCCAGGCCACAGCAGAGCTGGATCGGAAGTGGAGCAGCCGGGACTTTGACTGATGCCCATATGGATGCTGTGCTGCAGACAGTGGATTTACCCACTGTGCCACAGCGCCAGCCCCAAGCCTCTTTTTTAACAAAGAAGATTCATTTATTCATTTGAAAGTCAGAATGACAGAAAGAGAGGAGAGAGAGAGACAGAGAGACAGAGAGAGACAGAGACAGAGAGACAGAGAGACAGAGAAAGGGATCTTTCATTCACTTTTTCACTCCCCAAATGACCACAACAGCCAGATCTGAACCAGGCTGAAACCAGGAGCTAGGAACTCCATAGGGCTTCCCACAGGGATACCAGGGACCCAAACACTGGAGCCAACATCTGCTGCCTTCCCAGGCACATTAGCAGGAAGCTGGGTAAGAAGTGGAGTCACTGGGATTTGAACCTGCATTCTGAATATGGGATGCAAGCTCAGCTGAACCTGCTGTGCCACAACAAGGAGGCTAGAGTTTATGTATTCCCACTGCTTGTAAACCCCCTGAGCTGAGCATTCCTGGCCATTCCTCCGAGCTGAAGAAAAACTTTTAGTTGGAAACAACAGGAGCTCTGATGTTCTGTTCTGTACCATGTTAGGATTTATCTGTTTGTTTCCCCAAAGCACGCTGGTTCTAGAGATGAGGGGGTGGTTAAGGCCTGAACATCAGCTTTCTCTTGGCCCAGCTGAAAGTCTCTTTTCTGTTCACAGGAGGACACAAGGGGAACCCTCATTCAAACCCCAATCCAGTCAGGCTGAAATTGTGCGACTTTGAACAAGTGTGCTAAGCTAATAGCCTCCTCTCCCTCAGAGGAACCACAAAGCTAATAGGACCCATTTTGGAGGATGCTTGAGAGGATGAAATGCGCTGATACTGGTGATAGTGTCCAGAGGGTGCTGAAATCGCTAAGCTCTAGTCTCTTCCCCTTTCAATGGATGGCTGAGATTCTGCCCTTTGTTGCCCGTGCCAGTTATAAATTAGGCTTGCTTGGTATAGCACCAAGAATAACAGTGGCTCCAATGAGAAACTTTCTCTGTTTTCATCTAGTGTCTAGAGGTAAGAAACCCCGAAGTCCAGGGACTCCACTGCTTGGCCATCCCCGTGGTCCAGGACGACTTCCAATATCCCCGTGCTCTGTGAGCAGGCCAGAGGAAGAGGGAAGAAGGCTTACGGGCCGTACTCCAGAGAAATGACCAGAATCACCTGCGGCTCTTCCCTTCACATCCTACCCACCAGATCTTAGTCCTCGGGCACCCTGGCTCCCCTGGTTTCTGGGGAAGAGAGTCTATTCTGAGCGGCCAGGCGCCCAGCTGATAGTGAAGGTTCTGCTATCACACAAGAGAGGGAGAAGGATATTAGGGGACAACTTGCAGCTTCTGTCCAGGTCTGTTCACTTCCCCCTTACTCTCAGCTCACAGATGAAATTTTCAAGTACAAGTGCAAGCTCTGCAGATAATCAAGAAAATCAAAATAGTCTGATACCATTAACAGATGCATAGGCTAAATTACATTAGAAAAGCACGCACGTAAGAATCAGAAAAAGCAGAATTAAAGACGAAGAGGATCTCACAGCGTTGGTTTGACTGGTAAGAGTTAAATGTACCAGGCTTTCTCAGGAGGAGGAGGAGGGAGAGGAGGAGGAGGAGGAGCCTGGAGTCTTCCTGCTGCACACTCTCCATGGGTCCCTTCACGCCCACTCTGCCCCCAGCTCCTCCCTGCTGTCACCCGGGAAGCTGACCTGTGGGGCCCTCATTGACAACTCCCTTACCCACTGCTTCCTCTTGGGTTTAGCTTGTGGGGAGCAGCAGCAGCTGGGGATGGAAGGGAAGCTGGAGGAAGGGCTGGGGGGCTCAGCTCCTCAGCTTCCCTCCCACAGGGGTGTCACAGGCTGGCTCCCTCCATAAGGGAGCTATTCCACGCGGTTCTCCTTGTCTCTGGGTTCTGTATCTGCTCTTATTCCAGCCTACACTGAGCACCTACTTTTATAACATTGAACATTTTTGAAAATTCAGGAAAAAATTCTAAAAGTCTCAAGCTGCCTAAGAAGTAAGCCATCTTCAGAAAATTGGGAGGTGTTTTAGGAGCCCGAGACTCACCCTTTCCACCTTGCAACCCTCCATACCCAGCGCACCATTTTGAAGACGGAAAAAACACAATTATTCTGTTGTCCTCACCACCACCAGATGTGTGGGTTTTCTCCCCGCCCCAAGCAGTTCCCCAGCAGACACAGCTAGGTGTCCTTTGGTCCAACTTAATGCTGATCCCGTCTCCCGAGGATGGCATCAGGTCCCACAGGACTGTCCCCACTGCAGGTGCCAGCCACAAGCCCCACGTGGTGTCCTGTGCTGCTAATTGTACCGCTGTGAATGCTGGCATCCGTGACTCCTTCTTCAGTTTGATTAATTTACACAACTCAGGGACATACTTTACTGCTGTTTACCCATTTATGAGAAAGGAAACGTGAAATATCAGATGGAAAAGAAGCGAAGGGCAGACCTGCGGGAATGGGTGAGGAGCTCCCGGGCCCTCTCTGTGCTCCACCCTCCAGGGCCCTCCTCCATCTCTTTGGCCAACCAGAAGCTCTCTGAAACCTATCCTTTTGAGTGTTCGGGGGAGCTTCATTACATAGGCATGGCTGATGGCATCATTGGTCATTGGCTCAACCTTCAGCCCCTCTTCCCCCCCACCCCAAAACTGGGCGGTGGGGCTGAAAGTCCCAACCCTCCGAGCATTCCTGGTCTTTCTGGTGATTAACCCCCATCCTGAAGTTCTGGGGGTGGGTGCAGCCGTCAGTCATCTCAGCATTCAGATGATGCTCTTATCACTGTGGACCCTGAGGGTTTCCGCCACTGTGTGCCCGGAAATGCGAACAGACTAAGCACGAGTTTCACAGGATCACAGCCGTCTGGGAAGGCAGGTTCTTCTGACACTGGAGGACGTTGTTAGCTGGCTCAGCACGGCGTGGTTGGAGCACGTTAGTGGCCAGGGTGAATGGTCGGGAAAGGAAGACAGCTGGAGAACTCCGAGGAGCTGCTGGCGGTGTGGCTCAGAGCAATGGGGGCAGTTGAAGCGTTGTGTGCTGTTGCTGCAGCTGGTGGGAGCCCAGGCAGCAGTGCAAGATAGTAGAGGCATTAGCAGCATGAAATAGATCTGTGGGGACACACACCACACCCCTGGGAGGCTCTTAGGAATGCAGGAGAGGCGGGGCTGGTGCTGTAGCTGGTGCAACTTTATCACAGTTGTTACTCTTTCATTACTTCTTGTAACCTGTTTTCTAAATTCTGTTGTAATACTAAGATATCCCTTTTTGGACATTAATGTAAGTTCACTTATTTTAGTTTAAAAATGTTTCAATGTCTGGTAGTACAAGTTCATCCTATATAATACGCCCCCCAAAGCTTTATTCAGAGGCAAATTTGTAATCCTATATGCTTTCACTGTTAAACAAGGAAAACTAAAAAACGAAAAAAATTTAAGGTGTTAATTCGAAAGTTTAATAGTTAATAGATAGTGATATTAACAATTATTCTAAAGAAACAATAATTAAATCTGTGTGATAATTGGCATATAACTATGGACTCATGGGAGGGAGTGAAGAAGTATATAATAGAACCACACATATAAGTTCACTGACTTACTACACAGGAGGGCAATGTAATGCAGTCTTATCAACAAATGGTGCTGGATCAGCTGGATATTGATGTGAAAAACAAATGAACTTCAACCCTTATCTCATACTACACACAAAACATTGCTCAAAATGGATCCAGGACCTTAGTGCACAAGTTAACATTCAAAAACTTCTGGAAGGAATCACAGGAGATAATTTTCATGACTTTGGGGTAAGCAAATATTTCTTAGTTTGGACACAAAAGGCATAAACCATAAAGGCAAAATCAAAAAAATTTAAACATTAAAATGAAAAACTTCTGTTCTTCTAAAAATACCACTAAGAAAGTGGTATTTTCTGCAATGCCTGGAGGGGAAATATTTGCAGTACATGTATCTGACAAAGGACTTGTATCCAGGATATAGCGAGAAGTCTTAGAACCTATTGATAAGAAAAAAAAAAAAAGAACTCAATAAAAACCTACAAAATATGTCCTTTTTCCTTTACTCCTCATCTGGTTTCCACATATTTGAAAAGGAACCCTGATAACATACTCCCAATTCTAGACAAACATACTGTTTTAAGAGTAGTAGCTGGAAAGGAAGGAATACTGCTAGCAAATGAACAAAGAAGTAGGCACAATACACTTCCATTCTAACGCACAATCTTTCTGAAGAACAATCTTGCTAAGAAATTTCATGTGCAGGATTTTTTTTCTAAGTCCTAAGTTAAGGGTCATGTGCATGACAATTTAGCTATAGAAAATTATAAGAAATTGAATATTGCCCAAAAGAACCCCCTAGGGGATTGGCTAAATAAATGATGACATATGCATATAATGAAATTATACATAGACAATAAAAATATTGTTGTAGAAATATAAGCACTGCTATGAACAGATGTTTGAATTATACTGTCAATTGAAAAGGCAAATTATAAAAGAATATGCTTAGTAAGATTTAGTTTTTGTAAAAAATGTGTTTATGTAAAGTGGTATTTGAAATTCAATAGTCTTATGTCTTGAAATTGTGATTATACCTTGTTTTTCTTTCACACTTTCGCATTTTCTTCATGCTCCTAATTACTAGTCTGGTGTCTTCGAGTCCATTTTGTGCTGCTGTAACAGAACGCCTGGGTATGTATGAAGAATAGACTTTGCTCACAGTTCTGGAGGCTAAAGCCAGGAGCAAGGCGGGAGCCTCTGACGGTTGGGGAGGCGTTCTATGTTGTTACATGACAAAGGCAGAGGGCAGGTGGGGACAAATTCCCTGTCTAGCTCCTTTATATGAATCTCTGATCCTACTCACAACAGAGGAGCCCTCATGGGCCTCAAGGCCCCACCTCTTCGTATTATGACATGGTCAACCCCTGTGTTTCGGAGGGCACACACTCAAACCATAGCACCTCGCAAAGACTGGAACGTGTTTTTGTGGGTCCTCGTGATGAATGCTATTTCCTAGAGCGGTGAATCGAGGAGGTCTCTCTTCTGGCTTACCCAGCATTTCTGACCGGTCTTCCAGCCAGCCACAGTCCCCTACCTGTATTCTCCCACCCTACCCTCGGGGAAGCAGCAAACCCTTCTTGCTACTCTCTAGGCACAGTTCCTGAATTCAGTGCAAATTGTGTTCTGAATTGTGCTGGACATGCTGCTTGTCTAATTTGTCTCCAAGTCTGCTCACCTAAGCCTTTCCTGATCTTCCTCCCTTCTTTGGCATCTTGTGCAGATAGAAGATTCCATTGCCTTACAAATCACTTAGCTGGTGCCCTGAGCCTTCCCTTACTCAGCTCTCACATTGCCCAGAACTTGATGCTCAGGCTTTCTGGTCTGGGTTCCAAGTTTTTGTTGGGTATATTAGAGGGGCTGTTGCTTCTTTCTGCCCAATGTCTTTGTCCCCTCCTCTCTATCAGTAAGAAATAATTTCTTGGTCACCTCCATGAGATGTCTTTTGGATCATAAGTGTGGTCAGGAATTAGGATATAATGCAAACAGGCCAAGCAAAGTCCTTCCCCGGACCAGCTTTTTTCCCTCTTGGGAAGAAAGCTATGAGAAGAAGCATGTACTTATGACCACATCTCCCATCACGTATGAAGCCAATTTGAGGCAGACAAGCTCACATACAGCTAGGACAGATGCATCAGGAAAATAGCCCAGATGGAATTTGTTTCCTTGATCTGGCTGACCCTGAGATCAGCCCCATCCCTACTCTTGCTATGGCTTGATTGCATTAGCCAATGGATTTTTCTCTTTAATCCATTAAAAAATTAATTACTTAATTAATTTGAGGGAGACAGAGAGCCCTTCCTTCTGCTGGTTTACTCACCAAATGCCCACAAAGGCTAGGACTTAGGTAGGCTGAAGCTGGGAGCTGGGAACTTTTTGAAAAATCCGTGTGTGTGTGTGTGTGTGTGTGAGAGAGAGAGAGAGAGAGAGAGAGAGAAGTGGAGAAAGAAACAGATAGATCTAGATATATCTCAAATAATAATAAAAGCCCAGACTAGGATGACTACAATAATTTTTCAAGAGAAATAGCAATAATTGGTGACCACTTAAGTAGTTGTGACAAAAGCATGCAAGGGGTTAATGATTTCAAATATTTGAGTCTCGGTAAATGGGAAGAACAGAATTCCCATTTACGGAGACATGAAAGACCAGGCTGTGGGAGGATGATGACTGCTTTCAAAGGTGTTGAGTTTGGGATAATGCTGGTGTCATGGAGTGGCTGGGTCCAGGTTCTTATCTCTGATGTAAGAAAAAAATTTTTGAGGTGATGTAGGTGAAGGTCAGCAGAGAAGCAAGATTTATTTGCATACAAAGTGGAAGTACATGCCCAGGAGGGAGTGCAGGCACGTTCAACAGTGGGCTGTACTCAGCTAGGTGCAGGGCCATCCCTTCCTAGGTCTCAAGGCACAGGAGGCAGCATCTTGGGTGGGATTTAGTTGAATACTCATAAGGAGAGGAATTTACGGTAGGCCTGAACTGTTGCCCTCTTCCTTGTCCTGTTTTGGAAACCTTGGAAATGTCATGGCACCAGGTATGTCATGGGAGTAGGAGTGTCAGCCATGGTAATTTTATTATAATGATTATTATTATCGTTATCTAAAGGTCGTCAGGGGATGCATTTGGCAGCCATGTTGGTTAGTTTGGGCCTGTGCTGGTTCTAAGTGGAGGTTTTGCAGAAGATGCTGTTTTCTGTTGGCATGGAGCAAAGGGGTAGTCGGGCTATGCAGGTGGGGCTGCAGTGCAGGTGGGGCTGCAGGGAGAGGACAGTGACCTCAGCTCCTCCTTGCTAACTACTTCTTTGCCTGCATCAGTGGGATGTGTAACTGGAAATGCTAAGCAAGGAGATTCACAACCAGAGCTCTGGCTAAATCAGCACGGATGTAGAATTCGGAATCACAAAACCAAAGTGTTAGAGCTGGAAGGAATTTTAGACCCTAGCTAACCCAACACCTCCTTTTAAAGACTAGTACATTGAGATACAGGTAGTTTAGAGGCTCTCTTTGACTTGACTCAGCCTTTGCTAGCAGAGCCAGAGGTAGAACCCAAATCTCTCTAGTCCCAATCCAGAACTTCTGTCACCTGCAAAGAAGTGGCCATTGAGACCATGAAGATGGATAAGGCAACTCACTGAGAGAGGGGTATGAAGACCTATTGTGATACTGAATCCTGGTGGCCCTGAGGGATCTGAATTGGTTACAACACTTGGTTTGTAGTGACAGAAATTCATTTCAGACTAACTTAAAAATTAAAAGTTGGTTGGGGAGGTGGTTAGTGGTTAACGTACTGGTTAGGACTACTGGGTGAGGCCTGGCTCCAATCCCAATTCCAGCTTCCTGTTAATATGCTCCCTGCAAGGCAGCGAGTGATGGCTCAAGTACTTGGATCCTTGCCATCCATGTGTGAGAAGCCAGATGGTGTTCCTGGCTCCTGGCTTTGACCTATCCCAGCCCCAGCTGTTGTGGGCATTTGGGAGTGAACCAGCAGATGGAAGATATCTCTCTCCCTGTCACTCTCCCTTTCAAATAAATAAAAACAAATAAGCTTAAGAAAATACAAATGTCTTAACATGTCTTAAGGCAATAAAAGTGATAGAAGGAAGGCATTCTAAGAGGAGTAGGAGGTGTTCAGAAGTTATTCCAAACGGTTCCATAGAAAGCTCCCAGGGGAATCTGAGGAGTACAGATCCAAGGAGAAATAAGCAGAGCCAGAGTGGAGCGTATTTCAGAATGAACCTATTTCAGAATGAACTCAGGCTTGGAAAAAGTGCAGAAAGCCAACAGGAGAGTTGGTCTCCAGCGGGAGGACAAGGCTCCTGCCCCATCTCTGCCTCTCCTCTCCCTCCCACTCTGAAGATGCTCAGGCTCAGTTTGCTCGCCAGGGCTTGCGGTGCCGTCTGCGTGTTCTGCTGTTCTCAGTCTCCAGGTGGTTACTTGCTGTCACTGCACTGGGGAGATGACAAATCTGGTGGCACTGCTCCCACCTCTAGGATGGCCTCGGGGCTCACTGCTGCTCTGGGTTTTAGGGCCAACACTTTCTTCACTGTGCACCTCCTCCCCCTCTTCCCTGGGCTGGAGTGCTTGGGACCGCCCCTCCTCACTGGGCAAAAGCCCCAGGATCTGAGCCTGGCCTCACTCAGAGAGGCCAAGGTGGCCTAGATGGGCCGAGGGAGACCTGGCTTGGTTCTGCACTGGGGTTTGCAGCAACGTCTCAGCTGGGAAGAAGGTGGCCCTCTGCCTTAGTGCTTGCACTGCCTTTGGGAACTCTGGGCAGGCTTGTCCTTGAAAGCAGGATGTGGGAGTCCACCCCTGGACCATTTCTATCTCTGTAAATATCCGTGGAGGATGCCGTTATGATAGAACTCAAACCCCCACGGTTGCTTTTTGTCATCCAAAGCAAGGAGAGGAAGGAAGGGATGGGAACACATTTTCTAGCAGATGGTATCTGAGCACAGATGACAGAGGGAAGGCAGGTCACTCAGCTCCCACTGAAAGGGAACATGTGACTTGCTCTGTCTGAGACATCTTCATTCTTGGAAGGATAGAGCAAATGTGGTTAGGGAGCAATGTGGATGTAAAAATAGGATTGGGTGGTAACAGAGCAATTTATTGCTTTTGCAAAAAAAAAAAAAAACCTGAATAGTGAATTTAACTTTAAAGAACAATCTGACATGTAGGAAGAAGAAACATCACATACAGTCCCAGTAATCAGAGATAAACTTTTATTAACAATTTATCAAGTCCTTGTACCCTCCCCTTTTATTTTACTGTGCATACAGTTTTCTTTTATGTAGCTTACAAATCCTGCTCTCCACCAGACGTTGCATTCGGCTTTCTACACGGACAAAACCACACTGATATTTTTGCACAGCTCTTTGTTAATTCAGCAACTACTCATCAAACGCCTGCATTCCCTCCGGCGTGGGCTCCTTCCCATACAAGGTAAGGGGCCAAGAGGGAGAGCTGTGGTGGGGAGCAGAGCGCGTGCAGGATGGGTGCGGGGCAGGTAACACACGCTCCCTGGAGGACGAGGTGCTGAGCAGAGGTCTGTAGAGGAAGAAGAGTCGCCCAGGAGCAAAAGGTGAGGGAGAAAGAGTGACGTGAGCCTGGAAGCCCATGGCAGCCTGAGGAAGGGCGTGTGGTTTAATCCAGCGACGACCTGGAAGGCAGAGGCAATGTGGAAAGGGGAAGCGAGCTCAGGGGCCAGGCCAGGCCAAAGCGGCGCTGTCCGCTCCCGGGGTCTTGCGAAGGCATCTGAACCGCGCCAGGAGGCTAGTAGGGAGCGGAAAGGGAGCGGTTTGGTCGGGTGTGAACCTTGGAAACATGGCTCCAGCTGCACCGTGGAGGACGCATGGGCAAAGCACGGGAAGCAGTCTTCCAGAGACTTCTCTACTGACTTTTGTGTCAGTCCCTCTTCCTGGCTCAGCGAGTCTGGCTTCAGTGGAGCTGGTTGGTGACTTTCTTCTGATCCTCCAACGCCCTCTCTAGGGCTCGCCCCTTGCCTTTTCCCCCAACCGTGTGACATCTTGTCCCTGTCACACATTCCCACGTTCGTAATACACACATCGGCTCTGCTTTCTGATATATCTGGTGCAGTGCCCCAGCCCCCACTCACACTGGCCCAACCCTCCCGCTTCTCTCCTGCATGGGATGATCTTATTGTCTTGTATATTGTTTCTCTTCACTGTGCACTCCCCAAATGGCTGCAATGGCCCGGGCTGGGTCCGGCCGAAGTCAGGAGCCAGCAACTCCAACCGCATCTCTCATATGGGTGACGGGGGCCCAAGTACTTGAGCCCTTGTCTGCTGCCTTCCCAGGTGCATTAGCAGGGAGGTAGATCTGAAGTGGAGCAGCTGGCGTCACAGACAGCTGCTTCATCCACTGCAGCCAGCGCTGGCTCCTCCACTACACTGTCCCGCTCCCCCAGAGCACAGAGTTGATCTATCTGGTTCCTGAGGATGGTGTGTGATGTGTTAAGTGTCCAACCTGTTGAGTGAGTGAGCTGATGATAGCTAAAGAAACTCAGAGGGGAGATGTGGGCTGCAGATAAAGTCACAGATGCAGGGGAAATGGGTGCGCTCCCCTGGGGAGAGGGCTGAGTAAGGAGGAAGAAAAGAGAGGAGCCTTTGAGAGAGCTCTGAAGAGGGTCCCCACCCCGGAAGGAGGGGAGGGCCCGCGGTGCTGTGCTGAGGCCCGTTAGGAAAGCAGTATTGCAGGGTGGAGAGCCGGCCCCTGGGCTCTGAAGTTGCACTTAGCAATAAGGCGAGGCCTCTGGGGTCCGTGGAGAGAGCATCTCAAGAAAGCAATGGGTACAGAAGCTGCACTGCCGTGGATTAAGAAGAACGGAAGCTTGAGGAAGGCCCGCCCACAGGAAGCTGGCTGCGAGTGGGAGGAGGGAGCCAGGGCCACCAGCGCGGCTGCAGAGCTCCAACCTGGCAGACGCTGGGGCACCAGCAAGTGCTGATGGGAAGAGCAGAGACTGAAATAGGGGCGCGAGTGCTGAGTGCAAGCAGGGTGTCCCCGAGAAGGCTGGAGGAGGGTCGCTGAGGGACTGCCTGGCGGATGGAGCCCAAGGGAGGGCCGAGGCGAGGCTCATAGCCCCGCCATGTCAACCACAGAGTCCTCTCGCCCTCGCCTGTGTCAGGGATGGACCATGCCTAGGGAGGCTGGGCCCCGAGGGCGGAGGATCCAGGGCCTTCACCCCAGCTTCACTGCCCTCGCTGGGCGGCGGGAGGCGAGGCCAGCTGCTGAAAGGATGGCGGGCGGAGGCGTGAACGTTGTCAGCTCGACCCGGTCCACTAGGACCGGAACTCTGTCGCCAGAGCCTCTGGGAGGCCCGGAAAGCGTTAATTCCCATCTGGAGCTTTCCGCCAGGAGGAAAAGACTTTTTCTTAAGCTCTTCTGGTAAACCCCTGCCCAGCCTTCCCCGGGGAGCAGCGGAGGGGCCTGGTGCCTGCTCTTCCCTGGCCCGCTCAATCCCTAAAGAGGGCCGTATTTTCACAGGTGGGCCCTGCTTTCAGAAGCCCCTTTTATAAGACGACTCTGGCTTTTTAAACTGGGGCCAATAAAAGAATTTGCCAAGAGGGTCTTTGAAGTAATGACCTCCCCAGTTAGTGCCTTGAAACATATTTTTATATCTTGGAGGACAGATTATGAGCGGGCGGCGGGGGGGATGTTGAGAACTGTGGGAGGCCAAAGACCCCGAGGGTGGCAGAGTCCTGGCTCCTGTCCAGGGGCTCCACAGGGGAGGAGCCTGGGCTCTGGAACACTGCGATTCACAGAAGTCTGTGCCTGAGACCCCTCTGGGTTAGGACCACTCAGTCTCCACAGGCCTCAGAGGGAGGGCCAGGCTAGCAGGGGCCTGTGCCATCTTCCACCCCCATGTGGAGTGACAGTGATCCGGGTGTGGGCGGAGGGTGGTGAGGGGCTGAGGATGGGGTGTAGAGGTGATAGTGGGGAGATGAGCCCGGAGGGTGGTCAGCTCACTGGTGCTGAGGGTCTCCTGTTTGATTAAGCAATGATCTCACCTCCATTCACTTGGTCACTCAGTCACCCATCTCCAAATCGTCATTGACTGAACACCTGCTCTATGCTAGACTTACTGCTGGGGGTAAGTGGTGAGGGAGGGAGGTGGGGATGCAGCCAGTGGAGCTTGCCTTCTGCGAGGGGAGACAGAACTGAAGCAAGTAAGTGTGCCAGCGTGCCATTACAGACTGGAAGAGCTGCACAGGGAAGGCACGGTGGGCCCCAGGACCCAGATCTACAGGGGGCGCTGTGGAGTCCTGGGGATGCCACCTGTGAGCAGGTCCGCGGCGAGAAGGCGGTTTGGCCATCACCTAGAGGAGGCTGGATCTCCGGGCTGCGGAAAGAGCACGTGGAAGGACCCTTAGTGCCGTGAGGAGGAGACAGGACTCTGCACCCAGAGAGCGGAGTTGGGACAGCGGGAGGGATCGGGCCATCTCACAGAGGGCCTTGGGAAATGGGCAGTGGGGTTTTGGTGTAAATAGGAAGCCCATGGCTCTGTTGAGAGAGGTGCCCTCTCAGCATGGACACAGAGCCACTTGGATTGTTGGATTTCCAGGAAATGGAAACAGGCTTTCGGTGCCCCTCACTCCTTGCCCCCTTTTTACTGGGTTTCTCGCCACCCAGGAACCCTTCCCAGAGAAGAGCTAGAAGCAGGGAGAAATCCCCCTGCCCTGCCCCTGCTGTTCTTGGTTCCCAGGCACCCCACGGGCCCTCACTGTTCAGAGTGCTGCCCTGGGGAGCAGGAGGACCCTCCCAGAGGCCTGTCAGAGACCTCCTCTCCAACCCTGCTGTATGCAGACTGAGGAGGGAGGGTGAAGAGAGCGCCTCAGCCCCCACATCTAGAGCATTCTAGATGCCACCCTCCCCTGGCCGTGTTCCATGAGTCCTTGCCGTGAAGAGAGAAAAAAGTCAGCAAAATCGTGCGCAGGAAGATAACCAGTGTGCAGGAAGAAAACCAGGGCTTCAGGTCAGGAGCTGGGAAGAGGCTGGGAGCGGAAAGGAAGCGGCTGAACACACTGAGGAATCAGGGGCTCTTCCCAGGTCTGTGCAGGGGTGAGGACCCAGCGCACAGCCCAGCCCCAAGACCAGACAGACCGGCACTACCGGGACCGGGACCGGAAGTGGGGCTTCAGGCAGAGCTACAGGAGCAGAAACTGCCGGCAGCTGGCGCTGGCGTAGGGAACCGTGACTGTCCTGGGTGAGTTGCTGGGGTCCGGTAGGGCCAGAGCTAGAAACTCCAGGGGACCCCGCTCATGGGGGGCTGCCACACACTTCTGGGAGTTTTACCTCCAGGGGCTTAACCCGGGTCTCACGGTAAATACGTGAAACAAAAACCTCCTCCTGTTTCTGGAGGGGGTGGGGAACAGAAACCGTTTTGAAATGCTCTGGAGGCTGTGTTCCTAGCAGGCTCTGTCCTCAGGAGAGGCGGGTCACCCGAGCCTGACCTGCCGTGCGAGAGGGAAAGACCCAACTCCAGTGCGTTCCGCCCTCGCGCGTGGGGAAGAGAAGTGCCCAGCGCCATCCTATCCCATGCAGGGGTGCAGAGGGGACTTGGGCACACTTGGGAAACACAGGCTCAGGGGAAGACCGAGCCTTAGTTGCAGGACTGCTGGACTCCCCAGTGCCCACATCTTCCCACCACATCGCAAAAGGTCTATACGCGGCCCTCCTTTTTGACTGGCAAATTACATCTAGCCATCAAAAGGAAAAAGATCCAGGGCCTACGAAAAGGCAAGAACCACCTTTTGAAGAGACAAAACAAGCTTCAGAAAAAGACATGGCATAGAAAAAGAAACAGAAAGCATCAACAACAAACACAAAAATAAAAAAGGGCAGAAATGTTGGAATTATAAGACTAGGGGGTTACAAAAAGAAAAGCGAGGGACACACGAAGGGCTCTAACCAGTAAAGCAGGCTGCATGCACAAACATATGGTCAGTGGAAGTCAAGAGATGGAAACCCTGAGAGAGAGAGCAGAAAGAAATGCTAGAGGTAACAGATCCTGTGACAGTGAAGAGCAGTGCCTTTGATGGGCTTCTTCGGAGACAGCTTGGCTGAGGAGGGACTCTGGGGCACTGTATTCTGTACCCTAAAAAACTATCCTCCAAACTGCAGCAGACATAAGGCTGGCTCAAACAAAAGTCTACAGAATGCGTTGCCAGTAGACCTGCCTTGTAAGAGACATTAGAAGTTCTTTAGAGAGAATGAGAATAGTATAGGTCAGAAACTTGGGAGAACAATGAAGAAGGAGGAAGTGAAAGTCAAACAGAAACTTTTGTTTTTCTTCTCACAGATAACTAAGCTGATTAAAAAATAGCAGCAGCAAATAGCATACCTGAAACACAGCCTAACAAATTTAGAGACTAGACACCGTGTAGTATTTGCTCTCAGACACAAAGGAATTAAGCTAGAAATCACTAATAGATAACTGGAAAATCCCCAAATACTTGGAGGTTATCAGCACATATTTTTAAGTAATTCGTGGGTCAAAGAAGAAATCTCAGGAGAAATTTTAAAATTTTAAAATAAATGATAATTTTAAATAAATGATAATGAAAACACAACTTACCAAAACTGGTGGGATGCAGCAAAAGCAATGCTAGAGCCAAGCTTATAACATCGAATGCAAACCTTAGAAAACGGGGAAGTTCTACCTTCAACCACCTAATCTCCACCTTAGGAAACTAGAAAAGCAAATTAAATCCAAGGAAGAAAAAAAAAAGAAATAATAAAATTAGAGCAGAAATCAGTGAATTTGAGAAAAGGAAATCAATAGAGAAAATCACTGAAATCAAGAGATGGTTCTCTGAAAACACAAGTAAAATGGGTCAGTCTCTAGCCAGGCTAAGGGAAAAAATAGGACACAATAAGAAATAGAAAGGAGACATCACTATAGATCACATAAATATCAAAAAGATAACATAGGAATAGTGTGAACAATTCTATGCCAGCTAATTTGATAACCTAGGTGAATTGAATCATTTTTTCCCCTAAGATTTATTAATTATTTTGGAAGAGAGAAAGAGAGAGAATCTGCTGGTTCACTCCACAAACTGAGGTCAGGAGCCAGGACCTTCATTCGGGTTGCCCATGTGGGTGGCAGGAACCCAAAAACTTGGGCCATCTTCTGCTGTTTTTCCTGGGCCATTAGCAGGGAGCTGGATTGAAATGGAGCAGCCAGGAAAGAAATTCCTGCCCATATGGGATGCTGGCATTGCAGGTGGTGGCTTAACCTGTTATACCACAACATTGGCCCTGGACCTGTTTCTTTTAAAGTTGTTATTTATTTATTTATTTATTTGAAGAGAGAAAAAGAGAGAGAGAGAGATCTTGATCTTCCATCTGCTGGTTCATCCCAAATGCTTTCAACAGCTGGGCCTATGCCAGGCCAAAACCAAAAGCTTAGAACTCAATCCAGGTCTTCTGTGTAAGTGGCAGGGACTCAGGTAACTGGGCCATCACTCACATTAGCAGAGTGCATTAGCAGGAATCTGGAATTGAAAACAGAGCTGGAATTAAAATCCAGGCACTCTGAAGTGAGTTGTGGGCCATCCCAAACAACATCTTAAGTGCTGTGCCAAAGGCCTGCCAGGGGGTCAGTTTCTTTAAGGACAGTCTGGGCCGGCGCTGCGGCTCAATAGGCTAATCCTCCACCTGCGGCGCCAGCATACCGGGTTCTAGTTCTGGTCCAGGGGCTGGATTCTGTCCCGGTTGCTCCTCTTCCAGTCCAGCTCTCTGCTGTGGCCCGGGAAGGCAGTGGAGGATGGCCCAGGTCCTTGGGCCCTGCACTCGCATGGGAGACCAGGAGAAGCACCTGGCTCCTGCCTTCAGATCAGCGCGGTGCACTGGCTGCAGCGCGCCAGCCGCAGCAGCCATTGGAGGGTGAACCAACAGAAAAGGAAGACCTTTCTCCCTGTCTCTCTCTCTCACTGTCCACTCTGCCTGTCAAAAAAAAAAAAAAAAAAAAAAAAAGACTGTCAAAACTCACACAAGAGGAAACAGACCATCTGAAAGACATTAGATCAATAATTAAATACATTGAACCAATAATTAATAATATTCCAAAACAGAATGTACCAGATATAGATGAGTTCATTGGTGAATTTCACAAAAAATGGAAGGAAGGAGAAATTATGCCAAATCTCTACAATCTCTTTCAGCATATAGAAGCAAAGTAATACTTTCTAATTCACGCAGTGAGCCAGCATTACCCTAATACCAATAATATAACAACATTACAAGAGAAGAAAACTATAGATCATTGGAGAAATCCTCAACAAAATACAAGATTAGCAAAGAATCCAACAAAGCATAAAAATACCTATATATCATGGCCAACTTTGTTTTATACCAGGTATTCAAGGCTAGCTCAATATTTGAAAATCAGTTAATGTATTTCTCCAGGTCCCTTGCGGGGGAACACCATCTTGCCAGGAAGACGGTCATCAGACACTATCCTGCAGCACGTGGGAGGAACCTATCTGCATTCACTGCCCCAGAGCCACACTTGCCAGCATGCAACCCTCAGGATGGATGGTATTCACCCCGTGGGACGGGGCCAGGTCCTATTAGTGTCTCCCAGTGCTAGGACTTGGGCTGTTGGTGCTGTAAGCCCCGGCATTAGTCACACCCTCACAGTAGGACCTGAGGAAGGTCCAGCATCATTCAGACTTGCTGGGCAGGACAAGGAGACAGGCCCCTCTGTGTTTCCCAGCACTGGAAACGTGGCTACAGCCATCACGCACCCTCATGGGATTAACAGTCAATTCTCGCGGGACTAAAGACGTACATACACCTTAGGAAACTCAATCCACTTCAAAGTCCTACTGCTATCTCCACAAACTGCTGCAAACTAGAGAGCTGTGGCTTCTGCAGACCCTGCTGACACTGGTTACCAGCGAGGAAGTCACTCAGAGGTTACATTTCTGGGTTCACCTAGAACCAAAGCCAAATCAATACCCCAAGTGACACACCACATTCCATCAAAACAAAAACATCTTTTCCAATGAGATCTCTACAAATAGAAACAGTGATCACACCAGGTGTACAGACATCAATATTGGGGTACAGGAAACAGGAATAAGCAAGGACACACGACACCTCCGAAAGGAAAGAATAGTTCTCCAGCATGAAATTCGAGGAAAATAATTCAAAATAATGGTACTGAGGGAACTCAGTGAGATACAAGAGAATACAGAGGGAAAGTTTAAAGAAACAAGGAAGACAGTAGATGACATGCATAAAACTACAAAAGAGAGAAATTACTGCAAGGAATCAGAGGGCACTGTTACGGTGTAGCAAGTTAAGCCATCATTTGTGATTCCAGAATCCTGTATGGAAGTGCCTCTTTGAGTACCAACTTCTCTGCTTCCAGTCCATCTCCCTGCTAATATACCTGAGAAAGCAGCAGCAGATGGCCCAAGTACCGCACACATGGTGGATCTGAGTGCAATTCCTGGCTCCCAGCTTTAACCTGGCCTAACACCAAGCTTTGGGGCCATTTGAGGAGTGAACCAGTGGCTGGAAGATCTTTCTCTCTCAATCTCTCGGTCCTCCTCTTTCTGCTACTCTGCCTTTCATGTAAATAAAATGAATTTTAAAAAGAAAATAACCAGACAGAAATTTTGGAGGCAAAAACAATCCAATCAATTAAATAAAAAATATAATTGAGAGCCTCAACAGCAGAAAAGGAATTTATGATTTGGAGGATAAGACTTTATAAATAGCCCAGTCAGACAAAAATAAAGATAAAAGAATTAAATAGGGCCGGTGCCGTGGCTCACTAGGCTAATCCTTCGCCTGCAGCGCCGGCAGGGTTCTAGTCCCGGTCGAGGCACCGCATTCTGTCTCCGTCGCTCCTCTTCCAATCCAGCTCTTTGCTGTGGCCCTGGAGGGCAGTGGAGGATGGCCCAAGTCCTTGGGCCCTGCACCCGCTTGGGAGACCAGGAGGAAGCACCTGGCTCCTGGCTTTGGATCAGTGCAGCGCAGCAGCCATAGCAGCCATTTGGGGGTGAACCAATGGAAGGAAGAACTTTCTCTCTGTCTCTCACTGTCTAACTATGCCTGTCAAAAGAATAAAAAATTTAAAAAAAAAGAATTAAAACAAATGAAGAAAGATTATGCAATATATGGGATATCACTAAGTAAATAAATATTTGTATTACAGGGATACCTGAAGGAGAAGAGAGGGGAAAGGACATTGAGAACCCACTGAAGGAAGTAATTGTTGAAAACTTCCCAAGTCTTGAGGGAGATACAGACATCCAAATACAGGAAGCTCAAAGGACTCCAACCAGACTCAACCAACAAGGATGTTTTCCAAAGCATATTGTAGTCAAATTGTCAAAAGTTAAGGACAAGGAGAGAATCCTAATGACAGTAAGAGAAAAATGTCAAGTTACTATAAAAGAAAGCCAGTTAGATCAACAGCACACTTGGCAGAAACCCTACAGCTTGGAAGAAAGTGGGATGATATAGTCAAAGGCTTGAAAGGAAACGGGTTTACAAAAAATTATATCCAGCAAAGGTGTCCTCTAGAACTGCAGGAGAAATAAAGTATTTCTAGGACAAGCAAAAACTGAGAGAATTCATCATCACCACACCAGCCTTATAAGAAATCCTGAAGTGAGTCCTGCATTGGAAGTAAACATTGTGAAAACACATGACAGTACCAAATTCACTCACAGAACAGATACAGTCTGTAACCCATCAACAAAATGACAGGAATTAGTTTTTACTTACCAATATTTACCTTGAATGTAAGTCAAGAGATAGAGGTCGGGTAAATGGATTAAAACAACAACAATTATATGCTCATTTCACAGGTAAAGATACACATAGACTACAGTGAAAGGCTGGAAAAAGACATACCATGCAAATGGAAATCAAAAATGAGTAGTAGTAGTTACGCTCATATCAGATAAAACAGACTCTAAATCAAAAACTATAAAAAGAGACAAAGAAGGACATTATATATTGACAAAAGAATCAATTCAATGAGAAGATATAACAATCATAAATATAGATGCACCCATATAAGACAACTCAGTTATATAGAGCAAATATTGTAAGATCTAAAGGGAAAGTTGACTCCAATACAGTAGTGGGGGCTTCAACACCTCACTGTCATCAGTGGAGAGATCATCCAGACAGAAAAATCGACAAAGATGTACCCGAGTGGCACTGTACTACTGAGCAAATGGACCTAACAGATGTTTACAGATCATTTCCCTCTACACCTTCTCATCAGCACATGGAATACTTTCTAGGAGGGACTTTGTGTTAGACCACAAATCAAGTCTCAGGACATTTAAAAATGTTGAAATCATTCCACATATCTTCTCAGACCTCAACGGAATAAAACTAGAAATCAACAAAAGCGATATAAAATTTACAAATATATGGAGATAAAACAAACTCCTGAATTTCCAGTGGATCATTGAAGAAATTAAGCTAGACACACACAGCAAATACTGCATTTTCTCCCTTATATATGGGAGCTACAATTAAAAAAAAAAACTCAAAAAGAAAGACAATTAATGTGATCCACTATACCAACAGGCCACAAAAGAAAAAATCATTTGCTCCTATCAATATATGCAGAAAAAGCTATTGATAAAATTCAACATCCCTTCATGATAAAATTTTTCAGTAAGCCAAAAATAGAAATTGAGGGGGTACTTCCTCAACTTGATAAAGCACATCTGTGAATCACATAGTGGTGAGGAACTGGGCCTTTCCCACTAATATCAAGAACAAAGCAAGAAGGGCCATTTTGTTCTTTCTTCTCAACATGGTACTAAGAGTTCTAACTAATGTTAATAAGACAAGGAAATGAAATAAATAGTATAAAGATTGGAAAATGATAAATAAAACTGTCTTTATTCATAGATGCTTTGATTGTCTCTGTATAAAATTTAGAAAAATAGACAAAAATATATTGTGGGACAGAGAGGCCATGAGAGCAAGGTTGCAGGATACAAAGCTGGTATATAAAAGTTAATTGCTTTCCTATACTCATATACCAGCAATGAACAGGTGACAGCTGAAATTAAAGACATGATACCATTTACAATGTCATAAAAAATAGAAGTTTTAATCTATCAAAGTACGTTTAAGACCTATATGAAGGAAACTACTAAACTCTGAAGAAAGAAGTCAAATAAGGACTAAATAAATGGAGAGATAATCCATACTTGTGGATAGGAAGACTCACTACTGTCCAGAGGTTTGTTCTTCCCAACTTGATTTAGGGATTCAATGCAATCCCAATCAAAATCTCAATTAATTATATTGAGAACCTGATTCAGAAATTTGTATGGAGGGCAAAAGACCTAGAAGTCTCAACACAAAATAGAAGAACAAAGTTGAAGAGCTAACACCATCCAAATTCAAGACTTATTATAAAGCTATGGTGATATTAATGAGAGAATAGACTAATAGGTCGATAGAATTGAATAGAGAGCTAGGAAAAGGTGTACATAAATGAGTCAGTTGATCTTGAACAGAGAAGAAAAGGCAATATGATGGCGCCAAGACAAATAATGCTGGAGCAACTAGACATTCATAGCAGACAGAATAATGAAAGTAGACACAGCCCTTAACAACAGTGACCTCCAACGTTTACCTAAATGCAAAATCAAAACTCCTAGAAGGTGACATAGGATAAAACCTAGAAGACCTAGGATATATGATGACTTTTTCGATATAATACCAAAGGCACAATCCTTAAAGAAATGGTTTTCATGAAATAAAAAACCACTGCCCAGTGAAACAGAATGTCAAGGGAATGAGAAGACAAGCCACAGACTGGGAGAACAGAGTTGCAAAAGACACATCTGATAAAGGACTCTTATCCCAAATATACAAAGAACTATTAAAAATCAACAATAAAAACATCCTCATTATAAAATGGGCTAAAGGCCTTAATGGATGCGCCGCTGAAGAAGATCGGCAGGTGGAAAGTAAGTACGCAAACAGATGCTCCACATCATATGAAAAATGCAAAGTAAAACGATGTGTAAAATAATGGGGCACCAGCATGCTCCTGTTGGAATGGCCAAAATCCAGGACACTGACAGTGCCAAATGCTGACAAGGACATGGAGCAGCAGGAACCCATATTCACTGGTTATAAGAATGCAAAATAGCACAACCACTTTAGAAGATAGTTTAGGGGCTGGTGCTGTGGCACAGTGGGTTGGGGCCCAGGCCTGAAGCGTCAGCATCCCATATGGGCGCCAGTTCTAGTCCTGGCTGATCCACTTCTGATCCAGCTCCCTGCTGTGGCCTGGAAAAGCAGTAGAGGAGGGCCCAGGTCCTTGGGCCCCTGCACCTGCGTGGGAGACCCGGAGGAAGTTCCTGGCTCCTGGCTTTGGATTGGCGCATCTCCGGCCGTAGCAGCCTTCTGGGGAGTGAACCAGCGGATGGAAGACCTTTCTCTCTCTCTCTACCTCTCTGTAACTCTGTCTTTCAAATAAATAAAATAAACCTTAAAGATAATTTAGCAGTTTCTTACAAAATTAAACATATTCTTATAAAGCAATTCAGCAATTGTGCTCCTTGGTATTTACCCAAATGAGCTGAAAACTTACATCCACACGAAAACGGTGGCTGGTGTTATGGTTTAAGGTGTGACTTACAGTGCAGGCATCCCATATCAGAGTGGAGTCCTGCGTATTTCATACCAACCTGGCTCCCTGCTAATGTGCCTGATAAATCAGCAGAGGACAGTCCAAGTACTTGGGACCTTGCCACTCATGTGGGAGACGCAGATGGATTTCCAGGTTCCTGCCTTTGGCCTGGACCAGCTCCAGCCAGTGCAGCCATTCGGGCAGTGAACCAGAAGATGGAAGATCTCTCTCTCTCTCTCTCTCTCTCAGAGATCTCTGTCTCTCTCACCCAGAGTGAACCCTAATGTATATTTTAGACTTGGGAGATGAGGACCTGTAAATTTAGGTTCAGTGATCATAAAAAATATGTACCAGTTTGATGGGAACGTTGATAACAGGAGAGGTAATGATGGGGCAGAAAGTACATGAGAAATTTCTGCATCTTCCTCTCAATTTTGTGTGAGTGGAAACATCTCTAAAGAGAGTCCTTAAAAAAATGAGGATCCAAAGCGAAACGTGACTCCTGCCATCTGTGTTGTTCCTTCAAGTTTCACGAAGTGATTTTCCACTTAGTTAGGCTGTGATGTTCATGCTAGCTCCACTCAAGAGATGAGGAGACTGAGAGGTTCAGGGAGGCTAAATGATTCAAGGAAGGACACACTGCCAGAAAGGGGAGAAGCTGGCTCAAGCCTGCAGATCCATGTCCACAGCGACAGCATGAGAACGGTGACAAGAGAGAGAACCATCAGGGGAGGGCTTGAGTGGGCACCAGGGGTCTGAACGGACTAGAGACAGAGGTAGCAACCAGGGGATCCATCTGGAAGGAGTGGGATTTTTTGCAAGGGAGTAGTAAGAAGTCAGGTTGAGCATGTGCTGGAATGAGCAAGTAGAGGTTCTGAATGCCAGACCTTCTGAGCGGACGTGTGACCCGGGTCAGCACCGAGACTCGTGTTGGATGCTGCCGCGCAGGAAGGGTTGGAGGGAGCGGGCAGCTTGCAGGCAGGGCCAGCAGAACTGAGGCTGGTGTGGTCTGGGAGAAGCAGTGAGGTATGCTTATGGGGATGCCAAAGAGAGGCCGGGGCAGGAGCAGGGTGGGGCCTGGCTGGAAGAGGCCCCGACCCAACTTAGTGAGCGTGTGTGGGTTGCGGTGAGTCCCAGAAGATTCTGAGTCCATGGCCATGTGCTTGGATTGCCATGCCACTTGGTGCCAGGTTGTAAGGAAAGGTTGATGTATGAATCACTTTGGCCAGGCTGAAGCTGAGGTGTTGAGAGGACGCTCAGTTCAGGAAGCCAAGTGGAGTGTTGGAAAGCTGAGCTTGGAAATCAGGAGGGAGGAGCTCTGGAGCTTACCAGCTTCTGGCGTGAATTAATCACCAATTAACTGATCACCCCGTAAGCAAAATGCTGCCTGTGGATTCCCACACTTCCCAAACTCTGCAATCCCAGTTACTGAGTTCCAGCTTGTCATTCCTGAGGTCAGCCCCACCCTTGACTATCATTAAAGGCATTAGTTCATCCGTCATTCTTTACATTCTATTCCCTGCGCTTGGCCAACACTGAGTGGAGACACACAGAGGTCTCCTCTCAGCTCCCATCTGACATATCTCCTCAGCTTTCCTGCAATTCTCTTGTAACCTAAGGACAATTGTACATGCCAGTCCTTTTCTGTTCTCACCAACGCTTCTGCTCATGCGTTCTGGCCATCTTGCTGCACCTGCTGGAGGCCTGCCTTTCTCCTTGGCCTCTCTCAGCAATCCCAAGTGGGCAACGAAAGATTACAAGTTGACAACCACATGCCTATGTGAAAACCACCCTGCCCATTCTGCAAGGCCCATCCCTAGTTTCAGCTCCTCTAGGAGCTGTCTCACGATTATGCTTCATTCAGCTTCCCCGAAAAGCCAGCCTTGGCATTGACTCTGTGTTACTTGAACTGTTGGGATTGCATTTGGCATTTGGCATTTGCCCAACCAGCTAGAATTCTGCTTGCTTTTGTTGGTCCCTGTTTATTTTGTGCAGGTGCACTGTGCTAATCAGGATAGGCTAGGCCCTGCAGAAGTGGTGACTCCACTCTGAAAACCCAGTGGTTTCACACAACGTAAGTTTATGCGTTGCTCATGCTGCATGTCCCCTGCAGGCAGACAGGAGGCTCTGCTCCATACCCTTGCTAGAGGACGCAGGCTGATGGTGACCTGACATCTTGCAGCTCTACCACCCAGAGCAGGGCTGCAGTGGTGATGTTCTGGGTGTATACTGTACACTATCATAGTCATTGGCCACATGAGGCTCTTGGGGAATTGAAACATGGCTGGTGTGACCAAGCAAAGGACTTTAAAACTGCGTTTATTTATAATTGACTTAAATTGCCACATGTGGCTGGTTGCTACCACTTCAGACAGAACTGATGTGTTATGTGGGCTCTCTTGAGTCAATGGCCAAGTGTCAGGAGAAGATGGTGTGTGGAGAATTCATGCTTGCCTTTCTCTGTTCAGCCGAAAGTAATCATTGGTTGGAACTGGCCCACAAAACCACACAGGGGATGGCAAATGTGGGGAACACATGAAGATCCAGAGAACAAGGAATGCCTTGCCGCGGAACTCTTTTAAAGGCCCCAAACCCTGCAGAGGTGAAAATGCCAAAGATTCAAGTCTGGTGGGAGCACACGGAGATGTCTGGCTGGAGAGGATGGTGGGGGTGGACTGAGAAGGAGCAGAGATTGGAACTTAGAGATGCAGGGGCGGGCAAGGAGCCTGCTCACCACCACCCGCCAGGCTGGGCTTGGGGTCCTGAGGTCCTGGCTCTCAGAAGTAAGAGGGGGAAGATAAGATACTCTACCTGCTCCGGTGAGGTTGGGGGAAGCTAGCCCTGGCTGGAAACATCCACCCTTTCATTTGGGTCCCTGGAAAGGGAAGAGCTAAGAGCTGCCAAAGGTCTGTTCTTGGAGCCCTTGGAAGGAAGGGCCCCATGGGCTTTCAGTTTTCAAATGGCCTTGGCTCTGACCCCTCGTGAGTCACCAGCTGCTGAAGAATGAATGGCAGGGCCAGAACCCAGCATGAGGTCATCTGGGCCGTACTTCCTGCCTGACCCTGGCTCTGGGGCCAAGTTCAGGGAGTTTCCTGAGGCCAGTGGGAAAGGGGTCATGCCCTGGGCTACTGCAGAACTCCAGCCATGGCTCAGGAGATGGCGGTGGGTGGCATGCTCTTAGAGTCAGGGCCCACGGAATGGACCCAGAGGTGACTTAGTAAGGCCGGGAAACTGAGGCACAGAGAGAGGCCACTGAGAGAGCTAGAGCAAGCACCCTGGTAGAAAAAGCCTTTTCTACCGCACACGAAGAGGTTGTTCCTGGGTGGTATTTCCTCATCCTCACCGTCTCCCAGTTGGTTCCTGGTCTCACGAGTTTTATTTTTCCTAGAGACCCACCTAACTCGGGCTCTGTCCACTTCCCATTCAAATCCTTGCTGCTGCTGGAATCCATTTCTTTCCCCCTCATTCTCCATGTCTACCCCCTCATAGTGAAGACAAACTCCAGGTGCTGGAGAGAAATCCATCAACATGGTCAAAGAAGGGCTTTATCTGAGCCTGGCGTCCAGGAGGGAGCCCCTGCCTGCTCCAAGTGCATCCAACTTGTACCCACAGTTTCAAGCATCCGAGAACAGGAGGAAATCTGCGCTTCACAAACTTCATTTTCGAAAGGACTTCACAGTAGGATTCATGAGGACAAGGAGCTCCCTCGTGTTGCATAGGGAACTGGATTTCTGAAACTTCCTGTTTTCACCAGTAAAACCCTATTGATAAGTACCATTTAGTAACACACCAGAGGTTTGGGAAGTGTGGCGTCCAAAGTTAGGCCTGTCTGCAGGTCCCTCACTTTTAGCAAACCCCAAATCAACTGGTGCCTTGTTGGTCTCCCATCTGTTCAGGCCAGAATTTCCCTTTTTATAAAGCAAAAACTGACGCTGCCGTAAGGAGCGGGAGCCACGACCTGGGCGATCACCGGCCCTCTCCACTGCCCGGGGCCGGAAGCGTGGAGGGTCAGCACGGAGCCTCCCACCCTGCCCCTGCTGTGGTCTGCAGCATGGGCAGGCCTAGCGCAGGGACCGGCCAACGTGCATTCCAGAAGACAATTCTCTACCTCTCTTCCTTCTTCAGGGGTGGGCCTCTTCCCAAGGCCTGGATGGACCTGCCCTGCACTGGTATCCATGGAAGACGGTGTCTCCAAAGATTTCCATGGGCCCTTGGACAGGGTGACTGTGATGCGCCCCCTTCAAGGGGTGGCGTCTACTGCCCTTCTCCCATTCCAAGACTGCAACTGTCTGGAGGCTGTCATACTTCCAGGAAGTCAAACCACACAGAAAAGTCACTGGTTCGAGTGCCAGGCACGAGAGTGAAGGGCCTTCAGATGACTCTACCCCCAGCTCCAGCCTTAGGGTCCCCCGAGCTGCAGCAGCAGACAGCAGGATAAGCCATTCCTGCCCTGTCATTTCCAACTCTCAGCCCACAGAATCTGGAAGCATAGTGGACATAAGCTGTGACGGTGTGAGGTCATTCACTATGTGGCCACGGTAACTCTACTCCAAGTTCTCCGGGGCACCTGGTGCTTTCTCTGTAGCACTCACCACCAGGGTAGCTGATGAACTATTCACCAATCCCTTGTTTAAGGATTATCTTTCCCATTCAACCCTCTAAGTCCTGGGAGGGCAAGGATGCTTCCGGACTGTCATTGTCCCCCTGGGGAGTCAGCCAGGGACATGCTCAATGAATAGATAATGAATGGCTGATCCTAGCCTGTCCTCAGGCTGACCCCTCAACTTGCCCTCAGAATGACTCTGACCATGGCCACACACCAGCCCCTGCTTCTGGCATCAAAGACCTAAGCCTGGCTGCAGCCCGAGTCCAGCCTCTCACTTGTGCCTGAGCGTTAAGGCCAACTTCGGCCTGACCCCTGAGCTTGGCCTCAGGATGCTCCTGCACTCTGACTTCGGGCTGCAACTTGGCCTCATAATGGCCCCCGTGATCTGGCTGATGCCTCGGTCTCCTGGCTTCCTGTGCATCGCCCCGCCCCTGTCGCCCCCTTGTTCCCTCCTCCTTGCCCAACTTCTCTGAGCTGAGGAAGGTGTAAAGCCTGCTCAGGCGTCCTCAGTACCCTGTATGAATCCCCCATCCCACCACACTCACTCTCCCCTCCTGATCCTACTCTTTCTTTCAGCCTGGCACGAACGTCACTTCCTTAAGGATCAGTTTGTGCAATGAGACTCCTAGCATCTGCACAGGTTATGGCCATCTATAGGTGTGTGTGTGTGTGTGTGTGGCGGCTGTTATGTGTTTGATGACTTCCTCTTCCTCCACAATGCAAACCTGTGGTGAGTGTAGGGCCTGGCACACACAGAGTCCAATCCATCACTGAACAAATGCCTGGGTCTGGCATTCACTGTGCACCGCCCCCGCTGTGGTGCTCCTGGGCTCTTCCAAGGGCAGCCCTCAGCCGTGGACTGGTTTAAGTGCATCTGAGCCTCTCCCCACCGGCACCTCCATCACCCCTGACGGTGTGGCCTCCATCAGCCCTGAGCCTGGCCTCTCCTCTCTGCAGCTGAAGCACGCCTGGGCCTGGGTGGCTCCGTAAACGCTGGCTGAACCGTTAAACCAGACCGGACCCTTCTGCCAAGCCTAGGCTCTCATGGGTTCTCGTGAGGGACAGCAGGCCCAGCGCTTCAAAGGGACAAGAAACAAATCAGAAGCCGACAGTGTGGCTGCAGGAGCCGGGGGAGACACCGCTCCCTGTCCCCATTGCCATCCTCTCGAGGGCTGCAGGCCGTCAAAGTTCAGGCTGCGCGTTTGCTGGAAGAAGGAGGGGAATCAGTGCACGGGGGGCTCAGAAAAGCACGCAGGCTTGGATCACGGACGCAGAACAGCACGCCGTCAGGCAGAACACCGCTGGGAGAAGACAGAGTCACGTGGTGGGAATCTGTGGGGTGCGGGGGAGGGGAGGCGGCACTTGAGAAAACGCAGCCTCCTCAATGGGAACCAGATGGGCTGCGGCTCTTAAATAGAATCCCAGACTCGCAGCGCTGGGCGGGAGTCGGCCTGGGGTGCTCTCCCCTCCGCCCCTCGGCCCCTCCATGCACAGAGGGGAAATGGAGGCAGAAGGAGGGGCAGCAGCTTCCAGCCCCCGGCTGCTGGCCCGGGTCAGCACTCACTCACCCTGCCACGCTGTCTCCAAATTAGAATCACATTTCCCTTTTCTGTTCCTTCTTCCAACTCTTTCTCTTTGGAGTCTAATGTTAGAGGTGCCAGGAAGTCCTCATGGTTCTAAAATCCCCAGCCCTGTCCCCGTCCCTGCCCCAGGACCTGTGACAGGCACTGGCCGAGGGCGTGGTCTGGGAGGGAAGTGAGACCCTCACAGTGCCTCTCAGTGACCACTTAGGAGTTGGCATCTTGTCCAGAGACCCCTGTAGCAGCCCACGCGTGAGAGGGAGCGGGTCCTCAGCAGTCGAGCCGTGTTCTTGGAATGCTGAACCCAAGCAGCCTCTCCTATCCCAAGCATTGCCTGACGCTCCACCCCCCCCCCCCCCCAAGCAGCCTTTGTGTGAAAATATGAAGGTGGACTTGAACTTCCTCTTTTTCACGGCTGCCTCCTCTCCAGAAAAAGCACCACTGGTCTCTTTCCCAGATTCCCCGAGACACAGATGCTGGTGGTGTCTCCCGTGGGTGCTCGCTGGGTTCCACAGACTGCGCACTGAGCAGCGCTGGGGGGCCGTTCACTTGGGCTGTGCTGTGGCTGTGGGTAGAGCCCTACCCCCTGAGATTTCCCCATGCCCACCTTGGCAGCAGGGCGTGGTAAGGGGCCGCTGCTTGTCTGGGCTTCCTCCCAGGAGGGGTAAAATATGTGGATGGTCATGGGCTTCAAATCTGTCCCTTCTGGCCTACCAGGGGCTGGAACTCGGTGGCTCACAAGGAATCATCCAATCAGTCATCATCCATGGAGGCCAGTGCCTTCCAGGGGGTGCCTGGCTGGGGGGTGAGCAAGCCGCTGTGTGACAAGACACGGGGGGCTTCCTGCACCATGGAAAGGTTGGAGGGGAGAGGCCCTGGAGCCCACGGGGGCTGCTGTGGCCATGGCGGGCAGCCTCCGAGCTGGGAAATGGAGGTGGGAGCAGGGGCCCACTCTGAAGGCGTCTGGAAGGCTGTGGCAAGGAGTCTGGGTTTTGCTCTAAGAGCGACAGGGAGCCTTGAAAAGGCTGAGGCAGGGCGGGGCTGGTGAGGGCTGAACTCTCCGTGGCTGAAGCATCGCTCCGAAGAGCTGCAGGGAGCTCAAGTGAGAGTGCAGTGTCAAGAGTGGGGGCCGCTGCCGGCCCTGGGGATTTGGCTGGGGAGGGGAGAAGACACCTGGTCAGGACAGCCCCTGGCAGTGGGCAGACGGGAGTGGGCGTGAGGAAGTCTCCCGTGGACTTCCTGGGGTCGGATAAGGCCAGCCAGCGTCCTGCTTCAGGGCCTGAATAAGGTGGTGTCGGGAGGAGCTGTTCATCCAGACAGGGAGGCCAGCCTCTCCCCTAACCCTCCCGGCCCTGCCGGCCTCCACCCTGGGCTGGAGCGAGCGAGGAGTGCGCTCTGGCCGCTCTCCACTCCCCTCCTCACAGAGCAGATGGCGAGGGAAGGACCAAGGCCAAGCCTCCGCGGCTGGGATCCTTCTTTCTACTTTTAGCTCGGCAGTTGGGAGCCCGTGGCCTCGCCTTCCCCTGCCTCCCACTCCGGGTTCACTTAGCTCTGCCTGCTCGAAATCCAGTTCGGCTCAGCATCGCTCCCCAGCTCCTGCTGCGGAGCAGCCATGGGAAGGAGCACCCGGGGTCCGGTCTTTGGGGCTTGAGGAGACCCAGGGGCTCAGGCAGACGGGGCCTCAACAATCGGGGCAGTCGTCCTGGAAGAGGTGGCGCGGGGGCTGGCTTGGCTTGGATATGAGCTGGCTGGAAAAGAGAGGGAGAGGAATCCCCGGGAAGTGACTTTCATAGCAGCAAAGAGTCTTAGAAAGCTGTGGACACTTACTTGAGGTCAAATAGTGGGAACTGGAAGGGAGCCAGCAGTTCCAATGAACTCTCAGACAAGGAAAGGCCAGCTCTGTCCCTCGCTCCACAGGCTTCTACGGGGCCCCACGGCACCTCTCCGGATCCCTGGCCCAGGCCTTGATGTCTTTCTCTTCGCCGGTCATTTTACCCAGTTCCCTGCCTTACCAACCCAGCCCAGCACCAGAGAGCCAGTGCCAGGTCTTTGAAGACAGCCGCTTGCTCATTCTCCTCTGAATCTCCCCATACAGCAGGTGAACTTGTCTTTCTGAAGAACCCCAGCGGTTTTTCAAGATATGGACCCCAGGCCAGCAGCATTTAGAAATCCGGTAGACATGCACATTCTTGGGCCCCAGCCCCGACCCACTGGATCAGGCCCTCCAGGGGGCGAGGCCTGGCATCTGTTTCAGAATCTCTCTAGGGGACTCTGATGCACACTCCAGTTGCAGGCCCGTGAGATCTAGTTCTCTTTTGCTGCTCCCTGGCAGGCAGCTCCTACACTGGCCCCTCCAGGCCTTAACCCTGCCTCCTCCCTACAAGGCATTTCCGCCCATATGGATGCTTCGGTTCTCGGGGTTTATTGCCCACTTCCACCCGGGCCGGTGGAGGGAAGGCCAGGTGGCAACATCTGCCTCCTCTCACCTCCCACCCCACCCTCAGCCGACTCTGTTCCCAGTGGAGCCAGAGCTGTCAGCGGAGCACACGGGGCTGGCTTGGTGGAAGGGGGAGGAGACTCCCGCAGTTGGGTTCCTCTGGCTTCCATTTTGGCTCCAGAACCCCATCTCCAGCCTGGCAATGGGCGACACCAGCCGTTGGCTCACGCCTGGCCCATTTTGGTTACAGATAAAGGCTGGTGTGCACTTCCGACATAAAACCAGGTGTCTGCTGGCCACTTCCTGGGAGGGAACCACTTAATTGCCCCCGGGGAGCTCATAGGACAAGCTCATGGCCAACTCACAGCCAAGCGTCTGTTTTCTTTAAAGCTATAAGTGAGTTCCACTCATTGGATGACTGCCCCCTTCGCAGCGCACTTGGCAGAGCCCTGTGGGAGGCTCTGAGTGGGCCGGGGTTGCCTCCTGCCAATCAGGCCCCTCCTTGCCTTCCAGCATTTGGCTAAGTGACAAACCTTTTTGCATCCGCTTTTTTATTTTTAAACCATTGCTTTTATCATTTTCTTCTTTTAGTTCCCAATGAGGCAGTGCCAACTCTCCTTGTATGAAGCTAGTTTGCTTAGCCTGGACACGCAGGGACAGGGAGGGGATGGGGATGGAGTGTGGTGCTACGGTGGGCAGTGCCTGAGAGAGGGGACGTGATTCACCCCTCTCGGCTAGCTGGCAGAGGTGGCTGTGTGTGTGAGCACGCACGTGTCTGGCTGCTCACTGTCTCCAGACACAGAACCAGGGCTTCTAGCCCAAGCTCTCTCACCAACAGACTGTGTGGCTCTGGGGAAATCAAGGGAGCCTCAGTTTACTCATCCAGCAAATGGGAAAACGACTAGTTCTTCCTCCCCTGCTGAGCCAATGTGGGTCCAAAGAGGTGGCATGTAAGACAGCTCTCAGCATATCCACTGCTGCACCGGGCAAGGCGCCCCTATGTTACCAGAGCCATCGCCTCTTCCTGGAAGGCAGAGACCCTGGCTGTCTGTGTTCTGTCTTCCTCACAGCACCTGGTACGACCCATGGCAGGCGGCCCATCGCTGCCCGCTGAATGGACGGGACAGAAGTAATGGTCCCTGTTTCCACTGAATCCAGATCTCGCGGGGGGAGGGCAGTGGGCATGAGACGCACACACAGGGAGAAACTTAAGACGAGGAGGCCGAGGCCCTCGTCAGCTCAGACGCCTCTAAGTCGGAATGTGTGCTGGTTTCACAGGGCCGGAGAGGAACTGGACCCTGCTGATGAGAACACGCGCTAAATAAACTCCTAGTGGGAACAAGATAATAACAACAGGAGCTCCTGGCCCCGGGCGCGCGCTGCGTTCCAGATGGCAGAGGGAGTGCTGCGCCCTCGGGCAACGCCCGGCGCACAGGAGCAGCCAGGGTGCCAATCACAAGTGAACTCTGACCTCATCCCCGAGGCAGCCAGTACCTTCCCTTGACCGGGCTTTGTTAATGGCTATCCAGGGTGACTTCATTTGTTTAAGGGACATAAAATTTTATTTTGTTGAAACTAATCCATTACTGGCCTTCCTCTGCCTCCTCCCAAGCAGCTCAGCTCCATTCACGGTTTTCAAACAGACTGGATGACAAGGAGCGTGCAACCCATCTAGCTCATCTGCCCCCAAGGAGGGGACCTGGGCTCCATGCACGGCAATCGCTGGGGCCTTTGGGCCGGGCAGAGAGCTGCTGGGCTGCTGATAACCCTGGGTCAGCCATCGCAGCCACTTCTTACCCCAACAAAATGAGCAGGTTGGACCCAATGAGCCCGAGCGTGGGTGCCTGCTGTGTTGGACTCTCCTTGTTCTTGGCTGAAGCAGGGCCCAGCCCTGGGGTTGTGCGAGAACAGGACGGCTCCATCGCAGGCCACTGCCACTTCCTGCCCAGTGCTCTGGCCAGAGATCTGTGTTCTGAAAAGCTAATGGCAGAGGTGGCTCAGACTGTCTTGTCCATCCCTCCTGGCCACAGATGGTCGAGCCAGGCTCCCAGGGGAGTTGGGGGGGGCAGCCTCAGGCTGAGGCAATGTGCAGGTGAGTCCTGCCAGCCGAGATGGGAGGAAGGTGCTCCAGACGTTGGGTGGACACGGAGGAGGCGGACATCACCCAGCCCCAGAAACTGGGCTCTTGAGTGACTACAGCTCGCCTGCCTTCTCTGAGCCCAGGTGAGGGCAGGAACAGGTGCAGGGAGCACAGGAAGTGATGAAGTCTGGAGGTGGTATGGGTGTGGGGGGTGTTTTTCCCGGGGCCCCGGTCCTGGGCAGCAAGCACAGCCCTGGTAGGGCACCTTCATTCAGTCCACCGCTGTCGGACCGCCGGGGGCCTGGGCTCACAGGGCCTTCTGCTCTCTGTAGCTTCCCTTTCCTCTTGCCCCTTGCTTCCTCTTCCCCACTCTTCCTCTCCTCCCCCGAGGCCAGCCAGGCATTCTGGTCAAACTTGTACAGGAAGCCTTGTGGCTGGGCCCAGCCCAGGGGAGCAGCATGGCCTGGTGGTTACAGAGGGGACTGCAGCCAGGCACCTGGCTTCTCTTGGTAGACTCGTGTAAGTGTTCCCTGGGCTTTGGGCTTTAGCGGCCAACAGCCCCAGAAAAAGGAATGCAGGAGAACTTCCTGTAGTTCTGTCTCTAGCAGGTGCACGTTCCTAAACCCTCAGTAAGTGGGGAGCAGCAGAGAGGGCCCGGGTGAGTCAACAGGCAGAGAGGGAGAGCTGATGTGTACACACACTCTCCCCTGTGCTCTGTCTCAGCTGAGCCCTCGCCTGGTCCTGTCCCACTTTCCTGTTCCAGGGTCGGATGAGGCTGCCACTGGCCACACAGCACCTTCATGCTTGTTGAGGCGGCCCAGCCTCTGGATAGACGGCTCTACCCCGGGGCCTTTCTCTTGGTGCTTGACCCCTCTACAGGTTCTCAAACAGACAGAAAATTGCTGGTGAGCCACAGCAAAGCAAGAGGGGTGAAGAGGAGAGGAGCTGAGCGCCCAGGAATAGGAGGGCAGGGAGTGGGCTGTGCCCTGGCCAAGGCTGAGTGTTCCAAGTCCAGGCAGAGGCGTGAGCGTGGGGTGGAGGCTGAAAGGTGAGGACTGAGGTCCCTGCTGGAGAAAAGGGTTGAGGACCGCACGGAGAAATGGCAGAAGGACAGAGCAGGAGGATGGGGCATGACTGAGTTCCCATGGCGTGACCTCTGCCACTAGCATATGATGGATTGGAGCCAATGACGTCACCAGGTGGGAGCCCCGGGAGGGCTGAGTGCAGACTGGTGCAGCCCCAGGGCTGCAGGGATGAGGGTGGAAGGGCCAAGGCTGGACAGTCCGTGAAAAGTCAGCATTGTCAATTGGGAGCAGCAAGAAGGGAGCCGGGGAGACCCCTCTGCTCACCGCCCGGGGGTCTCACAGATGACGGTGACTGCACACCCCGCCTCTCTGGGCATTCCTGCAGGCCCCAGGGGACTGCTGAGCCATCTGCATCTCCTGTCCTCATCCAGCCACCACACAGCGCCACCGAACATGGGGGGGCTCACCCTCGCCATGTGACTGAGGAGCCTGGGACCCAGAACTAGCAGTTTTACTGCTGGACATGTACCAAGGAGGATCTGACCGGTTGGAGCCCACCTCGTCTCACTGCAGAGCCCTTGCTCTTTCTAACCCTGCCCCACCCCACCCACCCACCCACCCACCCCCCCCCCCGCATTGCAGGATCTGAGCTCCCAAGGGTGCACGGCACAGGCTGGGCCAGGGTCTTGTCCTGGGCCTGGGTGCTGGAGGGATGCCGGGCCCTGTGGGACCTGGGCTCTCCGGGGTCTGGGAGGAGGGGGCCGAGTGGCCCTCGTCCCCACATACCCTACGCGTCCTGCTTTCCCTGTCCTCACACCCTTCCTGCCGCCTGTTCTGTTTCTGGCCGAGCTTCTGGGCAAGCATCTTCCCATATGTTCAGGCTTCCATTTCCTAGGCAGCAGAGCGGGGCTCAGGCCAGCACGGAGCAGGCTGGGGGCACATCTCGAGGGGGCTGCCGACGTCCCTGGGAGGAGCTCGCCCTTCCCCCCTTTCCCTTGGGATGTGTCCCACACAGCTTTGAAAGCCTGGTGTAGATGCCTTCTCTTGGCCCTGGCAGAATCCACCTTCTGGGACCATTCTGCAGGGTTTCTCCTGGTCTGCCCATGCAGTTGGCTGGGGACGTGTCACCCCTCCAGAACCCGAGCTCCCCGAGGACAGGCGCTCTGCTCGCCTGGCCCCCACACTGCCTCGTCCCCTCTGCGATGGCAGCGCAGACCACTCCCTGTGCCCAGAAAGGAGTTTTACCTTTGCCATCCTAGGTTTCCTCCTTCCTTGCTTTCTCTGCCTTTCCCAGCGAAGGAGGTGTTCAGGGCACCCCAGGTTTTCTGACACAGGATCCCCTGCCTGGAACTGGGCTCCTGCCCAGCAACCTCCCACCTGCTGGTCTTTCCACCAGGTCCACACGTCCCAATCCTTCACTGCTGCTACGTGTGCAATCTGCCATGGCATTGGGAAAGCAAAACACAGTCATGTTGAGCCACGGGTATAGACTGGGCTGTGTGTGTTGGTTTCCCAGCCTCCTTTGCAAGAAGATGGAACCAGGTGACCAAGTTGTAGCCAATGGAATATGAACAGGAGTCGGTAACTCCAGCTCTGGCCCTGAGACCCTCCACCCCATCTTCCACCGTGGCTACGTATGAATGGGGCCAGCAAAGAACTCTGGAACCCATGGAGTTGACCGATTCTGGAACCTGGAACCTCACTAGGAAGAGAGATGTCCCATTGGATTGCCACCAGGGAGTGAAAGAAACTCCTATCTGTGTTAAGCTGTTCCAATGTGGGGGTTGCTTATTTCCACAGTCAGCCGCATTGATTAATACAACCTGGGAGCTGTAGCTTCCATGAATGTATAGAGCAAGAATACAGAAACGAGCAGTTGGAGAAATCAAGATGGGAGCAAAACAGACGAGGGAGTAAACATGAAGTCGGGGATAAATGGAAGGAGACAGGAGGTCTTAGAAATCAACAGGAAGAAGGATAATGTTCCAACCAGAAAAGAGGGACGAAGGCTCAGAACAGGTAACTTCACATGAGTTAACTTCAAGGCCAATAGTTGCATGAAAAGCTATCCCTGAGTTATCAGGGAGATGCAAGTTTAAGAAATGCGGGGTTTCCAGCTTCACTCCCTCAGCATGGCCAACACTAACAGTTGCGATGATACCCAGTGTTTTTGATAACGGGGAGATCACTGGATGGCAGTGTGAACTGAGACAAGCTCCCTGGGCCATCATTCGATAACGTCTACTCTGCCTGATGCCGAGTATCCCCTCTGCCCAGCTGGCCCATAGGACACAACTGGTGGGCATGGGATGCTACCTTGGCTCTGAACTTCCTGGCAGCTGAAGCAAAGAGGAGCAGGTGATTCTTGACAGGATTCTCAGTACTCGTACAGTCAACAAGTAGCCCAGTGGCTCTGGCTTTTGGCCTTGAGGTCAGCCAAGACTTTCTCCTGCGAATGACTCTTGGGAGCAATAGGTACTTCAACAGACAAGATCATGGGCAACCTCCCCACAACCAATAGTGAACGTCATAAAGCTGCTAAGTTTGAAACCACAGACGCAGTTAGACAAGGCTCACTATTGATTATAGGGATGAAATGCAAGCTGAGGACCAGGGAGCATTGAGTAACAGCAATTACAGGAGAGCTCAAAGCCATGTGGTCCAAATAAGATCTCTCTAATGACTTAGGATGGCCTGGATTGATTCAGGGATGCGATTTTTAATATCACCAGGAGCCTCCCTCCCCCCAAGATGATTATTTCTCCAAACAAAGTTTGTGAATCGAGCTGAGTAGCAGGGAGTTCAGGTTACAATGTCAGGCAAGCAACCAGAGTGAAAATACCCTCTGTTGTTGATTTAAGGCATGGCCCTGAGCTCTGCTGATTTCATCGGCAAGAGGGCTGCTGCTTTTCCACAAAAATGAAGGCTCCCTCCACAGGAGCAGTGCCGGGACAGATGGCCCTCTAATCTTGGGGTGCATGGAGAGAGCAAAGTAGGGGGAGATTACAGCAAGAAGTGCACACAGTTGCAAGGCACGATTGGCTCCTAATCACGATAGGAGCTTTCTTGCGATCAAAAGGAAAATGGCCAGGGCCGGTGCTGTGGCTCACTTGGTTAATCCTCCACCTGCGGCGCTGGCATCCCATATCGGCACTGGTTCTAGTCCCAGTTGCTCCTCTTCCAGTCCAGCTCTCTGCTGTGGCCAGGGAGGGCAGTGGAGGATAGCCCAACCAAGTGTTTGGGCCCACATGGGAGACCAGGAGGAGGCACCTGGCTCCTGGCTTCGGATCGGTGCAGCACCAGCCATGGCAGCCATTTGGAGAGTGAACCAATGGAAGGAAGACCTTTCTCTCTCTCTCTCTCTCTCTCTCTCTCTCATTGCCTATGATTCTGTTTAAAAAAAAAAAAAAAGGAAAATGGCCAATGACCACATGTACTTCTCTCTTACCTTGCTTTTCTGTGAGAGTTCAGGTTCAAGATCAGAGTTCAGTGACTTTTGTTCTGAAAGGATCAGTTGTGACTCACATGCACAGCTTTGGTGAACCTAGGAGCTCCCAGAGGAGCAAATACTTCTCCAGTGGTCCTGACAGAAGCGGCGTGGCTACACCAGATGCTTCTAGTTCCCAGGAAGCAGGGAGGGCCTGGACACAGTCCTCCTCTCTCCCTTATTCAAAAGGGACACAGTGCTGGGAGTGATCAGCAAGGTTCCCAGGACACAGCTGAACAATGCTAAAGCCACGTGCCTGGCCCAGAAGTGTGTTCTTCCTGGAAGTCACAGGCCAGGCCACTGCAATCCATGCTGGGAAGAGGTGGCCAGTTTCAGCCACCGCCTCTGTTGAGTGGGTGACGTGACAGGGACCAGTGGGGACATCAGTGTCATCCCAGATTTGGCTCTCACAGAACAGGAGGTTGCTACCTCTTGTTGAGCGTGACAGTAGCAGGCTGCTGTGCCCAATCCTCACAGAGCAGGGAGGGGCTCCTTCAGGGGGGCCCAGAGACTCTGCTCTGGGTTCAGCCTGTGGGCACCCTCCCAGGAGATGGAGACGTTTGCAGGAGTCTGGGCCTGCCACTTAGGGCAGAAGCTTCACAGTTCTGGGGGCCAGGGGGCCCTCCAGTACCTTTTCTCACCTGTAGGAGGCAGTCTTTAGCCGATGACATCCCTGGGGCGTAAAGGCTATCAGCTCCACCCAGATGCCCTCTGCCAGTGCTGAGGACTCTGCCCCTAAGAGTCTGCCTCTTTGAAGGCTGCTCTTGGATCTGGAGCGATTTCCCCCAGGCATTGGAGGAGACCTGGCACCGCTGAGGGCGTCTGTCCTCCTGGGCCAGGCTGAAGCGGAGCCCCAGCTGCTGTAGGAATATGGACATTCAGCTTCCCAGCTCCTGGGGGGGTAGAGTCCCTGCGGTGTTTGCTACTGGACAGAAACCGCCTGCCCAGACAGAGCCTCTGCCCTGTCCCCGCCCCGCCTCTTCCCTCCCTCTGCAGGTCACTTCTGGGAACTTATGGCCCATAAGTCCTCTTCTCAGGGTCCCAAGAGATATCAGGGCCACTTAAAGGACCTCTGGAGTCTGAAGCAGCATGGAGGAGGAGGAGGAGGAAGAAAAGGGGAGAAGAAAGTTTGGGCTTGCCTCCAAGTTGTGCCCCACCCCATTCCTCTCACTATGCCTGGGTCTGGGCAGCAGGACCCTGCGGTCTCGGTTCCCTGTCAGCCCTGCGTGAGGGAGCCAGGGACCTCCTGTGAGAGCAGGGACAGCCAGCCGGGTGTCTGGGCACTGGAGAACCGAGCGGCTCGCCACGGCACTGAGAGGCAACGCGTGTTGGCAGCAGGGCCTCCTCTGCCGCTCTCCTCCAGGGCTGCCCATCTGTCTGCCAGGGCAGTTTTGGCTTCTGAGACAACCTCGTAAAACAGGGATTTTATAGCCAGAGTCTCTGCTGCCTACATCAGGGAAATCAGACTAAGCAGTCCCCGATGGCAGGGGAAGTACCCCCGGATGGGCAACGGCAGCAACCGTGTGTCCACCCCGCCCGAGGCCACAGGACGGGCCTCACCCCTTCCCGCGTCTTCCCAATCATCGGGCCAGCCTGCCTGGATCACCCAGAGTCGGCCCAGGCTGCCCATGGGCAGGAGGCATGCAGGAGGCGAGGGCGACCTCCAAGAACCTTTAGATGGCCCACGTTGCGGCAACCGTTGCATCATCAAAGACATCGGCCCTCTGGCTGAACTTTGAGCCCACTTCCCATCCACGTACGCCGTTGAGCAATAGCGTGTGAGTTAGATGGGTTGGCCCCCTGCAGACACCATGACTTGGCTGTGAGAAGCCACCCTCCAAAGTCAGTGTGGCCGCAGATGGCGCCCAGGCTGGGCCTGTCGGGGAGAGGCACCAGCATTCCTGGCACCCTGTCACTCCCGATCTGTACAGCACGCAGGGCTGGGCGGCATGTGGGAAGCTCAGAAGGCCCTCTAGCCGGGACGCTGCACAGGGCAGCCTCTCTCTGCTGCAGAAAAGGAAAGCAGACCCTGACCCGAGGCCCGCCTGGGGCACTCAGAAGCCTGCTCCCCAGTGGGGGCCCAGAGGCCAGCCTTCAACACATTACCTGGTCAGCCAGCAGCCAGCAGTGACCCCCATCAAGGGCCCTCCTAAATGCATAGGGGCACCCTGGGGGGGAGATGGGGCCCGGGTCACCACTTGCGGCTTCCTCTATGTTCTCAGAGAGGCCTTAGCCCCATCCCCGTCCTGCCCTAGCTGGCCACACTCCTCCCTCTCCTCTCTGGAGCTTCCTCCCCTCCCATCTAGAGGAAAAGCGCCTCACCTGCTTTCCAAGGCTCTGGTCACCTTCTGCTCTGGGGACCAGCTCTAGGGTACCTCCTCCAAGACCCGGTCCCAGCGCAGCATGTGGCCATCTGTGCCAGTGACCGCTGAGCCTGACAACACGCTTCCGTGTCCATCCCCCAACCCCTGCTCTCTCCTGGGCCTCACCACAGGCTGCGCTCTCCTTGCCTGGCACCCAAGCCCCTGGAGCCCTCATGCGCCTGCTGGGGCCCAGTCTCTGCCCTCACCGAGGCCTACTGCCCTCACACAAGCAGTGTGTCTGTCTCAGCGATCTGTACTCCACCAGCATCGGACGCTGTTTGTCCTGTCTCCCTTCCTGCTGTCCCCTCCTCCCTCTGGCTGTGCCTTCCTCAAGCCTTTGTAGGCCCGTGGCCCTGTGGTTTTGGCCAGGCCCAGTCCCCTCTCTTCACAGCGCACACTCTCTGGACATCCACGCTGTGGCCTGGCACCAGGGACCATCCCTACACCCACAGGTGCCGGGCGTGTTGCCTTGGATCACCCAATTGTGTCCCACTGGACACCTCCTGCAAGTGTGGCAAAGTCTCTGCCAACTCACTTGCCCACAACTGAGTCCATCCTAGCCTCACCGTTCCCCCAAACCTGCTTCTCCTCAGGTGAACTTGTCTTTGGCACCCAGCTGGCTCCCTGTCCGCCCAACACTGCCCATTACAGCCAATGGCAGCATGGTCACTCAGTTGCTCCCTCATCTCCACTCTTCCCCGTGCCAGGTCCTGCGGAGTCTCTTACACATGCCACTTGTCCCATCTGCCCTTTCTGTGCCTGGGGACCCCTTCAGGCTGCTTTACCTCTACTTGGGCAGAAGCAGGTGCCTGCTTGTTGAGATATGGCCGGGGGCCTGACCTGGGTGCAGGTGCCACAGTGTTCTGGAGGGGTGCGACCCTTCACTCAGCACAAGCACTGCCCTGTGTGCTGTGCTCAGAAGCCCCCAGTGATGGCAGGTGCAGCCCCATTGTCCCCCTGCCCCAGCCCAGGCTTCCTTCTAGGGCTCTTGTCTGGTCATTGTTCGCTCCCTCATCAGAGCTCGTGCGGCTGTGTGCTTCTCTGGGGGGAAGGGTGGAGCCCTGCCCACTCACTCACAGGCTCCCCTCTTGCAGCATAACCCCCGCGTACTTAGTGTTACTGTTTGGGGGGGAGGGGAGAGGAAGTCTTCCATCTGCAGGTTCACTCCGCAAACGCACACAATGACCAGCCCTGGGCCAGGCCCAAGTCAGGAGCCGGGAACGCAGTCTGGGTCTCCTACAAGAGTGGCAGGGATCCAAGGACTTGAGCCATCACAAATGCCTCCCAGGGTGTGCATCAGCAGGAAGCTGAAACTGGGAGTGGAACTGGGACTTGTGTGTCCCAGGCACTCCCATATGGGATTCAGGCAGCCCATGCGGCATGTTAACTGCTAGGCCAAAGCCTGCACCCAGGACAACCCCTACCCCAGCCCCTCTGGATTCTCCAAATGGATTGTTGTAGAAACTCCAAACCCGCCCTTCGCCCAACCACCAACAGCGGACTTCCTGGGAGCAGGCACGGGTCTCCCACACCCTCACTCCAGGATGAGCCGTGTCATGGCTGCAGGAGTGGAAGCAGGAGAGCCTTCCGTCCCCCGAGGAAGGGCCGGTTTACGTTGGGAAAACTTCCTTGCTGGAAAGCCCTGTGGCAGGTTGGGCAGGCCAAGGACCAGGGACTCCAAGTGCCTCAGTGTAGCTGCTGCTCCCAGCCCCTCAGAGCCTAAGATCTGCCGCAGCTCCACTCCGGAATGCTGACTTGTGGGCTGTGTGTGCCCAGCATCCCCCTGTGGAACCTGTAGGCTGGGGACCCTAGGAAGCGGGGGGCTGGGGGGCAGTGCTGGAGAGCACCCTTGGCCCCAGCAGGCTCGGGGACCAAGCTTGGTGGCCTGGGGGAGGGGCAGAGCTGGTGGGAGAGAGAGGCTTGCAGCCTTTCAGTGAACGTAAATTTTCCCCCCGGCTACTTTCTCTGGGATTTATTTCTCGGTGAACTTGAGACTTTGCCTAATTACGTTTGGGTCTCTTTCAAAGCACATAAATTGCATCCAGTTCTTCTGCCTCTTTCTTAGGAATAAATTGTCCCTGTGTGAGGAGGGATCTGGGGGAGAGAGTGAGACTTTATTAATTCGACACAGAACTCTGTTCTCCTGCCCTCCCCTCTGCCCCCTGTTGAATAATAAAATAATGAAGATTTGACTTGGACCAGGATGTGTGGATAAATATATTGGTGACATGAATGGAAATGGATTTATTACATAAACAGGAGACTTCATCAATTTAAACCTGGCCTCCTTTCAATGGGCATAAATTACATTTTCTTTCCCTACCAGTTGCTTTTTCTTTTCTTTCTTTTTTTTTTTTTTTAAGAAACTGGATTTATCGGAATTGAGATTTCACTAATTTATTTCATAGAGGCTTTTGCTTCCTCTTTCTGCCCAACTCAGGAAAGAGGAGAGTCCTCCCAAGCTCTCTCTGGGTCCTCCTCCCTCAGGTCCAATCAGGGCAACAGGCAGGGTGGGCGTGAGGTGGAATCTGGGCTGTCTCCTCTGTCCAGCCCTAAGAGACCTGGCTCCAGTCTCTGCTCCCTGCACTGCCACTTGATCCATCTTAGGGAAGGCACTGAATGGGAGGCCGGGCCCCAGCAGCAGGAGAGGGTGACCCAGGGCAGGGCCTGGCTCCAGGCCAGGCCAGCAGGAAGGAGCTCGGGTGCCTAGCCTGGAGTTCCAAGTGGAAGTAAGGCAGAGAGTACTAGAAGTTTCCATCCAAGACCAGGGGCAGAGCACATGGCGTGAGAATTGACATCTTGGGGGTTCGAGGCCCAATTCGCAGAGCCTCTCTTCCTCCTCCTCCTTCCCCAGTGCCGCTTTCTCGAAGTGACATGGGCATTGGGCTGGGCCCCAGCTGCAGCGCTTGATGGGGGTGGGCGAGACAGCCTGGAATTGCCCTGTGGAGGGAGATGGGCCTTCCAAGCCTGTGGCTGAGCTGGTGTGACAGGGTTACTTCCAGCCTGGGCGTTCCAGCTAGGGCGTCCTCAACCCGCCCTTCTCCAAGGGCCACCCCTCCACCTGGGACAGCACTGAAAGTCTTGAATATTCACTCAACCAAAGTGGGAGGAGCTCCGTGTACTGACACTCCCAGGAGTGTCTCTTTAAGAAAGAGAAACCAGTGGCTAGCATTTTATCTCCAGGGTGGCTGGTGGAGGAATTTGGGGCACCACAAGAATCAAGGGGTGAGAGGTTGCTATTCATGCGGGCTGTTCTGACACCCCAGGGTCACCCACATCACAATGGGAAGGGCCCTACGGGGGCTTGGGCAGGAGGGAAGAGGCTGCTCCGCATCCAGACCCGCACCCTAGCTCCCATCCCGCCCATGCACCAGCCCCAGGGCTGGCAAGGCGGCCGTCTGTGGCTCTGCAAGCTGTCATTGACCAGGCCAGCCGTCTGGCGCAGGTGTTTCCAATAAGGGCTCCTTGGGGCACGCTTCATCCAGGAGGATGTTTACAAGAAGGACTGATGAGAAATTGTCTCCAAATGCTGTCTTGTAAGCAAGACGTTAAGAAGGGGAGGGCGGGGGCCGCCTTAGGCCGTAAGCAAGCCGGACTCCGGCGTGGGGCCTGGCCGGTGCTCTCTGCACCCCCTCCCTTCTTGGCTGGGACCGGCAGGCAGAGGCCTGGGCAGGTCTGGGCTCATGGCCAAGGGTGGTGAGCGCCATGGGGCTTGGATTTCAATAAACAAAAGCAATAATGTTGGAAGAACCTCCACAATAAACAGAGTCTGGGGCATCCCAGCGTTGCTACCCAAGCCCTCAGGCCTTGTCTTTGGCCTTGGGATCCTCCTTCAGCCCATCCTCCACAGGCTGGGGGCAGGCAAGCACAGGTTTTACTATCATCATCATGAACAGTCAACACATCATTCAAGAGTATCCACTTGGAGAAGCCCAGAGGAGGGAGGGAGGTGCCCCCCAGCCTCCTGTGCGCTGACTCCCTCTGAGAAGGCAGAGCGGACACAGAACAGGGAGGGCAAGCGCTGGCCAGATAATCACTCTTTTCAGCTCTGGGCTTCACACAGTTTCTTTCAGAAGCTCTCACTGACCCCTGCCACTGCGGTACAAAGGCAGCCTGGACAGCAGGTACACGAGTGAGCACGGCTGGGGCTGACCGGCAGGCAGCAGTTTGCTGACCCGGATGTACAGGATCAAGTGAATCCCAGAGCGGGGGAGCACACAGCCCAAGTTCACGCAGCCTGGGACCCCACTGAGCAGGACAATGGCCCAGGCCCCTGGTGTGTTTGCCCCGCAGGCTGCACACACTGGCATGACCCCGAATCAGTGCAGCCAAAACTAGCAGGATTTCTTGAAGACCTGAACTCCGCACAAAGGAACTGCACCCTGTGGAAGAGGTCAGGGTGTTAGAGAGGAATTGGGTAGTCGAGAAGGAGTTACAAACCAAAGGACGAGGATAACTGGGTTGTCCCATGTTGCTGGCCAAGGGCTTCTGTAGCCTTGCCCTGAGTTGTGGACATAACAGGAGGGCATCAGGACCCAGGAGCAGGCTCTGCTGCCCGCCTGAGGCTGGAGGGCTTCCCTCCTTGAATACTATCCCTGTGTGTGCAAGCTTGTGTGGGGTCATTGGGCCCCTGGGGTGAGCTGAGTAGGGAAATAAGGGTGCCATTGAACTTGGGTGGTCTCTGTGAGGACAGAATTGTCCGTCCCTTCAGGTGTGGGTGAGGTTGAAGGGGACAGAGGCGGTTGGGCTGGGAATGCTGTGTGTGGACTGGTGTGTGTTCAGGATTTGGAGGTCCAGAGTAGCTGAGGGTTCAACATGGCTGGGGGAATCCATGAACAGTGGGTGGGCCCGGGGCTGCCATCACAGTGTCCTCTAAGTGGAGGGGCGGTGAGGGTTGGCATGGGGTGTCCAGCTCACAGCCAGCTCAGGCATCAATGTGGCATTTGGCTCCTGGGTCAGCATGTCTCTGTTGGGTAGAGTTGGGCTGGGTATAAGGGTATGGATGGGGTTGGAGGGTCAGTGTAGGCTTGAGACAGGGCACTCTAGGTTAAGTCTGCGGGATTGGCCTTTGGTTAGGGCTGAGCGTGAGGTGACGTTCTGGGGTTAAAAGTGGGGGGGGGGGAGCCTTGTTCTGGGCTCAGGGTGGCTGGTCTTGGGTGTCTGGGATTGAGGTCATGGCTTGGTTGAGGTGCATGGAGTCAGTGAGTGTTCAGCTCGGGTTGTCCATGCCAGGGGCTCTAATTGGGTTATGAGAGTCGGAGCCTTGAGTTGAGAATGACAGGCCGTGTTGGGGATCGGGCTCAGTATGTGGTTGGAAAGCTGGCAGCAAACACCCTTTGGGGTGTGCTGGATCAGTGTCTTGTTGAGTCAAGGGGGGTTAGTATATGTGTTGTTTGGAACTGGGGAACTGGTGTATGTTAGGGGTTGGGGCATGGCCATGTGTGACTGAGTTCAGAGATAAACACGTTTCTGGGCAGAATATTCCAGTGTGGTTATGTCTTGGGGCAGTGTGTGTCTGGGGTGGAACCGAGGCATCAGGGTAGGGTTGGAGGCGGGGAGTGGCGTGATTTGAGGTCACCCGTGGCTGAGGAGTCACGCTGTAGCTGGACTTGTAGTATGTGGCTGTTTGCCCATTGTGCTAAGTCTGAGAGTCAGGGTACAGCTAGAGTTAGGGGGGTCAGTGTGTTTGGGGATGAATCGGTCATTTTGAGATTTGGTTGGAGGAGTCAGGGTGTGAATGAAGTTAGGGATTAGGGTGAATGAGCCCCCGCTTGGAGAAGGCTCCCCAGGAAGAGAGCTTCATAACCAGACATTTGGAGGTTGAGCCAGGATCAGCTGACCATGGGGTCATGGCTTCCACTTGCAGTGGGGTTAAGAGGCCAATGTGTGACCATGAGGGACATGGTGGGGTGTAGGAGTTGGTGGAAAGGGAATATTTGGAGAGTAGGTGTCTTTTTTGTAAAAGATTTATTCATTTATTTGAAAGTTAGAGTTACACAGAGAGAGGAAGGCACACACATACAAACACACACAGAGGGGGAGAGAGTGAGAGAAAGAGAAAGAGAGAGAGAGAGGGAGATAGAAATCGCCCATCCACTGGTTCACTCCCCAACAGGTCAGTCCAAAGCCAAGAGCCAGGAGCTCTGGGTCTCCCACATGGGTTCAGGGGCCTAAGCACTTGGACCACATTCCATTGCTTTCCCAGGTGCATTAGCAGGGAGCTGCATTGGAAGTGGAGCAGCCGGGACATGAACCGGTGCTCATATGGGATGCCGGCCTCGAAGGCGGAGGCTCCACCCGCTTCGCCACAATGCTGGCCTCTAAGTCAATATCTTGTTTGGTGTGTAGAGTTCTGGGCGTGGATTTCCCAAATTGTGCTTCTTAGAGAAGGCAGAGAAGCCAGGAGAAGATTTGGGGGTTAAGCTTACTTGAATATTTGGACAATAACACTGTAGCAAACGCCACTGTCCATGCCCCCTCAGTAGTCACCGCTCCTTCTACACATCCACGGGCAGCTTTCTGGAGTTGCACCTGCCTCTCTCTGAGCGTACTGTCTAGCTGTGGGCTCAGGCCAGCAAAGCCTGGGGTTCATGTCCCCAGCGACAGCCCCGACACTCATGGCAGCTAGCGGCGAGGGCGGGGGTACATTCGCCGGCCTGGGGTCCTCAGCAAGACTGAGCCCGTTGCTGTGGGCGTCTCTCACTTGCTCATATGCACCGCGAGGGCTTCCTTCTCTTCTCGAGCTCAGGTCTCCACTCCCTGCTGGTGCTTCCTGGGATCCCGGCCCAAGTAAACGGACGTGCCCTCACATCCTCTTCTCGGGTCTGCTTCTGGGGAGCCGCACCTAAGAGAAACATTTTTATAATAAAGCTAACAAAGATAGATTATGGGCATGAATTCCACAGGACTTCTCAAGATAAAGCACAAACCTGCCTGGAGCCTGGGGGCCCCCGGCAGTGGGGCGGGGCCTGCCTCACTTCACTAGCAGAGTCGCTCATGGGGGAACCCCAGTTGGAAGCCAGAGAGTGGGGCAGGCACGCGCAGAGGGGGCACAGCCAAGGCGGAGCAGGCGTCTGGATGCGCCTGGAGGGGAGGGGGGAGTGCACGGCAGTGCACTGGGGCTTGGGGGCTGGCACGTGGCCAGGGGGGCAGCAAGTGTGCTCTTGGGATTTGAGTTCCTCGGATTCTTTCTTCTATTGTAGAATCAGCGAGGGGTTGAAGTGACCTGGCCGTAGGGTTCTCTTATATCGGGGTGGTCCCTGTCCTGATGACTACGTGGAAATTAACTTGTGGTTGCTTGTGGGGGTGGCCTGGGGGGTCCAGTTGCTGTCACTGCATGATGGGGGAGACAGTGGAAACACACTGGGGACTGAGGGGATAGGCACGTAACTAATGGTAGCCGTCAACAGTTGGAACAGATTTCCTTAGTGGGAGGGCCATGTAATTGGTCTGGGAGCATGGTGGGTCACGGCATTTGGTAGCCAAAATTTGGAGCAGTCAGGGTAGGGGCCAGAGTCTAACCAAGAGAGCCGCAAGCACGCTGTCAGTCCATGCAGTATCTTGGTGTGGATTTTCTGTAAAAGTCCGCTCGGCAGATGCAGCCCTGGCCCATGGGGACAGGTATGGCAAGTGGAGGGCAGACTGGATTCCAGCCTTTGGTCCATGAGCGGCCCGCACAGCTCCACACTGCAGCCTGGGGGTAGCGGGGGTCACCGTGCAGGGCCCACATCCTCCAGCTAGCCTGCTCTTCCGGGAGGAGGCTGGGCCAGTTTCTGCACCCCGTGCGGCTTGGGAACTGGCTTCCTGGAGTGAGGGTCAGGGTCAGGGTTCGAGTCCTGGCCACGTCGTATATGTGTCAGAATGAGCAATGCCTTTCTAGGTCACATATACTTTGGACTTCAACACTGCTTTATGTAGGCCGTAAAATTAATAGGTGGGAACTAGATTTATGGGCCCCGCTGGGCTGTTCTTTGCTTGTTAGGTTAAACACACTGATTTCCTGGTACAAAAGTGCTTGTTAAAATAATCTCCCCCAGCATGTTCAGAGGGGACATATCTGTCTTGTTTGGGGGGCGGGGAGAAGACCCTAGTGCCCCATCCCTGCCTCCCCTGCTGGCCCACCTGTCATGGCCTCCCCCGGCCCCAGCTGTGTGCGTGACGGAATGAAGGATGGTGTTGCTGACCAAGGAGTGTCTCGGGAAGGAATCACGTCTGCGCAGATAGCGCCAGCGCCAGACGTGCCCTCCCGGCCGCCCCCGGCCGCCCCGGGAGCCACAGGCTTTTGTTTCTGCCCTATCTTGAGAAGGAAGGCTGGAAGCGGGGGAGGCGTGCATGGGGCGTGCGGGACTGTTGGAGCGGAGCGGGAGGAGGTCGTAGCTGCAGCTTCTGAGGATGTGGAAGTCGAAGTGGAGGTGGAGGGAAGGAGACAGGAGGCCGTGTGGCCAGAGCACCTCTCCATCTCTTCCTGCTCCGAACGCCCGCAGACGACACCCAGATACATGGGCTCTCCCTCATCTCCCACAGTGCCCCGGGGCAGGCATCCTTTCTGAAGGACTCCAGCACGCCTGTGTGCACCTGCTGCCCCGAGGCAGTGCCCCTTCTTCCCCTGAGGGTGCACCTGGTGGAGTCCCACGTAGAGTGCACCAGGAAGGGTCTGCCAGGAGCCAGGCTTCTCAGCCATGCCGGTCGAGCTGGGGGCTGAGCCTGCGGGGCTGGTGATGCAGGCCTTGGCTCAAGGGCAAGACTGTTCTGAGCAGCTCCAGGGACACACCTCTCGCGTGTCAGGAAGCAAAGCCCAGGCGGAAGCAGCTCAACGACAGGGGACAGCACTTAGTAGGCCCACAGCTGCGCGGTGAGTGGCCGTGCACTGACGGAGTGCTCCGAGGCAGCTACTTCCTTGCTCAAAGCTCGCTCCCCGGGAAGCAGGGCCCCACTTCCATGCTCCCTGAGGCCCTTTCCTCTGCCCCGCACGTCTTCTCAGGTGTCACGGGCTGTCCCGTGTCCACGCCTGGTCGGTGTTTCTCTCCGGGGCTGGAATCCTCAGGCCCCTCCGGCAGCCAAACTGCTCAGCCTTGGAAACTCATTTCAACCACCGCTCCTCCGGGTTCCCATGGCCTTTTGTATGTGATATTTGCTGTCATTTCAGTAAAGCACATGACTTATTCCGTGCCTAATTCTCTACATGTGTTCTCTCATTTCATCCTCATGAGGTCGATATTATACCCAATTAGAGATGGATGAAAAAACTGAGGCCCCAACACATCAATTAACATCCCCCAAGGCCACCCAGCCAGTGCGGCTAGGGGCTGGGACTCGAGCCCGGGTCTGAGGACTCTGGTCAGTGCTCAGGCCAGCTGCCTGCTGTCCTGTATGCCCCTACCGCCATTATTATAGCCCATTAGAATCAATCATGTAGACAACCCAATAGCTGGCTGGGTTGTCTATACCGTCTTTGGGTGGATAGCACCCAGCCCCATGCCTGATGCACGGTGAAAATTCACTACATGCTTATGGTTGAGTTATGAGTTGACATCAACATAGTTTGACTACCAGCTAAAAGTCATGCCTCTGTGGCCTTGAGCAAGTTACTAAGGCCTTCACATATGCAGAGGGAAAGCAATCATAGTGCCTGTCTCACAGAGCTGTTGGGAAGGTTCAGTGAGCGGCTCTGTATAAAATGTTTACGACGATGCCTGGAACGCCATAAAAGCTCAGCATCTCTTTCTCGTCACTGTCCTAACCTCCTTGAGTCCCCTCTTGTTCTGAAATACTGCCACCTGCTGGTAGATTCCAGGTGCATACCATTCCAGGCCACATACCATCGGTGCCCATCGCAGCTGTGCCCCTGCCGGCTCCCACCTGATTCCTCCATTTGGACCATGCTTCCACAACAGGCCACGTTTCTCCTCTCCTTCCAGACTCTGCACACAGCATGTATTTCTTTGTCGGTCACTGAACACGGTGAGTTAGAACTCTCCCCCTCTGTCCTCCCTCCCTCCCCTCCCCTGTAGCAATCTCCTTGGTTGCTTGGACTTTAGAGCCAGGGAAATGTGGATTTGGACTCTGGTGTCCACACTTAGTAGCTGTGTGACACGGGGCAAATACTGAACCTCTCTGAGCATCACAATTGAACGACCTGGCAATAGCTGAGTCTGTGCCTACTCATCGTCTCCCCGCTTGTCTCAGCCTCTGTTCTGTCGTCCCTGTGTGCCTTCTGTCCCCAGTCGTGCACACCCTCGTGGCAGGTACCGAAGAACCTGTAACCTCAGGGGAACGGGAACACTGCAGGGAAGGGCGCTGTTGCAAAGGTCAAAGCCCTTTGTGACAGTCACACAAAGGGGCCAGACCCTCCTGCTCTCAACCTGTCCTTGTACCCATGTTTCATCTTGGGCTTTGCCTGCAGGGAGCCCCACCTTGTCTTTCCAGACCATACGCTGTGCTCTCCCAAAGCAGCAAGCCAGAGGTGTCAGGCTGACCCCGAGTCCTTCTGGGGGGCCCCCGGGGGGTCTGGCCTGTACACGCCGGGGTTGCGCCACAGTTCTCTAAGGTCCTTTCTCGTCCTGGCGTGCTTTGCATCTGAGTCAACCGTGCTTCGATTTAATGACTTCCAAATGTCTGCTCGTCCTTGAACCAGTAGCTGACACAGCCCACCAGCGCACACAGGCCCAGGACGGCCTGCGGGAGCCCACGTGGGAACTAGGTGTCTGTCCTGCCTGCATGGAAGACCAGCTCTTGGCTCCCACCCAATGCAAGAAGGTCTGAGGCTAAGAAACAGTCCAGATGCACAGCCTGGGTGGAGCCATCGGCTTGGGCAACAAGGCCCAGTATGAGTCTGTCCCATGGCTTGTCGCTGAGCTGAGCACGGCACGCGCTGTGATGGAGCCCCCCCACCATCCACCCCGAGCCTCTTGGATCAGGTGCCCGAGGTCTCAGGCTGACGCCTCCTGCATTGTAGCTCTCTGGCCTGAGTTCGGCCTCTCCTCTACAAGCTCATCTCAAAGCAAGCTTTGCCCCGGGAAGGGTGGCCCATTCTGTGCCTCTCCCTGGGGGCTCTGTGGGTTTCCTAGCAGACAGCCCGGGAGCTCCCAATGAGGTAGGAGGTGGAGGGGAAAGGCTCTGAGGGGGCCGAGGCTGGGAGCAAATGTCCCAGCAGCCTGCACCGTGGTGCGGAGCCTGCCCGCAGGCCTGGTGGATTAGAAGGGGTATTTGGTGAGTCCACAACCAGCCCGCGGCGGCAGGGAGCTTTGCTAAGACTTTGTAGACCATCCAATGGCTTCTTTCAAAACAGGATTTTGATGAGTTAAGTGTAAATGAATCAGAAACACATGGGTTGGATTTCCCTCCAAATGCAATGGGGTTTGAATACAGCCCAGGGAGAGAAGACAGGGCCTGGGAGGGAACGACGTGGCTCAGTCAGACAGGTCTTTTCCATTGGAGCCGACCCGGGCACTGGTGCCCCAGGGCTCCCTGCCCCCCACCCCCAGCCCAGCCCCTCACCCTACTGCCGGGGGTAGGAGACCTTGGTCTCGTCTTCTGGGCCCAGCGGAGGATCCAGGGCCAGCCCTGCCGGCGTCAGACTCAGGGGGAGCTGGCCGCTTCCAGACTGCCTCCGGCTGCTGTCCAGGATGCCTGGCAGAAGCAGCTGGAAGGCTCTGCTCTGGAGACACTGCCTCCGCTCATCCTAGACCTCTGAGGCAGGGAACCCAGGAGGAGAGCGCGGGGCTGGGGAGGGTGCAAGGCCCCGTGGGGGTGACCCATTAGACTCTGGTGTTAAAGTGCAGCGTCTCCAGCCGAGGCAAAGTTTCAGACAACCCTGTGTCTTCAGCTATTTAAGTTGCATGTATTGTTTTATTTCTTCATTATAAACACCATGCTCTTTTTTCTTTTGTACAGATTCAACAGCATAGAGAAATAAGATAAAATCAAAGCTACCTATAAATCCCACCCAGAGTTAACTTTGTTAACGTTGTGGTAAGTTGCTTCCAGGCTGATGGGGTGTGTATGCCTTAAACAGAGAATATGGGGTAGGCATTGTGGCACAGAAGGCTAAGCCACTGCCTGGGATGCCAACATCCCGTATCAGAGTGCCTAACGTGAGTCCTGGCTGCTCTGCTTCTGATCCAGTTTCCTGCTAATGTGCTTGGGAAGGCAGCAGATGATGGCTCCAGTACCTGGGTCCCTACCACCCACATGGGTGACCCAATGGAGTTACCTGCTCCTGGCTTTAGCCTGGCCCAGGCTCTGCTGCTGTGGGCATTTGGGGAGGGCAACAGAAGATGGAAGGACTCTCTCTTTCTCTCCGTCTACCCCTTCCCCTGGTCATTCTGTCTTTCAAATAAATAAATAAATCTTAAAAAAAAACAGATTTAAAGTCATGTAGGATAGAGTGAACTGTCGTAGAGTTTTGAGCCTAGTGAACTCTGTGAGTTCAACTCCCAGCTGTACCACCTCTGACATGTTATGTCAATGTCCTAAACCTCAAGTCCTTCATCTTAAACTGATGAGAACAATATGGTAATTCCAGGACTGAACGAGATAACACATATAGAGCATTTAGCAGTGTCCAGCACTAGCCACTCAGTAGTTCATAGCCATTAATGCTTCTATTATGGATCCTTTTTGTCTTTTGCATATAAATATAGATGTGACGGATAACATAAACATCTCATTATGTCATTAGTTTCTCTATAACTCAAGTGAATGGCTGCTTTCTTGTCTTAGGTTATTGATCCAATGTTTTCCCTTAAATACCTATAGTAACTCACACCGTGAGCCATTCACTTGTGTTATGGAGAAACAAGTTTGAGTCTTGAGTGTTTTCCCACACACATTTGTCTTTGTGTAAGATTGTTTGCTTGGAGGGAATCAACTTGGAGAATGTTTATGCTTATGAGCTTGGGAGAGAACTAGGGATTTATATCCCTATTGTTGTGCATTCTCCGTGATAAATAATGAACTCAAGTAGTACATAGCCTTTCAAGTCTAGCTTCTTTCTTTCACTTTGTACAACGCTTTTGAGATTTATTCCTGTTGTTGCATCTATCAATATTACATTCCTTTTTACTACTGTGATATTCCATTATATGAATGTAATTTGCTTATCCTTCTACTAGTTGGTACATTTTTCAGTTATTTCTAATTTGGGACTATTATGAATAAAGCTCCTAAAAATGTATGTACTGGTCACTGGGTGGACAGATGCTTTTCTTCTTCTTGGGTGAATTCCCAGGAGAGGGATTACTGAGTCACTTATATAGAGTACGCACCACATTGCGCTGTTTCAGTCAACACGTGCCAGATATCTAATAGTGGTCCTACAAGGCTTTCATGAAGCTGAGAAGTTCCTACTGCCTGGAGCGTTTGCAGCAGAGGTCAATGTCCAGAGAGCAACGTGCGGTGATATGCATGTAAACTAGCCTACAGTACCAGCAGTCCTATTAAAGTAGAGCATATATAATTATATACAGTCCATTTACACGGTCCACCCAGATGGGATATTGGTAATAATTAGAAACGACTATATTGGTGGCTCATGTGTTTACTCTCCTTTTCATCATTGTTTTAGCGTGCACTCGTTCTACTTATAAAAGCTTACTGTAAAACAGTCGGCGGTGTTACGCCATCAGCAGCTGCACCAAGGCCTCACGTCAGCTGGCCCGCACCGTCCAGGTCTGCGTAAGTCGCCATCCTCGTGGCTCACGTAAATTCACGCAAGGAAGAGACCGCCCAGTGACGCATTTCTCAGAAGGAATCTCCGTTGGTAGGAGACGCGTGGCTGTAGATGTCTGACTTCGTGAGAAATTGCCAAGCTGCTTTCCTAAGAGGTTTTCCCGTTTGGCATTTTCACCAGTAGGGTTTGAAAGTTCCAATTAAGTTCATTCCTCTGCAGCATTTAGAATCATCAACTTGAGCTATTTTACTAGGGGCGTAGTGCTATCACATCGTGGTTCCAGTTCATATTTTCCTAATGATTCATGATGCTCAGATCCTTTCATGTGTTATTTGCTATCCATACATCTTCTTTCATTAAGTGTTTATTTCTGAACTGGGTTAATTGCCTTGTTATTAAGTTTTAAGAGTTCCTTACACATTCTAGATACAAATTTTTCATTACATATGTCACATAAATATTTTCTCTCAACCATTCTTGTCTATTCATTTTCTTAACTCTATCCTTTGAAGAGCAGAATTAGAAAATTTTTTTCTTGGGTTCACCACTGTGGTATAGTAGGCTAAGTCTCTGCCTGTGGCACTGGCATCCCATATGGGCGCT